>NW_027507785.1:248039073-248346312 GCF_037356315.1 Lithobates pipiens
ATATCTTTTTGCAGGTAAAAAAAATGTGCATTTATTATTATTATTTTTACTATGCAGCCTTTAAAGCATTGCACCCGCCATTAGCAGATTGCAGGTACAATGCCTGGATCTTGCATAATCTCAGTAAGCTGTGCGCCCATACCTCTGATATAGGCAGACATTTACTAAATGGCAGGAAGACCGATGAACTACGAGTGCTCAGCAGCGACCTCACAGTTCATTGAGAATTACAAGCTGTAAGCTGCAATGGCTGACGGTACCTGTAGTCTAATTCATTCACAGGAAACTGCCCTGCCCACATGGCTACGCTATTTTAAAAATGTGACAGTGGGTACAGAGAGAAGATTCCCTCACCTGCTGTCACAAAGCAGGCAGCACTGGTGGAGGGAGGTTGCTGCATTATAGCATGTTACACGTTGCACCTTAAATATGAATGTAACATGTTCCTAAAGATAAACTTAGCCTTTAAGGTCTTTTACTTTCATTTGTCTATGCTTCTAGTGTGGCTAGACTTGCTAGAATAGAATAGACTTGCATTGATTCTTTAGCAAACTTTAGATAATGCAAATACATTACATATTTACACACATTAGACCTCATTCACACTGGCATTGTCAAGCCTATGTTTATATGCATTTAGACAACATTTCTAAACACATAAATACATGTAATGTTTATTTGATGATGCCATTCAGCTTCTAGGTTTTATTGCCAAAGCCTAAAGCCCCATACACACTATCAGTTTTTCCTTCAGATTTACCAAAACCATATAATATGAGGTCAAACCTTAGGAGGTTCAATGTGTATGCAATCAGGCAGGCCCTTGCACTACATGGTTTTGGTATATCTAAAGACAAAAATCAGCAGAAAATCTCATAGTGTGTATGGGGCTTCATTTAAAAAAAAAAGAAGTTATAAGTTGATTAACTACCATGCACAGCTGCACCAGATTTGGATTGCACCAGTTTTAGTAAATCTCTCCCTGTACATTTATCTGTATTTAGGTGTTCTCAGTTTATCTGCTTTTAAAATAGAATTATGTGCGTCCAGGATCCAATTAGAAACTCTAAATGCATGTAAATGCTGGTAAACGTGATTAAAAGTGTTTAAAGGGCCCAAACGTGGCTAAACCTGCTATTAATACAGCAACATCTAAATGCAGGAAAAAGTGGTCTGGAGGCATAAAAGCTTTTTATACTTCTGAGATAACTTCTATTGCATTTAGAAACACTAAACGCAGAAGTGCTGTTGTGAGTGACACCTTAGCTAAAAGGTGAGTCCACACATTTTATTTCCCTAAAGTACTAGTGGGAGGAAAATTCAATTTTATGGGCTCCATCTTCATAATGTCAGAACATGAGCTGCCAGGTTTATCAAACTACTGCAAGAGGTCACACTCCCCCACTGGCTAATTAGCTTAGTTTACTCTACAAAAAAGCAGTAGCATTGCGTCTTCTCCTGTTGCAGACGCTGGAGTCAGAGTCCGATGTGCAGACCTGAGAATTGCACTGGGGAGATCTTTTCCGTGGAATCACCAAAATGCGCAAAAAGACAGTGGAAGAGTAAGTCTACCCCATTCACCTTTCAATCCCTGATAACTCAAGAATGACATTTTTGACCTTGGTCAAGCCAACCTTTTAATGTCAATTAAAACTGTCATACCACTAATAGAATGAAATACTACTAGGAGATGATCGTATACTTATGCGTGATCTACAAAGCCAACCCAAGACCTATCCATAAATTATCTATCTTTGCAAACTGTGCTTGTCGCTGTGAACGTCATGAACCATGGAGAAAACTTTGATGGTTTTGAAAATATTTAGATAATAGAACAGTAGGAAACACACACTATAAATTAATTAAATGACATTCACAATACTAAGATGAACAATCAAAACTTATTTTATATATAAAAATGTTTTTATAACAAAGGTATAACTCATGAATGAATGAGTGTGTGACTGTCTGAGTTGGAAAGTAATTGGAAGTGAGTGACTGTGTAAATAAATTATTGAGACTAAAATCTAAAACAAAAAGAGAAAAAAAAAAGAATAAACATAGTAATCCTTACATTTGCAACATACAAAGATGCAAGATAACACTTCTAAGGTGCAGCTTTCCAGCAAAGAGAGGGTTAATGTAAGAAAGAAAGTCGAAGCAAGCAGAGAGCCTCCTTAATTGGGCTCATTCCAGTGGTGAGGGTTATGAGCGACAGCTAAAGCATAACAGAGCCTTTATTTTCATGGCTCTTTGGGGGCCCTCTGTTTGCAGAAAGGGTAACAAACGCTACACACCAGATGGTCTCGTTTTCAAATTCCAACTGGAAAACTCACGACATCATGTAAATGTGTTCCAGATAAATGCAGACATTTTATTTTTTCAATAAAAAAAACAATGCATAGAGAATTCTTGGGGATAAATCTGTGTGGCCTTTAGGAATTAAGAAGGAATTTTCTCCCACATCCAATTTGGCCGAGCACAGCTATTTAATTATGCTAGTGTTTAGTTTTAAAACATAGTTGAGCAAGTAGTGAGCTCTATGCTGCAAATACTGTAAATCTTGCTTAATACAGTTTTAAAGAGGGAAAACCTTTTACCTTTAAATTTATTTTTTTGCAAATGCATTCCTACGTTATATATTAGTTAATTTAGTATTTCAAATGCACACAAAATAAGTGCCTTAAGCAAATCAGAACATACTTTACTATTTGATCCTTATAATCAAGTTGACTGTTGTTAAGTCTGAGCAGAGGTGGTCTGTAAAATGAAGAATCAGCGCTACCCCACTGCACCAAGCCAGCGGTAAGCCTAACATCACGGAGGTCTTTCTGATATTTACTGGCTGACACCATTTCTGCTCCCTAGGTTTAAGAAGCTACACTATGCAATCTCCAGGGAATAGGAAAACAACTTGGAAAGGAAAAGGACAACTTCCTTTTTTATTTAAGTCAGGGAATGGGTCACATACACGACTGGAGCATAAGTAATCACACACGTGTTACAAAGGTCGTAGCATTGAGATGCAAAGCAAATATACTGGAGTGCTGTCTCTATCAGCTATATTCATATCCATTGAGTTGGTAGTTTAATGGTAACTCAATTATCCCATTAATGAGTTAGTATCCCTCCAAAATGCTCCACAAATGTTAACTACATTGCACTGTTGGGTGGATTTACAAAAACTGGAGAGTGCAAAATCAGGTGCAGCTCTGCATAGAAACCAGCTTCCAGGTTTTATTGTTAAAGCTTAATTGAAAAAGCTAAAAGGATAAGTTCACCTTTTAGCAAAAAATAAATGCACATTTTTTTTGCAGGTAAAAAAATGTACATTTATTATTTTTTGTTTCTGGAGCCTCTAAAGCAGGGATATGCAATTAGCGGACCTCCAGCTGTTGCAAAACTACAAGTCCCATCATGCCTCTGCCTCTGGGTGTCATGCTTGTGACTGTCAGAGTCTTGCTATGCCTCATGGGACTTGTAGTTTTGCAACAGCTGGAGGTCCGCTAATTGCATATCCCTGCTCTAAAGCATTGCTGATCACTGGTGCCATGCAGGTCTCCTGCAGCCTGTCAGTGTATCTGTGTGCCTGTACTTCCCATACAGGCAAGCAGATACAATCTGACAGGAAGAGAGAATGAACTACCACAGTGCTCAACAATGACGTGGTGGTTCATTGAAAACCACAAGCTGACAGCCACATAGACAGCCGGACGTTGTCGTTTTCCATTCACAGAATATTGTGAACAAGTATCGGAGGAGCCCCACTTAGCCATGTTTTTTTAAACTTGTGACAGCTAGCGCAGGGGGGGGGGGGGGGGGTCAGATCGGGGAATTGGAGGGTGTTGTCTAGTTCTATGAATATGGGTGTAATGTGTAACATGTTACTAAAGGAAAACGTATCCTTGAAGTTAAAACTGATTGGTTACCATGCACAGCTGCACCAGATTTTGCACCTCTGTGTGTTGTTGACTCAGAAATGTGATATGTATTTTTCAGCTAGAAACCAATTTTACTGTAATTATGCAAGATACAGTACATTCAAGTGTCAGATTGGTATGTAAATTATACACTATACTCTGAAGTCATATAAGGGACTGTGTTTTAGCTGTGTAGTTAGCCGATTACAGAAAGACTTCACCCCAAAAATTCCAAAAATAAAGAATGACAAAAAATCTTACCTACTTTTCTGTAAAACTATCCCTTATGTACAGACAATAAATACTCATACACATGTTGGGTAAGCGCATCAATGGCTTTAACCACTTGCAGACTGCCCACCATACATACAGTGTCTTGCAAAAGTATTCACCCCCTTGGCTTTTTTACCTATTTTGTTACATTACAGCCTTTAGATCAATGTTTTTTTAATCTGATCTATATGTGATGGATAAGAAACACAATAGTCTAAGTTGGTGAAGTAAAATTATAAAAATATACACATAAAACTATTTTTCAGAAATAAAAAAATTATAATTGCCATATGCGTATGTATTCACCCCCTTTGTTATGAAGCCCATAAAAAGCTCTGGTGCAACCAATTACCTTCAGAAGTCACATAATTAGTGAAATGATGTCCACCTGTGTGCAATCTAAGTGTCAGATGATCTGTCATTACATATACACACCTATTTGAAAGGCCCAAGAAGCTGCAACACCTAAGCAAGAGGCACCACTAACCAACACTGCCATGAAAACCAAGGAACTCTTCAAACAAGTAAGGGACAATGTTGTTGAGAAGTACAAGTCAGGGTTAGGTTATAAAAAAATATTCAAATCTTTGATGATCCCTAGGAGCACCAGCTTATCTATCATAACCAAATGGAAAGAACATGGCCCAACAGCAAACCTGCCAAGAGACGGTCACACACCAAAACTCACGGACCGGGCAAGGAGGGCATTAATCAAAGAAGCAGCACAGAGACCTAAGGTAACCCTGGAGGAGCTGCAGAGTTCCACAGCAGAGACTGGAGTATCTGTACATAGGACAACAATAAGCTGTACGCTCCACAGAGTTGGGCTTTATGGCAGAGTGGCCAGACAAAAGCCATTACTTTCAGCAAAAAAGAAAATGGCACGTTTTGAGTTTGTGAAAAGGCATGTGGGGGACTCCCAAAATGTATGGAGGAAGGTTCTCCGGCCTGATGAGACTAAAATGTAACTTTTTGTCCATCAAAGAAAACACTATGTATGGAGAAAACCCAACACATCACATCACCCAAAGAACACCATCCCCTCAGTGAAACATGGTGGTGGCAGCATTACGCTGTGGGGATATTTTTCAGCAGTCGGGACTGGAAAACTGGTCAGAGTTGAGGGAAAGATGGATGGTGCTAAATACAGGGATATTCTTGGGAAAAACCTGTATCACCTGTGTGTGATTGAGGCTAGGACAGAGGTCCACCTACCAGCAGGACAATGACCCCAAACACACTGCTAAAGCAACACTTGAGTGGTTTAAGGGGAAACATATAAATGTGTTGGAATAGCCTAGTCAACACCCAGATCTCAATCCAATAGAAAGCCTGTGGTCAGACTTAAAGATTGCTGTTCACAAACGCAAACCATCCTGCTGGAGAAGTTTTGCAAGGAGGAATGGGCAAAAATCCCAGTGGTAAGATGTAGCAAGCTCATAGAGACTTATCCAAAGTGCTTGGAGCTGTGATAGTCGCAAAAGGTGGCTCTACAAAGTATTGAATTTAGGGGGGTAACTAGTTATGCATATTGACTTTTTCTATTATTTTATCCTATTTGTTGTTTGCTTCACAATAAAAAAAAAAAAATCTTCAAAGTTGTGGCCATGTTCTGTAAATTAAATGATGCAAATCCTCAAACAATCCATGTTAATTCCAGGTTGTGAGGCAACAAAACACAAAATATGCCAAAGGGGTGAATACTTTTGCAAGGCACTGTATACTGCGTGATCTCACACTTCCAAGTCTGCGATGTGCGCCACCAGCGACCCACCCCTGCTGTGATCACACACAGCAGGAGCCCAGCAGCAGGTATACCGCAGACTAGATGTCTGCCTGCACCCGCCAATTAGACAGTTCACAGGCAGAATGGCAATCTTACCATTGAAATGAAACACCTTTTCATAAAAATCCAGCAATTCCGCTGGAGGTCACACAGAGATTCTCCCAGCGAATGCTTGCTATTGTTTGCTGAGTATAGTTACAATAAGGCAGCCCCAAAGAAGCTCCAAAACCTTTTTTTTGTGTGGCGCAGTGTTTCATCACATGTTTTGGTGCATTTGTAGTTTGTTTGCCACACATCAAAATTGCATGGCAAGCATGCGTGTTCTACCCATTCTTGGGATGCTATTAAAAGTTAATGGCACTGCAAGCACGATGTGTGTTTGCAGCCCAGTTTGCTTTGTCACACATTCCAGAGACACCGCGTGTTAATGGAACCTAAGGAAGTAGTGAAAGCCTATGTGGCCTCTTCTAATGTTACTGCACTGCAGAAACAAAGGATACCCCTCAGTTTCCTTTCTTAGCCATTTCTGGGAATGTAAGGGTATTGACTGTCTCCTGGCAGCATGATATGGGGCACCTGGCCAGTCTGTAAGCAGTGATAGTGTGCATATTGGTGTTTTTTTTTTTTTTTTGCAGAGAGGGGTATTTGAACCTAGAACTTCTCCTATCCCTAGTACATTGTTTTAGGTCTGGCAGTGAGTGCAAAACAATCTCTATTCACTTTTATAGTAAATTAAGTTTATCATAAACACAGAGATCAGGTCAGCTCAATGTGACCATTTTTGCAGTCTGAAACCACATTTTGTGTTGGGCATGCATATGAGTCCTCAGGGATTGTACTCACACTTATCAGTAATGGCTGTATTAGTGCAGGTTTTCTCACACTGTAAGGCTAGGTTTAGATGTGCGTTTAAACTCACCGTTCTTCTAAAGAATGATCCATGTTCAGATCACCTTTCAGAGGCAATTGGCAGGTGATGAGGAGGCAACATTACGCCTTCTCACCACGGTTGTAGAGAGTTTGCAGCACTTCCCTATTTGCTTGAATAGGTTGTGTTCTACAGGCTTGCTGCCCACCAATGGCAATATACTGGATAGGTGAAGGGAACCATAACAACTGCTACATGTGAACACCACCAACCACTGCCATTGCAGCTCAAGGGGGACAGTTGGGGGCGCTAAAACACATCTCAACCAGGGGGTTTTAACATCCCACCAATCACACATCTAAGCTTAACCTGAGGACCAATTCAACCCTAATGCAGCAGGATGCAATTGGCTGCAGTTGGAGCAGCCAAAAATGCATCCAACTGCAGGCAATTGCATCCCGTTGCATAGACAGTCCAAAATCCTATGGGCATAGTTCACAATATTGCAGTGCAGTGCTACCTTTTTCTGCACTGCAAACATGCAAAAAATGCATGCAAACTCATGCTAACGCATTCCAACGCATAACAGTGCATATAGAAGCCCAGGAAAGAAAAAAGAAGGAAGTGACCTCACAGGACAAATGCAGATAGAAAAACATGTGTCAACTGGATGTAGATGCGCATATAAATACACAGCAAATGCATGCATACATGCAAGGTAAAAATGCGCAGTAGATGTGCAAATTCTAGTGTGAGTGGGCCCTTACTCATTTCAAATGTCTGCAAAAGAAGTAGCCTGTATTGCCTTTCATATCCAATCAGATGTCCCTTTATCCAAATGCAGTACTGCAAAAAAAGAAACAAAGAATCTGGGTGGCTGCTATAAGTACACAGTTTATGTTAGTAACCTTTTTCATCAATGACTTGTACTGTAACATTCTTATTTTCAGCACACAGGGTCCATGCTTGCAAGCACTCCCATCTATGACTAGTCCTATGTAATGCAGTTCTCGGAAACAGTGCTTTTAAAAGCCAACATTATTCATTGTCTGTATGGTGACATACAACACACTGTCTCTGGAAAAGCTGCAGGAATACTCAGATGATGCTCATGAGTACAACCTCTAATTGTGTGGAACTCTGTTAAACTAAAATAGGAGCGGTAGGAGCAGTGTGAGGGAGGAGAGGTTATTTTTAAATTCAGTTTACTATATTTTACACACAGTTCTTCAAACTATGGAAAGATGTCTAATCAGAATAAAACAGCGGACTCCCCTCTCTGGGATAATAGATTCCACACCTGTGGTATGTATTTAGAGAAGACGTTTGCATAGAGCACAAACTATCTTCTTTTGAAACTGTCTCTTTGGCCTCTTACCAATAACTAGCCGGAAATTCAGCTGACATCATCATTATTAATGCTTCATCTACTGTTTTTAAAGAGGAAAACAGTTTATGGAAAACGCACCATTTAAAATGTTGAAATTGTCTTGTATACGTGTATATATATATATATATATATATATATATATATATATATATATATATATACTGTATTTGCTGGCGTATAAGACTACCTTTTACACTTAAAAAAAATGGCCAAAAATTGGGGGTCGTCTTATACACCGGGTATACAGGTATACAATGCTGCCCGATGGATGTCAGCCCCCAAATGTCTGCTAATACTGTATGTGGCTTCAGCAACAAACAGTATACTCCGTTGAGCCAATCCCGGCGAGCGATGTATTCTATTAATGAATACAGAGCCTGCTTGGATTGGAGTAACAACCACTGCCAATCCGAGCAGGCTACATAGAGTAGCCTGCTCGGATGGGCTTTGAGAGAGAGAGAGAGAGAGAGAGAGGCAAGGGCTGATGATGCTACAGCCTCTGCCAATCCAAGCAGGCGTTGTATTCATTAAAATAATACACCGCTCACCATACTTCCCTGGGTAAATCCATTCACTGATCTCCTACTACTATACATCCTGCTATTTGCCTTTGAGGTCTGAGGCACCCAAGAGGGACAGGTAAATCTGGGACATATGACAGGGGGGTTATTAAATGCATTTTGGTGGACAATTCCCATAGAATGTAACCCAAAAGTGGTATAGGTTTGGTTAGTGAAAAATTCTACTTTCCAGAGTTGTGGCATTCAATAGATCTCTGTTTGTGTTATTATTGTTTGATTTACTTTATGACATAACACAGCATGGCGGATGAGTAGTTGGCATTCTTGCTTTGTATTTTTTAATCGTTCTAATGTTTTTTTAAAATGGTGTTGCCTCAGAAGGGGGGTAGTCTTATACCGCGAGTATTGCCCAAAACCTATGTTTTCACTTGAAAAATAGGGGGTCGTCTTATACGCCCAGTCGTCTTATACGCCGGCAAATACGGTATATATATATATATATATATATATATATATATATATATATATATATACATGGCTTAAAAAAATTAAAGGAACACTTTGAATACCCAAAAACACATCAGATCTCAATGGGGAAAAATATCACGCTGGATATCTATACTGATTTGGACTGATATGGACTGGGTAGTGTGTTAGGAACGAAAGGATGCCACATCGTTTGATGGAAATTAAAATTATAAACCTACAGTGGGCTGAATTCAAAGACACCCCGAAAAACAAATTGAAAAAATGATGCAGCAGGCTAGTCCATTTTGCTGAAATTTCATTGCAGCAACTCAAGATGGTACTCGGTAGTTTGTATGGCTCTCACATGCTTATATGCATGTCTGACAACACTGGGGTATGCTCCTAATGAGATGATGGATGGTGTCCTGGGGTATTTCCTCCCAGATCTGGACCAGGGCATCACTGAGCTCCTGAACAGACTGAGGTGCAACCTGGTGGCGTCGGTTGGATTGACACATAATGTCACAGAGGTGTTCTATTGGATTTAGGTCAGGTGAGTGTCAGGGCCATTTAATGATATCAATTCTTTCATTCTTCAGAAACTGGATACATACTCTCGCCACATGAGGCCAGGCATTGTCATGTACCAGGAGGAACCCGGGACCCACTGCGCCAGCGTAAAGGTCTGACAATGGGTTCAAGGATTTCATCCCGATATCTAATGGCAATCAGAGTACCATTGTCTAGTATGTAGAGGTCTGTGCGTCCCTCCATGGATATGCTACCCCAGACCATCACTGACCCACCACCAAATCGGTCATGCTGAATGATGTTACAGGCAGCATAATGTACTCCATGGCTTCTCTAGACCCTTAAATGTCTGTCACATGTGCTCAGGGTGAACCTGCTCTCATTTTTGAAAAGCACAGGGCGCCAGTGCCGGTCCCGCCAATTCTGGTGTTCAATGGCAAATGCCAAACGAGCTCCACAGTGCCTGGTAGTGAGCACAGGGCTCACTAAAGGACATTGGGCCCTCAGGCCACCCTCCTGAAGTCTGTTTCTGATTGTTTGGTCAGAGATATTCACACCAGTGGCCTGCTGGAGGTCATTTTGTTGGGCTCTGGCAGTGCTCATCTTGTTTCTCCTTGCACAAAGGAGCAGATACCAGTACTACTTGTGGGTTAAGGACCTTCTAGGGTCCTGTCCAGTTATCTTATGCCCTGTACACACGGTCGGACAATCCAACCACAAAATCCGTCAGATTTTTTCCGATGGATACACATGGTCACACAAAGTTGTCGGAAAATCCGATCATTCTGAACGAGGTGATGTCAAACACGTACGTCGGGACTATAAATGGGCCAATAGCCTTCGTCACTCTTAGTTTATTCTGAGCATGTGTGGCACTTTGTCCGTCGGAATTGTCTACACACGATCAAAATTTATGCAATCAGATTTTGTTGACAGAAAATTTTAGATCCAGCTCTAAAACTTTGTGTGTCAGAAAATCTGACAGAAAAAGTCCGATAGAGCCCACACACGATCGGATTTTCAGACAACATAATTCGATCTGACTTATCCATTATGCCCTGTACACACGGTCGGACATTCCGACAACAAAATCCCTCAGATTTTTTCCAACGGATTTTGGCTGAAACTAGTCTTGCATACACACGGTCGCACAAAGTTGTCGGAAAATCCAATTGTTCGGAACGAGGTGACGTTAGTAACATACAACGGAACTACGTAGAGGCCAGTAGCCAATAGCTTTCATCTCCAAATTTTTTCTGAGCATGCGTGGCATTTTGTGCGTCGGAATTCTCTACACACTTTTAGAAAATTTTAGATCCTGCTCTCAAACTTTTTCAGTCACAAGTTCCGATAGAAAAAGTCAGACAGAGCCCACACACGATCGGATTTTCTGACAACACAATCTGATCAGACTTATTCCGTCTTAATTTCCGACCGTGTGTATGGGGCATTAGAGTAACTGGCTGTTTCCTGGAATATCCTCCATGCTCTCGAGACTGTGCTGAGAGAAACAGCAAGCCTTCTGGCAATGGCATGCTAACTTTATTGTGATTTTTTTAATGACCAAAAAACTCAAATGATCAAATCATAGCCACAAATAAAAAGGTTTTGCTTTACACTGGATCTCACTGATCTCCTAAAGGTAGCCATATGCCACTTACACACGACAGGACTTTCCGTCAGACTAGGTCTGACGGTCTTACTAGGTCTGACGGTCTTCCCGACGGACCTTCGGCTGAGTTCCGATGGACTTTCCGAACAAACGGACTTGGCCATACATGAATGGACTAAGTCTGTTTGTTTTGAACGTGATGACGTAAACGGGACTTAACAAGGAAGTTCAATAGCCAGTAGCCAATAGCTGCCCTTGCATCGTATTTGGTTTGTCGGACCAGCACACAGACGAACGGTTTTCCCGATTTTAGTCCATCGGAATTGAGTCCGTTGGATAGATTTGAAACATGTTCTATTTCTAGGTCCGTCTGATTTTTTTTTTTTTTTAAATGATCGGACTAGCCCACACACGATCGGATCTAATCCCTTCAGACCTAGTCTGCAGGAAAGTCCGGTCGTGTGTACGCGCCATCACATGGATCTAAACTCGGCCAGTTCAGCAGAGACCAGCCTGATTTTGATTCATGTATGGGCAAGCTGGTTGTACAGAAGTCGATCCAACTTCTGTTTTTCCCCAAAAACCAGTGCCGCCAGCTATAGGATCAGTGTGCTCTGACAGTGGGTAAGACACCCATCCATCAGAATACAAAAGCATCGCAGGAGTGATTTCCCATACACATACAATGTGTGAATGGGGCAATCAAGGCTTTTTTTTCCATTGAACCCGCTGGTTGAACAAAAAAATAAAAGATTAATGTATGGCCAGCTTAACAACTGATACACTCTGGTAGAAATTAATCAACAGAAACCACATTTTATATTTTTGAAAAAGTTCTTCTTGATGTATCTCATTTACCTCATCGTCTTTATACCAGGAAAGGCTCTCTGCAGTAAGAATAAACCAGTAGTCTTTGGATCCTCCTTTCATAAGACTGATATTGCTAATAGTCAACCAACCCTTCCGAATAACCTGCACAGAAAAAGTACATGAGCATGTAAAATTTTCAGTAACATACCTGAGTAACTTTAATAATTAGTAGATCTAAGACACAGGTAGTTTGAGTAATATGCAACTCTCAAGTGTTCCTATAATGGCTGAGGTTGGCTCTACCTTCCAAGACTATGTATTGATTCCTAAAGGGGTTGTAAAGGTACATTTTTATAATTTTTTTAAAATAACAAACATGTTGTACTTACCGTACCTCCTCTATGCAAGTGTTTTGTACAGAGTGGCCCTGATTCTCCTTTCCTGGGATCCCCCGGCGACACTCCTTCTCTTCTCGAGTGCCCCCACGCAAAGCCGCATTCCATGGCGGCACTCCTGTGGGCACGCTCCCAAGTCCTGCTGTTGTGTCCATTGACATAGACAGCAGGGCTCACCTCCACCTCCCATGTCACTGGATTTGATTGACAGCAGTGGGAGCCAATGGCTCCTGCTGCTTTCAATATACCCAATGAGGATCTGAGACAGGGACTGGAGCTGCTGTGCTCAACGGGTTCAGGTAAGTAAAAGGGGGACTCTGGGGGGCTGCTGCACAGAAGATGTTTCACCTTAATGCATAGATTGCATTGAGGTGAAAAACCTTGAGGGTTTACAACCCCTTTAAATGTTATGGGTCGCCTCAATAACCAATAGGGATGTTCAAGAAGTTGGGCCAAGGCCAATTATCACCAACAATTGGAAATTGGCAAATGACCTCAGGAATCCATATTATTGGACCTACTGATATCACTTTGACATGTTTTCCAAAAAAAGTACTCACTATATAGTAAAACAAGGGGAAGGAGATGTGTATAGCATAGCCATAGCCAAAGCATGCCCAAATATTGCACACTACACCTACAAAAATATTTCTAGTTCTGTAATCGAAGCTATACAACAGGGAGAGTGTTATCACTTGTTTAAAGTCTGCAGTTTCCAGTGTCTAAACTTTAACTCTAGCCTGCTTAATGGACTGCTAATAAAACAGATCATACTTGGGAGACACAATGACCCTGTGCTTTCTGCATCCTGTAAGCCTACAAAGTCTAAAAAAGATAACAGAACTGTATAAAGCAGTAGAGCCTTACTGGCTTACAGTACTCTGATTTCTTGTGCAGAGGCTTATGGAAACTAATAATCCGATGCCCATCCAGCACAAACTCAGATGCCTTTTATTTAAAAAAGAAATAATTAGTAATGGCTTTGAGTATGCTTACAACCCCTGTAATTCTGGACAGCCAGCCGCAACAGTTTTCTAAACATCTGCATCAAACTTTGCATAGAGCGCATGCACACCTAAAAAATGGAAATGGTTGGGGCACGTTTTGTCATAGCACAATGCTTCTCTTAAAGTGGAACTTTAGGCTGAAAACTAAGTCCTGCTAGATCACTTCAGGCTGGGCCCTTTTGTAGGTATAGCTATGTAAAACATTAAAAACAGGTGCCTATACTGTTTAGAATCCAGTAATACACTGTCTCACCCAGCTCTGCACATGCTCATTGTGCCAAAAATCAGAGACACTAGAGGCCAATCTACTGATAGAATAAAGATTTACTGCTACTCGGGGGCTCAGGGGTTCAGCAAAATGGCAGCCTCCAGCAAACAGAAACAGGAGCAATGCTGGAGGCAATTTTCAGCATGCACTCATTTTGATAGAATAGCTATTAATGTGGACTGTATATTCCTTGCCAAAGAACAGTATTTTTTTTATCAAGTTGGTATGGGTAAAGTTCCATGTTAGGAGAGGCAGAAGGAGAAATTTATGACTCAAGCTGTGTCATAAAATCTGTCACTACTCCTGTGTTGCAAGGTCAACTGTGTGCCAAAATTTTTTTATTTTTTTAAATTAAAGTTTCTTATTCTTGGAGGGGCATGTCCGGATGTGAGCCGAGGAGGGCGTGCTGGTGAAGAGCTCTGTTAATCCTGCAGTATTCCGTCCCCATCCTTCCCACAGCACATCCTGGTGAGCCTGTACAGCTGCCCTGCTTGTCCCCGGATATCCGCTGCCTCATTCCCAGCCTGAATTTCGGACTGAATTTTGTCCGACTTTGTCAATATCTGGGCCGCAGCCAGCTCCACACATCTGCGGCCCGCCGCCATCTTGAGGCCTACGGAGCCTCCTGCATCCTCCGTGCTTTGGTGCCATGATCCACAGGGAGAGCGGCCACTCCACACTTCCATCCCTGAAGCAACATCCCTGGAGGGGGCTGTTAGGGTGTGCAGCATCTGGGGGTTGTCAGCCAGTGCCATTAGGCCTCAGAGGGGGAGGTCAGCATTGCACTAGTCTCAGGTATCTGCCACCCCTGGATAGAAGTCTCCCTCTCTTCACAACACAGGCTCTCTTAAAGGGGCAATTCCAAAATCCTGCAGTTTAGCCTGAAAATCCCCAGAACACCTGCTCATGCCTTCAAAGAGAAAATCAGCAACCAAAAAGGATCAATTTAGAGCGCTGTTAGCAGACATGGAACTGGCAGTGAACCCGGTGGCCTCTCTACCTCTGCAGGCAACACAGGCAAGTGACACCACTGTTATCCTTGTTATCCTTAGAACAGAGTAGAATCCCCTTACTGGTCCACATTGATCACCTGGCTGAGGAATGTAACCTCATCAGGGCAGATTTGGATAAAATCGGGGGCAGACTTTCTAAAACTGAGTTGCGAATCTCTACCACAGAGGATCTCACTGCCCGCCATGATGATGCCCTCCTCACATTGCACCGCACCATCCAATCCCTGGTGGCTAAATCTGATGATGCGGAAAACCGCCTCCAGAGGAATAATGTCAGGGTCCTGGGTCTTCCGGAGGGGGCAGAGGGGTACCACCCAGCTGAGTTTGCGGAGGCTTTCTTTAAGACACTTCTTAATCTGACCGAGGTCCCACCATCCTATGTGGTGGAAAGGGCCCATAGAGTCCCAACTGGCCGGGGCACCCCTGGGGCTCCACCGAGTGAGGTTTCCCTTCCTAGTGAGATTTCTTGATTACAGAGACCGTGATCCCATCCTTAGTGAGGCCCGCAAGCATCCCACCCTTTCCTATGAGCATACAGTCATGCATCTTTACCCTGACTTCTCTGTGGATATGCAAAGATGTCGCAAGAAATTCACTGATGTCAGAAGGCGGCTCAAAATATCAAATATTCCATGCTCTACCCAAGTTGCCTGCAAGTTCAACATGGTGGTTCGGTGAAATTTTTTGAAACCCCTGATGAGGCTGGCTATTATCTCTGCAGTAGTCTTTGTGCTTACTCTCCAATTAACAATCCCAGCTGTTGTTTTTGTTCCAAGGTTAGTTTGTTCATATTTCAAGGATGCCTGATCAATTCAGCATATTACAACGTGTGGAGCAATGCAGTTTTCCCTCCAAGGGACATGCAGCGGGACTCCTCTACCCAGCTGTCTGACATCCTTCTTCATCCTAGTGACCACCTAGCGGGACAAGCCGGATGTCAACTAGGCATGCCCCTGAATCTGGAGGTAGGCTGGTGTGGCTCACACCCCTACTTGGAGCAATACACTCTCCTGATCTTATTTGATTCTAGCTAATCAGAGCTACAGCAAGATAAATCAACATACCTCCTCGATGCCATCATGCCCGCATTGGGCATCTCTGCACTATCCGGTCTCCCGCCGGATGTGATGGGATACACGTCCCCTCACACTGCTGTTACAGGCCGGACACCATCAGGGGTCTTCCCTGGAACTCTGAGCCTCACGTAGGCGATTTTTGTTGGTATAAAAGTTTAGAGATCAAACTACAAGCCTGGTTATGTTGGGATATTTTTTGCTAAGTTTAAAACTGCTTGGTTGTCTGATTACACTGTCATTCTTATCACCATTTCATCTCCTTTTCTGCTTCATTGTTTTCTGAGGAAATTTTCTCTAGGGTCATTACTGAAAGATTTAGCAATTATCTGAAGTTATCACATGATGGCTGATGTTAGATTGGTTTCCTGGAACATACGAGGCCTGAATGATAAATGTAAACGTTCCTTAACGTCCCACAAGCCACATATCCTATTTCTACAAGAGATCCATCTCAAATTCATTGAAACTTTGTTCTGAATTTGTTGATCTGCTTGCTGGGTCTGGTGGGCTCCCTGGCCCACCACCGAGCAACCAGAACTCTAATAGGACTCCTATTATTTTATGCTAGAAAGGCTTTCCTCATAAAATGGGAACAACCAGAGGTATCCACTTTGAATTCATGGAAATCATTGATCAATTCAGCGTTGCCATTATACAAAGCGGCCACTCTCTCGCCAAATGCTGCCCAGCTAAATTTGACATAATTTGGCACGTGTGGTTAGAATCAGACATCACGAATGCAACACAATAGGATCTGGATCCCTTAGGCCGCATACACACGGGCGGACTGTTCGCCCAACTTAGTCCGCTGAACAGTGTTTCAGCGGACAGTCCGCTCGTGTGTGGGCTTCAGCGGACTGTTTCAGCGGACAGTCTGACGAACAAAGTCTTACGGAAATTTCCGTAAGACAGTGCGTTCAAACTTGGTTTTGTCCGTCCAAACTTGGTTTCAGCGGACAGTCCGCTCGTGTGTAGGCAAGTTGGACGGACTAAGTATGGCGCATGCTCAGAAAGGGTTTACACGGCCGAAGGTTGCATTGCAGTGTATAGGACGTCGTTTTTCTAGTCCCGTCGTACGTGCTGTACACGTCATCACGCACGTTTTCAGCGGACTGTTCATTCATCGTGTGTGGTCAAGTCCGTTCATGCTAATTTTGAACGGACTGTTTGTCGGATTGTTTGACGAACTTAGTTGGGCGAACAGTCCGCCCGTGTGTACGCGGCCTAAGTTTACTTTAACTAAATGTCTTGTAGCGGTGAAGACCTAATTTTTCTGTTATCTAAAAGTACACCTAGATGTGTTATCCTCAACCTCAGCATCACTCCCTGAAGTGGTCACCTGAAGTATAAGATCCATTATCCTTCCCCATATCCCTCCAACTTGATGACACGAGTAGTTTAAGGTTGTAGTTGTTTCAATAGAATATATTAGAACTCATAGGACTGTATGTTGTTTAAGCTGGGGTATGCCCTGAGGATTTATTATGTAACCCTTTTTTCACAGGAAAACTCCATTAAAAGTATTTTTTTTAAAAAGGTTCTCATTCTTTAACCACTTCAGCTCCGGAAGGTTTACCCCCTCCATGACCAGGCCCTTTTTTGTGATCCGGCACTGCATTAATTTAATGATTCTTGATTAAAGGTTATTGGCGCTACCTCCACCCAGTTAATTTCAGTAACACTCTTTGCTTACTCAAACCTTTTATGTCTATCTATCACCTTAACGTGTCCCCAGGGACTATGTGAATCAAACCCGTGTTCCGTATTTTATCTCAACAACACCCCATTTATCCAACACCTAAAACTCAAGGCAAAAATTGATTGCACCCCACTTTGTATCACCTAAGTGAAATAGTGTCACTATAGTTTCATTAATATTTAAGAATCTCAAATCAAAAAGATATAAATACAAAAAATAAAAATAAAATAAAATAAAAAGTGATTGGTAGAGGCCTCTGCCGTGAAAAAACCTAACCACAAACAAAAAGCCAAAAAACACAGAAAAAAACACAGAAAAAAAGGGGGAGAAAAGAACCCCCAGCAGTTTTAGTGTTTACCAGTGCCAAACCTCTTCCTAATTGGGGAAGAAAACTATCATATACATTCTTTGTGCTAGTTATTAGATATTAAATACACCAGATCTCCTTATATTAATAAGTGTAAAAGGAGGAAGCACAAGATTTCCTCATGCAATAATATCCCAAAAAAATTATACAATAAACAAAAAATCAAAAAAGACAAAATATGTGAAAAGTCCAATTACATCCAGTGGTCTATACACCAATCCACGAACATGTGAGAGTGTGAAAGGGTCAAGTGAGCCCAATATATGTCAAAAATAAGCAGTATAAATATCATCAAAATATTTCAGTCCACATTGAGTCTTCTATAACCGTATCAATGCAATTACGCCTCTTCAGAATACAGGAAAGGTGACTTTCGTGAGATTGCCTGCGCTTTATTAGTGACTTTCGTGCTCGTTCCCCCTCAAGGATCCCCACTCACCAGATCCATTCACCCCCTAAGGGGTTATACGCCTGTAATCTGTATCCTGTTTGTCCGAAGATTCCACCATCCAGTTATATCTCCAATAGGTCCTTCTCAAGGTCTTTTAAAGAGATGCTGGTAAGTCCTTATATCCAATAGTGATTTCCTCAAATAAAAGAAAATTCCCTCATGGTGTAGTATTTTTGATTATAGTTGGGAAAGAGAGGAGAACAGTCTGATATTCTTCTTTAAAAAGCAGGTATTTTTAGTTATGTAGAAATAGTAGGAGGCTAGTTTCCACTTAAAAATACTTTATTACAAAAAAAGCTTTATACAACACTCTGTGCAGAAAAAGGGGTTTTTTTTATGCAAGATGCAGTCTAACAATCCATGCATCAGCATACACCGTATATAACTTGTGTTATACGGCTCAAAAAGATGTAATGTAACAACCCTTTTTCAGCAAAAAAAGAGACAATATAAAATATAAAAAATAAAAAGTAAAAAGAACAGATGCAATATAAAGCACTGATTCCGGAGTGCAAAAAAGATTTTCTTTATATATGTACCAAAAGTTCACCAGTTATGAAAAAAATAGATAAATAGAAATAAATAAAAATCAAAAATGAAAAACAGAATCTCCTACGGTCCTTTACATGAGTCTGCAGAGTATCTGCACTTAATCCCAAAAAGCCCTATTCCCCCAGTGCTACAGTCCTACAGTCCAGTGCTACAGTCCCCTTACTACAGTGGGGTTAAATGATGGTCTCCTCTGGGGGCCGTTTATCAGGCTTAGTTTGGGTTAGGAATGGAACTACGTAGGTTAAAAAGCCGAAAAAGAAAAAACGTTAATGTTAAAAGAAATTTTAAAAAAGTTTATCGGGCTTGTTCCCACTAACTTCAGCCCAAGTATTCAACTCGCCGGTCCGCCGTAGAGACAATTCCCCTGAACGCGCGGCGTGCGTTCCAGGCTGCGTTCCAGCGGGTCCAGGCGCACCGGAAGTGACGTGTGTGCGTAATGACGCTGTACGCGTTTCGTCAGAGACGTCCTCAGCAGCGATGATACTTGGGCTGAAGTTAGTGGGAACAAGCCCGATAAACTTTTTTAAAATTTCTTTTAACATTAACGTTTTTTCTTTTTCGGCTTTTTAACCTACGTAGTTCCATTCCTAACCCAAACTAAGCCTGATAAACGGCCCCCAGAGGAGACCATCATTTAACCCCACTGTAGTAAGGGGACTGTAGCACTGGGGGAATAGGGCTTTTTGGGATTAAGTGCAGATACTCTGCAGACTCATGTAAAGGACCGTAGGAGATTCTGTTTTTCATTTTTGATTTTTATTTATTTCTATTTATCTATTTTTTTCATAACTGGTGAACTTTTGGTACATATATAAAGAAAATCTTTTTTGCACTCCGGAATCAGTGCTTTATATTGCATCTGTTCTTTTTACTTTTTATTTTTTATATTTTATATTGTCTCTTTTTTTGCTGAAAAAGGGTTGTTACATTACATCTTTTTGAGCCGTATAACACAAGTTATATACGGTGTATGCTGATGCATGGATTGTTAGACTGCATCTTGCATAAAAAAAACCCCTTTTTCTGCACAGAGTGTTGTATAAAGCTTTTTTTGTAATAAAGTATTTTTAAGTGGAAACTAGCCTCCTACTATTTCTACATAACTAAAAATACCTGCTTTTTAAAGAAGAATATCAGACTGTTCTCCCCTCTTTCCCAACTATAATCAAAAATACTACACCATGAGGGAATTTTCTTTTATTTGAGGAAATCACTATTGGATATAAGGACTTACCAGCATCTCTTTAAAAGACCTTGAGAAGGACCTATTGGAGATATAACTGGATGGTGGAATCTTCGGACAAACAGGATACAGATTACAGGCGTATAACCCCTTAGGGGGTGAATGGATCTGGTGAGTGGGGATCCTTGAGGGGGAACGAGCACGAAAGTCACTAATAAAGCGCAGGCAATCTCACGAAAGTCACCTTTCCTGTATTCTGAAGAGGCGTAATTGCATTGATACGGTTATAGAAGACTCAATGTGGACTGAAATATTTTGATGATATTTATACTGCTTATTTTTGACATATATTGGGCTCACTTGACCCTTTCACACTCTCACATGTTCGTGGATTGGTGTATAGACCACTGGATGTAATTGGACTTTTCACATATTTTGTCTTTTTTGATTTTTTGTTTATTGTATAATTTTTTTTTTTGGATATTATTGCATGAGGAAATCTTGTGCTTCCTCCTTTTACACTTATTAATATAAGGAGATCTGGTGTATTTAATATCTAATAACTAGCACAAAGAATGTATATGATAGTTTTCTTCCCCAATTAGGAAGAGGTTTGGCACTGGTAAACACTAAAACTGCTGGGGGTTCTTTTCTCCCCCTTTTTTTTCTGTGTTTTTTTCTGTGTTTTTTGGCTTTTTGTTTGTGGTTAGGTTTTTTCACGGCAGAGGCCTCTACCAATCACTTTTTATTTTATTTTATTTTTATTTTTTGTATTTATATCTTTTTGATTTGAGATTCTTAAATATTAATGAAACTATAGTGGCACTATTTCACTTAGGTGATACAAAGTGGGGTGCAATCAATTTTTGCCTTGAGTTTTAGGTGTTGGATAAATGGGGTGTTGTTGAGATAAAATACGGAACACGGGTTTAATTCACATAGTCCCTGGGGACACGTTAAGGTGATAGATAGACATAAAAGGTTTGAGTAAGCAAAGAGTGTTACTGAAATTAACTGGGTGGAGGTAGCGCCAATAACCTTTAATCAAGAATCATTCCATTAATGCAGGTTGTTTAGTGCAGCCTTCGCATATTAGGGTGGCAGCAACCTCATAAAATAAAGAAAGCTTATACTTAATCTTTTAATAAGATAAAAATTAGATAGAAGAATTGTAACCAATAAAAAATTATATAGAACACAAGGTCACAGGTATAAACTAATACCTATACATACTCCTGCTGATCAAGACCTATTCCATAGGCGCGGCTTTACTTGTATAACTACTGCATTAATTTAACTCACAATTTCACAGTCGTGCAACGCTGTACCCAAATAAAATGTATGTCCCCTTTTTCCCACAAATAGAGCTTTCTTTTGGTGGTATTTGATCACCTCTGCGGTTTTTATTTTTTGTGCTATTAAAAAAAAACGACAATTTTGATTAAAAAAAACAATATTTTTACTTTCTGCTATAAAACACACCCAATAAAAAAATGTAAAGAATCACATTTCTCTATAAATTTAGGCCAATATGTATTCTTCTACATATTTTTGTTAAAAAAAAATCCACTAAGCATATATTGATTGGTTTGCGCAAAAGTTATAGCATCTACAAACAATGGGATAGATTTATGGATTTTGATTTTTACTAGTAATGGCGGTGATCAGCGAATTTTTAGCAGAACTGCGACATTGCGGCAGACAAATCGGACACTAAGTGACACTTTTTGGACACCAGTGACACCAATGAAATGATCAGTGCTAAAAAAATGTACTGTCACTGTACTAATGACGCTGCCCGA
Organism: Lithobates pipiens; assembly: GCF_037356315.1. Lineage (NCBI taxonomy): Eukaryota > Metazoa > Chordata > Amphibia > Anura > Ranidae > Lithobates > Lithobates pipiens. The sequence goes on from NW_027507785.1 coordinate 248,061,066, forward strand.
GACGGGGTTAACCTCAGGGGCGAGCAAAGGGTTAAATGTGCTCCTAGGAAGTGCTTTTTAACTATGGGGATTTTGGCTGTGAGAAGACACAGATTCGTATTCCTGCTTAGCAGACTCCCCTACTAGCAGAATGGTGATCTGCCTTGTTTACATAGGCAGACCGCTGTTCTGCTTCGCTCATCAACGATCGGCGGGTCCCAGCAGACATGGGGTTCCGCCGGACCTGCTGAATGTCTCCCGCTCTGTCCAGTCACAGCAGGAGCTGGTCACCGGTGGCATGTGTGCACGCCCCAGACCCGGCAGTGCCAGATCACGTAGCAGTAAATTTGCGTGGGGAAGTCATGAACCGGTTAAATAAAAACTAAATTTAAATGTTTATGTTTTTTCAGTTTTTTCATTTTAAGTTTCCAACTTTTATTTTTCCTCTCATTGCTGTTGCTCTCCTCCACATCCCTAATAGGAGGATGCCCCTCAACGCTACCCAGATAGCAAGGATAATATGCCACAAATTTGTGGCAGTGTTGAATTGTAAGCCGGCTAACTTGCTGCACATTTGCATTGGCAAGTTGTACACTTGCAGAGCACTTTTAAGTTCTAGTTGACACTTTTCCAATTTGTAGCAAAATTGCATGGCAAGTCTCTAGCAAGAGCAAAGTTGCAGTGATGAGTCTACAGCAAGAGCTCTGCAAGTCTACAGCATGAAAATTCAGCCACAGTGACCCCTGTGGTGAGATGATTATTGCACAACATAACTGAACCAGAACTTGCAGCAGACTTGCAGAATGTATGCAAAGAAAGTTGATCTGGTGTTATGCAATGTTACTTGCTGCAACTGAGCAACAAACATGTGGAGCCTGACAAGTCTACCAATAGCTTAGCAAGTAATTTTAAAATTTGCAGCACAATTGCTTGCTATCTGGGTAGTCTTGCTATGCACCATCACTTTGAGAGTAAGTGAGTGACATATACATATAAAACCCTGAAAGATGATTTAAAGGGGTTGTAAAGAGATTTTTTTTTTTTTTAAATAACAAACATTTTATACTTACCTCCACTGTGCAGCTCATTTTGCACAGAATGGACCCAAACCTAGTCTTCTGGGGTCCCTCGGCGGCTGTCTCAGCTCCTCCCCGCAAGAACTAACCACCTTCATGCAAGCTCCCTCGCATGGTGGTTAGTTCTTGCGGGCATGCTTCCGTGATATGGCCGGCGGCTATAGCCGCTCACCGTATCACTCGGCCCTGCTCCCGGCGCACCTCGTCATTGCATGTGATTGATCCATCCACTCTAACCAATCAACGGCCAGGCTGAGCGGTGAAGAGGACAACAGGTGAACAGGCTCAGGTAAGTAAAATGGGGGAAGGGGGGAGGGGCGGTATCGTCTGGTTTTTTTTACCTTATTGCATAGGATGCATTAAGGTGAAAAAAGGCAAACCTTTACAACCCCTTTAATCCCAATACGTTCCACCCATAACTAAAAAAGAGAAGTTTAAGCTTGAGTTCGATGTTAAGCTGTTTTTTATTTCTCTAAAGACACACATTGGAATGGTTACCAAATATGTATTCCTAACAAACAGTGTAAACTGTGTGAACATTAATTACATAGTGGAAAGTTCATAAATTAGAGTTTTCAAACTGTTCTGGTCTCTGCTACTTAAAAAAATTGTAAGATACCTAAAAAACCTTTTTCCGTGGATAGGAATAGTTATAGTGGTGTGCGTAATGGTTCTCTTTGAGGCTTTCTCTGTGGCCGCGTACACACGGGCGGACTGTCCGCCCAACTAGGTTCGTCAAACAGTTTGACAAACAGTCCGTTCAAAATTTGCATGAGCGGACTTGACCACACACGACGAACGAACAGTCCGCTGAAAACTTGCGCGATGACGTGAACGGCACGTACGACGGGACGAGAAATTCGGCGTCCGATACACTGCAATGCAACCTTCGCCGTGTAAATTCTTTCTGAGCATGCGCGAGACTTAGTTTGCCGAACAAGCCTACACACGAGCGGACTGTTCGCTCAAACCAAGTTTCAGCGGACAGTCTTACGGAAATTCCGAAAAACTTTGTTCGTCAGACTGTCCGCTGAAACTGTCCGCTGAAGCCCACACACAAGCGGACTGTCCGCTGAAACACTGTTCAGCGGACAAAGTTGGACGAACAGTCCGCCCGTGTGTACACGGCCTGTGGCTAATATACCTTTTCCCCTTTCTCTATATTGATCATAATGATAAGTGCATTTTATCATGGTCCTGATAAAGCATGGGAGCATGTGAAACAGGTTGACCATCTTGTAGAGTAAATAATGAATACTCAATTTGTAGAATACATATGTTAAATCTATGATGTACATCATAGGGATTTTGTCAATTGGAAAACATTTTTCAATAATGTATGTGTCTTACACTCTATAGATAAATTTATTTATTTTTTTTGCAATTTTGTTTTGCTTTATTATTGTGTTCCAAGGTACTGTAGTTTAAAGTCGTGTGTGTAAATTGTGAAGTATCTGTAAATGAGGGATGAGAACATCTTTTCAACATGATATATTGTAATTGCCGATGGCCATTTTTTAATATTTCTACTTGAAAGCATTGGAAATACAGAAAACGTTGAGATCTTGAGCAAACTGGTGCTCGCTTGCTGGCTAGCATACATGCTGTTTTTACTCTATGTCTGTAAGTGTTTCCATTTATTATACATTAAAGCTATCTATCAGGTTTACACTATGGGAAGTCCCTCTGTTTTTTATGTTTGAGTTACCATTACCCCACGATTGTAAGTCTCCCTGGTTTATCATCGAGTGTGTATTCCTGACCTGCTGTCTTGCTACGTGAAGATCTACTACTGGGACCCTGTCGGGTATTATTTGCGAGCTATTGATGCGTGCCACCTGGTAAGCATGTATTCTTTGCGGTGTCTGCACTTTTGGTGACGGAAGATTGCACGATTTGTTTCACGTATTATTTGGACTTTATTTGAGATTTTTTATCACTTGGGACTTTGCTCACTTTATTTATTTTTATATATATTGTAAGGGATCTTCCCGGGGTAGGGTGTGTTTGGACACAGTTCACAGCAGACTTGGACTTTATAAAGCAGACCTTGGCGTTTATTCGTGGTACAAACAGTCCAACAAACAAAGTATACAGCAACACTGTGCTTCTTGTGTATAACAGGAACAAAATAATAACAAAAACAAACAACCTAGCCCGGCTGGGCGCTTACTAACAGGTTCTTCTCACCTATCTGACACTTATAAACACAGCGTCTTTTGCCTGGATATCGCAGGGTGGATTTTAGCTCCAGCAGTGGCTGTGCTTGCAGCTTCCTCAAACACACAGACTGTTCGTTTCCCTGGCTGAGAGCAAACACCTGCAGGCCCGCAGAGCCTTTACCTTCCCAGGCTAATTAGGATCAAAGCTCACCTGATCCAAAACCCAGAACTGGAACGAGGGATGGGGGGTGTGGAATGACAGGTCCCTCTACCAAACCTACCTGCCATTCCATATAAACCCAGGCCCGGCAAGATTAAATAACAACTCAGCAGCATATTGCTGCTGAGAAACTGATCCATCCTGGACTTACCATCTCACACTGTGTAGCAACCTAGGTGAGATGTACACCCCCTCGATCACTTCTCCAGTGACATGTCTACATATCCCCCCCCTCTTTTTCAGACCGGAGGGCTGAGCCTTTTGTCCCCACAGACAACTCACCCTCGACAATGCGTCAGCATTTGCCTGTAATTTCCCTGGCCTGTGTTCCACAGTGAAATTAAAGTTTTGTAAGGACAGAAACCATCTAGTCACTCTTGCATTTCTCTCCTTGTTTAACTTCATCCATGTTAGGGGGGCATGGTCTGTCACCAACTTGAATTTCCTGCCTAGCAAGTAATACTTTAAAGATTCTAGGGCCCACTTCACTGCCAAACATTCTCGCTCCACAATGGCATAATTTTTCTCGGCCGGGGTTAGTTTTCTACTCAAGTACGTCACCGGATGCTCCTCACCATTCACTACTTGTGAGAGTACTGCACCTAAGCCTGTGTTAGAGGCATCTGTCTGGACCAGAAATTCTCGCCTGAAATTGGGGGTAACTAACACAGGTGGTTGGCACAAGGCAGACTTAAGGCTTTGGAAAGCCTTCTCGGCCTCTGGGGTCCACGTGACCATTGCTGTCTTTCCGCCCTTTGTCAAGTCAGTTAGTGGAGCAGCAACTGAGGCAAAGTTCGGCACAAATCTACGGTAATAACCGGTAATACCCAGGAAAGCTCTAACCTGTTTCCTTGTCAGGGGTCTAGGCCAATTCTGTATTGCCTCAATTTTATTTAGCTGTGGCTTAATCAATCCTCTCCCAACAATGTAGCCCAGATATTTGGCCTCTTCTAGGGCTAGAGCACACTTCTCGGCATTTATGGTCAACCCTGCATCACTTATGGTATCCAACACGGCCTGTACCTTACAGAGGTGACTTTCCCAATCAGGGCTAAAAATGACCACATCATCGAGGTAGGCGGCTGAGTAATCCCGATGTGGTCGCAGAATCAAGTCCATCAACCTCTGGAAAGTTGCAGGCGCTCCATGTAACCCGAATGGCATCACTACATACTGGAATAGCCCATCAGGGGTGGAGAATGCAGTTTTCTTTTTAGCCTCGTCAGAAAGTGGAATCTGCCAGTAGCCCTTTGTGAGATCGAGGGTGGTTATGTACCTGGCGTTACCTAACTTCTCAATCAACTCATCTACCCTGGGCATAGGATAAGCATCGAACTTGGAGATCTCATTCAACTTTCTGAAATCGTTACAGAACCTCCAAGTTCCATTGGGCTTTGGGATTAGCACAATCGGGCTGGACCATTCACTCTGTGACACCTCAATTACCCCCAGATCAAGCATACGTTTTACCTCGTCAGATACGGCTTTTCTACGTGCCTCCGGTATCCTATAGGGCTTTAGGTTTACTCTGCTTCTAGGCTCAGTTTCAATGTGATGATGGATGAGGTGGGTACGCCCTGGGAGGTCAGAGAACTTGTTTTTGTTTTTCTGTAAAAATTCCAGAGCCTCCTGTTTCTGTGACACTGATAGAGCATCACCTACTTTGACTGGAGGGATTGGTGGTGACAAATTATTAACAGTATTTGTCGCCACCAAGGATTCCCTGTCTTTCCAGGGCTTGATCAAGTTTATGTGATAAACTTGGAAAGGCTTCCTTCTACCTGGTTGGTGCACCTTGTAGTTCACCTCACTGATCTTTTCAACAATTTCATAAGGACCTTGCCACTTCGCTAAGAATTTACTCTCAACAGTGGGGACTAGTATAAGGACCCTATCGCCTGGGTTGAATGTCCTGATTCTTGCGGACCGGTTGTAAATTCTACTTTGGGCCTCTTGAGCTCTCTGGAGGTGTTCCCTTACCAGGGGCATTACAGTGGCTATACGGTCCTGCATTTGTGCTACATGCTCAATAACACTCTTGTATGGGGTGGACTCACTCTCCCATGTCTCTTTTGCAATGTCCAGTAGACCCCTAGGGTGACGACCATAGACCAACTCGAATGGTGAGAACCCTGTGGATGCTTGGGGCACCTCCCTAATAGCAAACATGAGGTAGGGTAATAAATGATCCCAGTCACGACCATCTTTTCCCACCACTTTCTTCAACATATGTTTCAAAGTTTTATTAAATCTCTCCACCAATCCGTCCGTCTGGGGGTGGTATACTGAGGTACGGATGTGTGAGACTTTAAATAGTTTGCATAATTCCTTTATCAGTTTTGACATAAATGGCGTACCTTGGTCAGTTAGGATTTCTTTGGGGATCCCAGTCCTAGAGAACATATAAAACAACTCACGTGCAATTGTTTTAGATGCAGTGTTTCTTAAGGGTACAGCCTCAGGATAGCGGGTCGCATAATCTATGACTACCAAAATATACTGGTGTCCTCTAGCTGACTTTACCACGGGACCCACTAAATCCATGGCAATACGCTCAAAAGGCACCTCTATAATAGGGAGCGAAACCAAAGGACTGCGAAAATGTGACACTGGGGCACTAACCTGACATGTGGGGCACGACTCGCAGTATTTTTTAATGTCATCATATATCGCCGGCCAAAAAAACCTCTGGAGAACCCTCTCTCGCGTTTTGTCAGTCCCCAAGTGTCCCCCAAGAACATGGTTATGTGCCATGTCAAGCACCTGACGCCGGTACGGCTTAGGTACCAGAAGCTGTTCCACAATCTCATCCTTAACCTTATTGACTCTATAGAAAAGATCATTAGTCACCAAAAAATGTGGAAATCTTTTTTCAGCATCTGGTTCCTGAGGTACCCCATTCATAACAGCAACCTGCTCTCTCGCATTTTTGAGAGTGGGGTCCTGTAATTGTGCAGCGCCAAAATTATCCCTAGACACCTCTAAGTCTAGTATATTTTGCTCAGTGGGAGGAGCCTCCTCCTCCCCAGCCAGGACCTGCAAAGGAGAACAATCATTTTCATCCTGCACACTTCTATCATTCACAGGGGACAAAGCAACCCCCTTAGAGGTATCCCCACTCCTTTTGGGGATTTTTCTTTTTTCCCAGAGAGCCCAGAATAATGGAAAATCGCGCCCCAATATTACATTATGCATGAGGTTTTTTACCACACCCACTTCATATTGTACGGTGCCTTGTTCAGTCCCAACTTTAGCCAGCACTATAGGGTACACTTTTGTATCACCATGTATGCACACAACACTCATATGCTTTTTAGACTCTAAGTCCCCAGCCACCAGGCTAGCATGCACCAAGGTTACGAGGCTTCCCGAGTCCATTAACGCCTCAACGGGAAGGTCATTGATGGTAATATTGCAGATTTGCGGTTCAGTCTCTAGTCCAGGAACTGCAGCACAAGATGGTTCCGCAAACAGCGACTGACGCCGGCTAGCGTCACACTCCATGGGTTCAGTGGTAAGAGGGCAATGGGCCGACACGTGTCCCGCCTCATGGCATCTCCAACACTGGATAGGGCCTGGTCTCTTTGGCAAGGAGTCCTTTTCAGAGCCCCTTAGCCACCCGGGACCATCACCAGTCTTTTGTCCCTGAGACACCACTTGAGCCCTTTTCCCGCCATCAGCACCCCTCCACACTCCCCCAATAGATGGAAGTCTCTTACCAGCTGACGGCACAGATCTGGCGCTCCGGGGAGGTGAAGATGCTGCAGGAACATCACGGAGGTAGTCCTCAGTCGCCTGGAACCTCTCCACAAGGTTGACAAGTTAGTTTGCATTCTTAGGATCACCTTGTCCCACCCAGCGTTGCAGGTCAGTAGGAAGCGCTCGGAGGTAGCGATCCATCACGACCTTCTCTAGGATTTGTGCAGGAGTAGAAGTGTCTGGCTCCAACCACTTTCTTGCCAAATGGATTAGGTCATACATCTGGGACCTCGCTGATTTGTCCAGACTGTAGCTCCAGTTGCGTACCCTCCGGGCACGGACTGCAGTAGTAACTCCTAGTCGGGCAAGTATCTCCTCTTTTAGCCGAGTATAGTCCTTAACCTCTTGCTCACTGAGGTCATAGTAGGCCTTTTGAGGTTCACCTGTTAAATAGGGCGCAATTACCTCTGCCCACTCAGCGGCTGGTAACTTCTCTCGCTCAGCCACGCGCTCAAATACTGTTAGATAGGCTTCAACATCGTCCTCAGCAGTCATCTTTTGCAGCGCTTTCTGCACAGTCCTTCTCCCAAAAAAAATCTCTGGAGCGGCTCCCATCACTGTGGGTGGATTAGCAACCACAGGCGCCTCTCGATTTGCTATCAGGTGCTCGATAAGTTGTTGTTGTGCAGCCATGGACTGTTCATGTCGTCTATTGGCCTCTGTCTGAGCCTGCTGTTGTTGCAAACTCACTTGCATAAACTGCTTCAGCATCTCCTCCATGTTGCTGGACTGTTCTTGGAGTGTAGTTGCAGCTTTCACCCAGGACATCAGCAGCTGTAGCCAAGTCTGTCCACACCGTTGCCCCTAGCAACCGTGTTGCCCGCTACCTCCACCAATTGTAAGGGATCTTCCCGGGGTAGGGTGTGTTTGGACACAGTTCACAGCAGACTTGGACTTTATAAAGCAGACCTTGGCGTTTATTCGTGGTACAAACAGTCCAACAAACAAAGTATACAGCAACACTGTGCTTCTTGTGTATAACAGGAACAAAATAATAACAAAAACAAACAACCTAGCCCGGCTGGGCGCTTACTAACAGGTTCTTCTCACCTATCTGACACTTATAAACACAGCGTCTTTCGCCTGGATATCGCAGGGTGGATTTTAGCTCCAGCAGTGGCTGTGCTTGCAGCTTCCTCAAACACACAGACTGTTCGTTTCCCTGGCTGAGAGCAAACACCTGCAGGCCCGCAGAGCCTTTACCTTCCCAGGCTAATTAGGATCAAAGCTCACCTGATCCAAAACCCAGAACTGGAACGAGGGATGGGGGGTGTGGAATGACAGGTCCCTCTACCAAACCTACCTGCCATTCCATATAAACCCAGGCCCGGCAAGATTAAATAACAACTCAGCAGCATATTGCTGCTGAGAAACTGATCCATCCTGGACTTACCATCTCACACTGTGTAGCAACCTAGGTGAGATGTACACCCCCTCAACCACTTCTCCAGTGACATGTCTACAATATATATTTTTTATATTTATTAATTTAAGAATTTCTAATATTAATTTTCACTAATTGGTATCCAATTTTCACAACTTTATTTATCAATTTCACTTGAATGATTGATCATATTTTTGTTCACCTAAGAGATTTACTAACTTAATAACTAAGGTTACTCATGTGACGGGAATAATTAGTATTTTTTTCTTTTCTCTACTGTATTTGGTGTGTATCACACTTAGTAGCTGCTGCTATATATGTTTGTTTATTTTTTCACTAGGTAGTTAGGAGCGCAGTATTTTTTTCCTTTTTATTGACAGAAAAAGAAGAGATTGTCCTACTCCTGCTTGCAATCACACCAATTAATATAATGCATGATGATTTGGTGAATTCATGAGCAAGCGTGGCTTCGGCAGTGGGACAGAGAAATGTTGCAAAGAGCTGACATCTTTTCTGAGATACAAGAACCCAGAGGGTATTTCAATCCTTGTGCACGGGGTTAACAAAACAGTTTTGACTGGAGGACTGGAGATCTACTACATGACTTTTAGGGAAAGTCTGATCCCACTGTATGTACACGGAAAACTGAAATAGGAGGCAAAATGTAAATGAAGTCAATTGCTATCAGAATGATCCTATCCACAGATAAACATCAACATAGCTTTTGTTTTGTCTCCCTCTGCCTTATAGCCTGTGATAGTTAGCCACCAGGCAGTTTTGGATATTGCTGGCATGAATCAGAACAGATCAGGAAGAAGGGAAACATGTGTAGCAGTAACATGGATAGGAGATAATATTGTAGCTGTCAGCAGGGTACAGTTGACAGGATGAATGAAGGATGACACGGTTCCTTCCCGCTAGGCTGTACAGGACTCACTTGGGCTGCACACTGTCCTCGCCACAATTCCTGCAGTCTCTACATTAATAGAGTAATAGAAGGAAGTGACTTTGAAAGATTACTTATGCTTGTAAAAACACCCATCTCCCTCCCTTTCCCTGAAGAACAGGTCAACAGGAAAATATGATTTTCTAAAAATGCTTTTCCTATTGTTAAAATAACATAGTTGTGTTACTTTTATCACGGAGCATCTATGGTCACACCAGCAAGCAACTTACACTATATTCTGTTTTTTTCACATACAACACCTCTATTAGGTGAAATACACCTAAGGCTACTTTCACACTGAAGCGCTTTACAGGCGCTACATCGCTAGAAATAGAGCCTGCACAGCGCCTGTATAGAGCCTCTCCAGTGTGAATGGTGCGCTTGCAGTACGGTAAAAAAAGTCCTGCAAGCAGCGTCTTTGCAGTGCTGTAGGAGCGGTGTACACACCACTCCTAAAGCGCCCCTGCCCACTGAAATCAATGGGGCAGCTCCGCCAAAACGTCGCTACAGCGGCGATTTGCCGGCGGTTTTAACAATTTTTTGGCCGCTAGTGGGGGTTGAAACCGCCCTGATAGCATCCGAATAGCACCGCTAAAACTATGGTAAAGCGGAGATAAAAATGTGACATTCAGTGGCTTCAGTACATAGCTTAAAAAATTCTTCACATATGGCCAGCATCACTCAAGACTTTACAAGCAATATAAGTAAAGTAGTTGTGTTACCTACATATTATAACTTACATTGGAAATTCTGATAATATTTTACAGACCAATTATAACACCAACATTGGCTTTTCCAGGTTAATACCAGTCACCTATTTCTCTGAAACACAAAAAACAACTGAAAAAAAAGCTTATTAAAACTTAAACCTGGCCACATATAAAATAATGCCAATTAATGCAGTTCATAACATGCTTTTTAAATGTAACTAGTAACTACTGTAACTACTTAAATTTGGCATAGTATCAGTCTCTTTAAATCCAGTGTACACTAACACTCAGTGTCCTTGTTCTGACCCTCCCTCTCCTAGTCTGCCAAGTGTGCTACATACATATGGATTGGTAAGGAATCTGCTGTTAGGAGGAAAGCATTGACAACCTTATCTCTTTCAATATCTAAATGTGTGTGTGTGTGTGTGTGTGTGTGCACAAGTGCAAACAACCTGGCTTTGCTGTATGATAGGGCTGCATTAAACTAGAACTAAAGTCCGTCACTGGCTCTTTGCTCTGTCCCTCCAGCGCTACCTGGAGCGCTGGACTGTGCAAGGGGTAGGAACAGCTGGCTCAAGCTCCCAGCAGATTGTTGGTCAGGCATCTGGGTGGATCCTGATATTAAAATCAGGATTTCTCAGGAATCTGGTACAGCAGTGACATCAGCCTGCTGTTGAATGAATCTGGGCCACAGGAGTGCAGAACGAAGTGTGCTCCTGTGATCCCCAGGAGAATTAGGGCCAAAAGAGCTTTGGCCCTACTTCTCCTTTAACATTGGTCAATGAGAAAATTATGTTATGAGGTGTAAGTCCAACAACCCTGTGGAAATCATGTAGTAGTTATAAACACACATAACTGAGTATAAAAAAAAAAGAAGTCTGTAGATAAAAAAAAGAAACAAAAATCTATTGGTGTCCCAATGTCACAATGAAAGTGTATCTCACCACACAGAATACACGATTGAGGGCAGCTCGTGGGAGGTCTTCAGATTCCAGCGTCTTCATCGAAGTGCTACACAAAATATAAAGCATCCCACTAATTAGTACTTAAACACACAGAACTAACTCATGACTTTAGAAAAAGACCACAGACACAATACTGATGTCTAGAGCAATTTAGCACAGAAGTGAATAATAAAAAAGTACAGGGTCAGGAATGTTACTGGAAGGCTGTTCTGATTGCTTTTTAAAAAAAAACTAAAAGCAATAAATCTTATTTAGATCTGCAGTTTACAATAACAAAGAAAGCCCTTAGCTCATTTTATGAAAATCCAAATACATGCGCAATACAAACTCCAAAAATGTACTTTCTCCTAGCTCTAGAAGGTGGCTTTGCTCTGGAGCCAGAGCTTACAGTGATGTTTGCCACTGGAGCACTCGTTTTTTTTTTTGTGATTCTAATGCCGCGTACACACGATCAAATTGTCCGGCGTACTTAGTCCGTCGAAGCGCATTTCACCGGACAATTCGATCCTGTGTGGGCTTCAGCGGACTTTTCCAGCGTAAAGTCCGGCGGACTTAGAAAGTATTTTTGCAGTCCAATCTTGGGTTTCAGCGGACAATACGTTCGTCAGTATGCTAGTCCGGCGGACTAAGAATGACGCATGCTCAGAAGCAAGTACGAAAAGGAAGCTATTGGCTACTGGCTATTGAACTTCCTTTTTCTAGTCCCGTCGTACGTGTTGTACGTCATCGTGCTAGCAAACGCCAGACTTTCTGTGTGTCCGTGTGTGGCCAAGTCTGTTCGGTAGAAAGTCTGCCGGACTATCCGCCAGATTGTTTGCCGGACTAAGTACGCCGGACAATTCGCTTGTGTGTATGCGGCATAAGAATGATAATGGCACATGTAACACAGAACATAGAAATATTCCTGGCCAGATACAACTTCAGTCTCACTCTTTTTTTCACCAGACCCTAATTAATTTATAAATATGGAAAACATTGCTGATTCCAACAGTCATATACTGGATCAGCAAAAGTATATGGAATTACCCCGACTAGCATATTATCTGTTCATTTTACTTAGACATTTAAAGTAGAACTAAAGGCAAAACTTTTTTTCATTTTGGACAAAGTAAGGGATGGGGTTATATGTCACATCTTTATGTGTTTTGATTATATCTAGGTGCTGGTAGCATTTTTAGTTGTACATACCATAAAGGAATAAAACAAGTACACACAAGTGAACCAAAGCAGAATTCCAGTCAAATCCTAACTATACCTAAACCTGCTCCCTCCCCCATTGTAAGCCTATTCTAATTACTCTGTAAAATATGTCTTTACTGCTATGCCTATGCTGAGGGCGCTCTGGTCCAGTCAAATGATCTCTCCAGCGTCCAGATTCAGTGAAAAGGAGAGTTCAACAACGAGTGCATAGCCTGGGCGATGATATCACTCAGACTTACTATGGGGTATTCGTTGTGAGCTAGGAAATGTGTGAGTGCCGCTCAGGCTCATGGTAAAGGGGTATGTAATCAATGCCGCTGCCGCTGCTAGAATGCTGACAAGGGATGGAACCTGTCCTGGTTCCTATCAGGCTTCAGGGAAAGATGGGTTGGCCCCTAAAAGTCACACATCTAGGTGTCCTGAAGTGATGAGTAGAGTGGCAACCTCAGCCTGGACTTGGAGTTCAGGCTGAGGTTGCCACTCTACTCATCACTTCAGGACACCTAGATGTGTGACTTTTAGGGGCTACCCCACTGTTTTATGGGGCATTTGCTGCCAGCTGTCTCTCCTCTTCACTGAAGCTGATGCTGGGAACTGATCATGTGACCAGACCAGAGAGCCCTCAGAACAGGTAAGTACAGACAGGTTAGAACAGGCTTAGAATGGGGGTGGAAGTAGATTTAGGTATAGTTAAGATCTGACTGAAATGTTACTTTAAGAGGTGTATTGTACTGTGCATCTGTAGATCTTTCTGTGCATGCTCAGAATTTTCAAAACTGAGAAGGTCAGTGTATCAGATTGCACATTCTAGTGTTTGGCATACAGATTCCAATGATAAACAATCAGATACCATACAAACAACAGCATAGCTGTAACAGGCTTTTTGTTATGCCTTTAACTTGGCACATCCTTGTTTCCTTCTAATAAGTCAAATTTTTTTTTTTTCAAACTAGTTTTTTTAAAGTATGTGGTAAGTGCACAAATTGTGGCACAAATAAAAAGGAATAGAAGGCACAATAGCAACATTAATTGGACATTGGTGTACGATCAGCTAGACAGTATGTGGATTGCCATAGCACATGTAGGCAATTATTTGTGCACGCATGCAGGCTCGCAATCCAATTGTACACTCACAATTAACTCCTGCTCATGCTTATTTAATTTAGTAAATCAGCAGTTCCATATATTAAACTAACTTGTACAATTTTGCAAAGATAAAAAGGACTGAGTTCTCATGATTCTGAAGAAGACTACCATTTTGAAGAAGACCATCAGTGGGAGGAATAATGCCCCGACATTGGTGTTAGTGGAAAGAATGGTTCCCCAACACTGGTATCAGTGAAAAAAAAAATTGCCTCAGTATTGGTGTAAGTTAAAGATTTGGTTCCCCAACATTGGTGTCAGTGTCAGGAATAGTGCCCCAACAATGGTATCAGTAGTATAGTTTATATCAGTGGAAGGAATTAAGCCTTACTGATGATATCTGTGGGAGGAAAAGTGCCCCATCTTTAGTGTTAGGCCCCTTTCACACTGGGGCGCTTTGCATGTGCTATAACACTAAAAATAGTGCCTGCAAAGTGCCCTGAAAGAGCCGCTGCTGTCTCTCCAATGTGAAAGCCCCAAGGGCTTTCACACTGGAGCAGTGCGCTGGCAGGACGCTAAAAAAAGTTCATAGCACGCTTTGCGGTGATTTTAAGACTTTCTTGACCACTAACGGGGGGCTAAAAGCACCCCACTAGCAGCCGAATAGCGCCACAAAATTGACAGTAAAGCGCCGCTGACACACCCACTGCTCCAGTGTGAAAGGGGCCTTAGTGGGAGTAATAGTGTTCTATAGTTTATATCAGTAGGTGAAATTACACCTCAATGTTGGTGTTAGTGGAAGAAATAATGCCTCATCTTTGGTGTCAGTAGGAGAAGTAGTGCCCAAAAGGCCAGATACAGGCAAAGGGCTGCATCTGGCCTGCAGGTTACAGTTTGGAGACCAATGGACTAGAGCAGAAGGTGGGGACAAAGGAAATTAGGCAGTAAGTCAGTGAGGTGAAGAGACCAGCTAGCAGAAAAGGTATTTATCTTGGCTTTTCTAAAGCTTAAAAAAATAATAAGGAGCACTTGTAATGTGTTATATGACCATCATTATTTGGTTTTGTTGACATTTTGGTAATTATTTAATGGGTGCCACTAAGGACTAAGAACAACTTTCTTTTTTTTTTTTTTTTACAATAAAGTGCTTTATTTGAAAAGAAGGGTACATTACAGTATGATTGAAGATCAGACAGTGTGCCAACATCATTTATTATAAATGCATCAAGAATAAACAAGCATGAACAACAAGAGAACCAACTGTGACTCCTGCTTGATTTTTCAGCATAAATTATCAGTAATTAACAGTAAATTACAGAGCTCTACACCAATGAGAAACAGCCGTTCCCCTCATGGAGGATTGTCCATGCTGAAGGACATCACATCAACAGGAGGGGGAGGGTTGAGAGGAGGAGGCAGATCCCCTGGCCCAAATTACGGTCTAAGACAGCCCACACTCATACAGGGGGGAACATCAGGTCAGAGTCCAGGGCCCCACACCTTTTCATACTTCCAGGAGCATCCCGTTTGAATATCTTATTTTGTACAGTGGAAGAGCCTCATCCACCATCCTCTCCCAGGTGGAAGCATTTGGCGGAGTTGAAGAAACACCATTTTAATAAGCTCGCCTTTTCTGCACAGTACAGAAGATATGCTATAAGTAGTTTACAGCGGTGGGATCGCTGTTCATCATTTGGAATCCCTATTAAGGCTAGAGACGGGGTGGGTGTTAGAAAAAGTTGTAATCTCAGATTAATTTTGGCAAATACAGCCTGCCAATATGACACCACGAAGGGGCACTCCCAGAACATATGCATGTGGGTACCTGGGTGGAGGTTACAGCGAGGACAAATGGAGTCACAGTCCGGGAACATCCGTTGAAGCCTTAGGGGGGTGTAGTACACCCGATGGAGAAATTTAACTTGAATTAGTTTGCCCCTAGATGAAATAACAAGTATAGGGCCCTGCTCCAAACAATCCTCCCATGCCTCCCTATCCAAAGAGGGAATGTTTCCCTGCCAGTACTCCCATAGTTTTTCAATTTTTGCTGAATCAGTACAAAGGAGAGCACCCTATAGGGTGGACAAGGGCTTATCCAATTCACCTGGGGTCAACATGCCTTCAATAGGATCATTTTTGAGGGTTGGAGACTGAGGAAACTGAGCCCTAGCTGCATGACGCAGTTGATGGTACAGAAACAACATCCAGCCAGACAGACCAAATCTCTGAGACATTTGAGGAAAGTTCAAAACAAAGCCAGCAGGCATAGTATCCCCTACGGTTTTAACCCCATAGCGTGCCCACATTTGAGGATCAAGGACAGTATGAAAATGGGAAAGACATGGATTTCCCCACAGAGGCTGAGCAGGTTATAGTTGACCAGTTGAATAAAGTGTCTCGTCGCAGCCTTCTATACTCTCCAGGTGCTGTGCGTTGGTCCCGGCATAAAGGGGTATGCTCGTGGTCCTCTATAAATTAAACTGCAGAGATCCATTAAGGATCCCAAAAACATTGCCTCCAGACAAGTGGCCACGTTAGATCTTGAGCTTTGAAACCACCAATATGACAAGACCAAGACCTCCACCCAAAAATAAACATGAAATAGTGCCAGTCCCCCTTAGCCTCCGTGGTAAGGACAGAGTAGCTTTGGCCAGATGGGGAGAGGCCCCATTCCAAATAAAGGTGCTTAGAAAGATCTATCTCCCTAAAAAAGGCTGCGGGTAACAGAGCTGGGCAGTTGCGAAACATAGTTGAATCGCGGGAGGAGTATCATCTTGGTTTATGCGGCCTAGTAGATTCAACGGGAGCCCAGCCCAGGATGAACAGCTCGCTTTGAGCAAGGTGAGCAATGGTTGGATATTTCAGTCAAAAAAGTCTGTTGTCTTTCTGGTCACCTGTATCTCTAGGTATCTGAAATCCTCCACCCATCGGGGCAGAGTAGGGGAGCCCAATCTAACTGCCAGATCATCAATTCGAAAGAGGATGGATTTGGACCAATTGATCTTTATGCTTGAGAATGAGCTAATCCTATCAAAAATCTGTAGGGCTGCCAACAGTGATGGACCTGCATCATTTAAGTAAAGTAGAGCTTTGTCCACAGCTTCTCCTCCAAGCGTCCCACCTGTACGCCACGGACCTTGGAAGATTCCCTGATTAAGATCGCCAGGGGTTCCAGGGCCAAGGCAAACAGGAAGGAAGACAAGGGGCAACCATGGCATGTACCTCTGTAGAGGGCGAATGTTTCTGATAAGCGGTCATTAGTGCGTAACCGCGTTCTGGGGGCTCGATAAAGTAGTTGGAGACAGTGAAGATATTTAGGGCCAAACCCATAGCGTCTCATGACCTCCCATAGATATACCCACTCTACTGAGTCAAATGCCTTCTCCGTGTCCACTGTGGCGATGACCCTTTATGCCCAGATTGTTGTGGGGGATTGAAAAAATTAAGAAAAAGGCGTCGTAGGTTAATGTCTGTTCCCTTGCCTGGCCTGAACCCCGTTTGGTCAATATGAATCAAGTCGTCTATAATGGTAGAGAGGTGGTTAGCCAGGACCTTCGCCAAGATTTTTTCATCAACATTTAGAAGTGAGATCAGCCTATAAAAGACGCAATCCTGAGTATCCTTACCGGGTTTAGGGATTAAGACAATAACCGCTTCCGCCAAAGACTCGGGAATCATGTCAAGAGATGATAATACAGAAAACAGAGCTGTAAGTTTAGAGGCTACAAGTTCAGCAAAGTTTGAGTAGAATTTGGTCAGGAAAACATCAGAACCAGGAGTCTTACCCACCTGCAGTCCCCCTATAGCAGTCTGAACCTCCTCTAGAGAGATGTCCTCATCTAATCATTCCCTGTCGGGAGTGAGTCTAGGAAGTCCGTTAATTCAGTCAATGAGTAAGTAACCCTGGACTTATACAATACAGGTCACTGAAAAGTTGCAGAAAACGGTAATTTATACTCTCTGAGGCCACAAGAGGGAGCTCATTTGTATCCCATACATTTACAATATAAGTTGTGGGGCTTTGGGTCGTAGCCAACCAGGCCAACAAGCTTGTCACCATATTCTAAAATTCTCTGCCAGGAGTATAACATAGCCTTCTTAGTGTTCTCCACATGGAGAAGGGAAAGTTGTCTCAGAGCACACTGCCAGGATTTATACCTATCCAAGGACGGAGACAATATATATTCCGCCTCTAACTCAGTCACCTCATCCTTCAGATGCTCCAACGAGAGGGAAGATGCCCTCTGAAGCGTTGCAATGGAGTTCCATTACACCACAGGAGACTCCGTATCCCAATTTACATTCCAATATGTGGATAGAGACTCTGCTATGAATTCCTACAATCGGT
This sequence comes from Lithobates pipiens, assembly GCF_037356315.1. NCBI lineage: Eukaryota > Metazoa > Chordata > Amphibia > Anura > Ranidae > Lithobates > Lithobates pipiens. The sequence continues at coordinate 248,078,898 of NW_027507785.1, forward strand.
CATCTGATGCCCAGAACACAGACAGATGCCAAAGTCAGAGAGGGAGATGGTCAGACTGAGTGGGGCATGATCAGACATGTTGCAGGGGAGTATACTGTATGTGACTCATCAACCCATCGGACAGCCGCATGAGAAACATAGGCCAGGTCTACCATGACAAGGTCTTGTAGGTACTCCAGTTACACATAAACACCCTATCATTTGGATGCAAACATTGCCATACATCTGTGAGGGCATAGGTGGAGGCCCACTCTGACCCCAGGACACCTTCCACAGTCTGTCCAGCCCTGAACAGGGAGACAAATTAAAGTCTCCCATCAGAATGTTGGCTGATGTGTCATAGCCTAAAGCAATTTGCATAATATCATTCAAGATAGGAACTGATGCTGGAGGTGGCAGGTACAGCCCCTCTAGAACCACATTTCTACCATAAATGCAGGCGTGAAGTCTAAAATAGACGGATCTGTGCGCACCTCCAGTACTTGAAGGGGCAGGGACCTCGGTATGAGAATACTAACTCCTTGGGTATAATTAGAATAAGTTGCATAGTAATGCAAGCCAACCCAGGGCTGACGGATTCCACTAACCCTTGAGCCCTGAAGGTGAGTCTCTTGCAGAATACATATGTGTGGATTGTACTTTTGAAGAAACGTAAACACTAAAGATCGCTTCACTGCTGAGTTAAGACCCCGGACATTCTGTGAAATTACAGTAATTTGCACAATGGGCAAACTGGCATTTCTAATAGATCCACAAATGATATGGCATAGGCCATTAGCAGCAAGAAAATCAGACCCTGCATGGGAGAGACAGCATTAGCAGTAAGGAATAGCACATTGTGAATAAGTTAGGTCTGTAGACTACAATATAGGACATTAGAAAGAGCATATAGCACCAAACATAATGAGTAATAAACTTTTAGAACAAAACAGAACTGTGCTCCCAACCTTCCCACACCCTCAGGGAGCAAAACAACCCCCCCCCCCCCCCCCTCATCCCCATTCCAAACATGGAGTGCATAATATCCCAAACACCAGACAACCAGTCTGTTAGGTCAAGTTAGGAAACAAAGTGACCTGAGCCAGATGAATCAGCTCACAGGGCTGATCACCAGTAATACACTGGAGATGCTGGCAAACAATAAACAGCATATGGTTATGAATAGGGTAGTACATAGTTATATAGTTAGTCAGGTTGAAAAAAGACACAAGTCCATCCAGTTCAACCTTAAAAACAAATAAATAAAATAAAAAATAATCGTACAATCCAAATACCCAATTTTATGCCCACAATTGATCCAGAGGAAGGCGAAAAAAAACCCCAGCAGAGTATGCTCCAATTTGCTACAGCAGGGGAAAAAAATTCCTTCCTGATCCCCCAAGAGGCAATCGGATTTTTCCTGGATCAACTTTACCTATGTTAGTACCCAGTTATATTATGTACATTCAGGAAAGTATCCAGGCCTTTCTTAAAGCAATCTACTGAGCTGGCCAGAACCACCTCTGGCGGGAGTCTATTCCACATTTTCACAGCTCTAACTGTGAAGAAACCTTTCCGTACTTGAAGATGAAATCTCTTTTCCTCTAGACGTAAAGAGTGCCCCCTTGTCCTCTGGGTTGACCGTACAGAGAACAACTCAACACCAAGTTCACTATATGGACCCCTAATATATTTGAACATGTTAATCATATCCCCCCTTATTCTCCTCTTCTCAAGAGTGAATAAATTCAGTTCCTCTAATCTTTCCTCATAGCTGAGTTCCTTCATGCCTCTTATCAGTTTGGTTGCTCTTCTCTGCACTTTCTCCAGTTCCCCGATATCCTTTTTGAGAACTGGTGCCCAAAACTGAACTGCATATTCCAGGTGAGGTCTTACTAATGATTTGAACAGGGGCAAAATGATATCTCTCTCTCTGGAATCCATACCATTCTTAATACAAGAAAGGACTTTGCTCGCTTTGGAAACAGCAGCTTGGCATTGCATGCTATTATTGAGCTTATGATCTACCAAAACCCCCAGATCCTTCTCCACTATGGATCCCCCCAGTTGTACTCCCCCTAGCATGTATGATGCATGCATATTCTTAGCCCCCAAGTGCATAACTTTACATTTATCAACATTAAACCTCATCTGCCACATAGTCGCCCAATTAGACAGTGTATTGAGGTCGGCTTGTAAATTGGAGACATCCTATAAGTAGTAGTAGTTCTCCAGAGCGGTACAGGAGTTAAAACATGTGTAGGCACCAGAGGCAGCAGTAGATCGTTCAGCCACCAGATAACAAAAGGGAGATCCCATAAGGGGGACAACAGTAGTATTATTCAGAAAATAAACTTCTCCTGCAAGCAGGGGCACAGGGCTTGAACGGTCATGGGGCCTGGATAGCACAGGCACTATAGTGCTGAGGCATGCGAGACACCCCTAACAACCATCTTAGTGGAACAAAGAGGGGATCCCATATAACAAGGCAGTCAGGCATTCAAACCCTAGAGGAAATAGGGAGAGAAGACTTTTGTTCCCCCCGACAGGTGCTTCTCTCTGTCCCCGATCATCAGTGAGGTGGCAGGGTGTCAATTCAGGAGGAAGTTTCATGTGGAGAGGTGAAAAACCAGACCGCTTCCCCATCCTGGGACCTGGAGAGGTGCAGGGAACAGGACAATGTACTGAATGTTGCAAGTCCGCAACGCCGCCGTCACTTGGTTGAATGACTTTCTAAGCTTCTGGGTCTTTATGGAGTAGACTGGGAAGATGAGCAGCTTACCATTATGATAGCGGACTCTTCCCTGCACCCTGGCCGCCCGCAGCATCTCGTTTCTGTCTCCAAAGTTGAGGAGGCGTAGGATGAATGTGCGTGGGGAAGACCCCACAGGTCCAGTCTTAGGTGGAACACGGTGCGCTTTCTCCACCGTATAGTATAGGGAGAAATGGGCATCAGGTAGCAGTATGCGCAGGAGATCTTCCACAAACACAGTGGGGTTGAGGCCCTCCACACCTTACGCCAGCTCCACAATACGTAGGTTATTCAGTGAGGCTCACTCTGTTCTGTTTCAGACACCTGGGAGCAGAGCTTGTCAATGACCTGCCTCGTGAGACTCATTTCAAGCTGTACCGCCTCAATCTTAGTTGTTAAAGTGGCCTGACAAGTAGCTCTTGCCAACATTATGTCTGCCACAAAGCTCAGCAGAGGAGAGGTGTCCTCCAGCGGGTCCGTCTGGGATGCCATATTGTTCCTCAGTATGTCACGAGGCTCCACACGGGCCGCAAGAAAAGGGAGCTGTACCTCCTCGATTGGTGGGAATCAGAGCTGCTTTCCTCTGTCAGGGGTTCCCTTAGCTGAGTGGCATCTAATCTGTGTAGAAATCACTCGCAGCTAGATTAAAATAGCTCCCAGGAGATGGATAATAGTCGGGTCAGCAAGCAGAGCTCCGTAGTACGCGGCTGCTTAGAATGCCAGCTTGGAAACACCTCAAGGTAACAACTTTCTACTTCGGGTCCTAAAATTCAAAAGTTCAAGGGCACCTGTTTTAAATGGGTATATACACTATATTACCAAAAGTATTGGTACACCTGCCTTTACACGCACATGAACTTTAATGACATCCCAGTCTTAGTCCGTAGGGTTCAATATTGAGTTGGCCCCCCCTTTTCAGTTATAACAGTTTCAACTCTTCTGGGAAGGCTGTCCAAAAGGTTTAGGAGTGTGTCTATGGGAATGTTTGACCATTCTTCCAGAAGCGCATTTGTGAGGACAGGCACTGATGTTGGACGAGAAGACCTGGCTCACAGTCTCCACTCTAATTCATCCAAAAGGTGTTCTATCTGGTTGAGTTTAGGATTCTGTGCAGGCCAGTCAAGTTCCTCCACCCCTAACTCGCTCATCTATGTCTTTATGGATCTTGCTTTGTGTACTAGTCATGTTGGAACAGGAAGAGGCCATCCCCAAACTGTACTTACAAAGTTGGGAGCATGAAATTGCCCACAATGTCCTGGTATGCTGATGCCTTAAGAGTTCCCTTCACTAGAACTAAGGGGCCAAGCCTAACCCCTGAAAAACAACCCCACACCATAATTCCCCCCTCCACCAAATGATTTGGACCAGTGCATTTTATATGCCCATTTTTAGTTCTAATTCTTATTTACTAAAATTGGGGCACACCGAATCTGGTGCAGCTGTGCATAGTAACCAATCAGCTTCTAACTTCAGCTTGTTCAATTAAGATTTGGCGGAGAAAAACTTGGAAGCTGATTGGTTACTATGCACAGCTGCACCAGATTCTGTTTTTCCTATAAGCAGTTAATGGCTTTGTTTTTGACAAAACTGTACTTTTAAGTATTCACAGATAAACATATAAAGGCTTTAGAAACATTTTAAAAGTGAAGATAATTTAGATACTAAAAGAATTATGGGTGACATGTGTCTACATAGCGAAGACTTCCTGTCCAGCAATTCCCACAGAGGAAAACTGACAACTGCTGCTTTAGCTTAAAATGCTCGATGAAGCAATACCCTGTTTATGAAAGGCGCTTTTAGACATATTTTTTGAATAGTTTTGCTTACATACAGTATTTGTGAAAGTTATTAATAGCACTTTACATTAAACACTTTATATTGGCACCACATTCCCTGCAAGACATTCCAACACAGGCACAGAAGACAGGTTTTCCTACAGGACAAGCATGAATTCTAGTTAAAAGGATAGTTCCCCTTTACAAAAAAAACTGCCTATGTAGGGCAGGAGTGTTTTTTGTAGATTAAAACAAACTGTTCAGCTCTGACTAAAAATGAATAATACCTTTGCTATAGGTGTAGACTATTTACATACCTCATGAGGCCTGACTGGGATACTCCCAGGACATTGCCAAGTGAGGCCTAGTCATTACTGCTTACCGCCACCATCACAGAAGTGAGCTATTTATCTGATTCATGTGGGGACAAGCTCTTTCTCTCCCCCGATGCAATAGCTCTAAGCTCAGCATTTGAGAGCTCACTCCTGTGATGGTGGAGGTTAGCAGTGGTGACTAGGCCTCACTTAGCAAAGTTGTGGGAATACTTAGCAACATCCTGAGAGCATTCTAGTCTGGCTTCATAAGGTGTGTAAATGGCCTACACCAGTGATGGCGAACCTTGGCACCCCAGATGTTTTGGAACTACATTTCCCAAGATGCTCTTCCACTCTGCAGTGTAGTTGAGCATCATGGGAAATGTAGTTCCAAAACATCTGGAGTGCCAAGGTTCGCCATCACTGGCCTACACCATCATCTTTAGTCAGAGCTGCCCATTTAGTTTTTATCTACAGATGCCCCTTATCTGCATAGGCAGCTTTGTGGTAAAGGTGAACTATTCCTTTAACTAGATGCTAACCGCCCGCTGTCAAATGACGGCCAGGCGGCGCACCTATTGTGGCGGGAGGCTGTCATATGACGGCCTCCCATTTAAACAGGGAATGCGCGCGATCGTGCGCGCGCATCCCTGTTTTTTCGGTGGCGGCGTTTCACGGAGACACACCGCTCACCACCTAAGGGGGGGGGGAAAGCCATTGATTATGGCTGTTTACCATGTGATCGGCCGTGATGAAGTCACGGCCGATCACAGATGGTCACACCCCGACTGTGCACGGCGCATGTGATCCTTTCACAGCCGATCACTAAAATGTAAACAAACCGCGGTAACGAGATGTTACCGGGTTCTCCTCCTCACACACCTATCGTGTGTGAGGAGGAGATTGTGGTAACATCTCGTTACCGCCTACAGTGTACACCAATCATACTGATTGCCCCCCCCCCAATAAAGAGGACCTGTCACCACCCCTCATAGTACCTGTCAATCACAGTCCATCAGAGTACCTGTCACAGTCCATCAGAGTATTTGAGTACCTGTCACAGCCCATCAGAGCACCCGAGTACCTGTCACGGCCCATCAGAGTACCCGAGTACCTGTCACGGCCCATCAGAGTACCCCAGTACCTGTCACGGCCCATCAGAGTACCCCAGTACCTGTCACGGCCCATCAGAGTACCCGAGTACCTGTCACGGTCCATCAGAGTACCTGAGTACCTGTCACGGCCCATCAGAGTATCCAAGTACCTGTCACGGTCCATCAGAGTACCCGAGTACCTGTCACGGGCCATCAGAGTACCCGAGTACCTGTCACGGTCCATCAGAGTACCCGAGTACCTGTCACGGTCCATCAGAGTACCCGAGTACCTGTCACGGTCCATCAGAGTACCCGAGTACCTGTCATGGTCCATCAGAGTACCTGAGTACCTGTCACAGTCCATCTGAGTACCCGAGTACCTGTCACAGTTCATCTGAGTACCTGAGTACCTGTCACAGTTCATCTTAGTACCCGAGTACCTGTCACAGTCCATATGAGTACCTGTCACCGCCCTTCAGAGTACCCAAATACCAGTCACCAGGCCATCAGAGTACCTGTCACCAGGCCATCAGAGTACCCGAGTACCTGTCACCAGGCCATCAGAGTACCCGAGTACCTGTCACCAGGACATCAGAGTACCCGAGTACCTATTTGCAGCCCATGTCTCATAGAATATACGTTGGGGTATTTGCTTTCCAAAATGGGGTCATTTTGTGGGTAATTTCACTGTCCTGGTGCTCCAGGACCTTCAAAAGTGTGATGGGTAGGAATGAAATGAGATGTGTCATTTATGCTCCTAGAACGCCTGAACGTACTACTTCAATGTTCGGCCTCTCTATGTGGCCAGGCTGTGTAAAAGTCCTACACATGTGATATCGCCATACTCGGGAGGAGTAGCAGAATGTATTTTGGGGTGTAATTTTTGCTATATACATGCTATGTGTTAGAAATATCTTATAAATTGACAATTTTGTGTAAAAAAAAATGCGTTTTAATTTTTTTCCACATATTCCAAAAACTTCTGGAAAAAAATTAACCATTCAAAAGACTAATTTTCCCTTACAGATTATACGTTGGGGTGTTTGCTTTCCAAAATGGGGTAATTTTATGGGAAATTCCATTGTCCTGGTACTCCAGGGCCTTCAAAAGTGTAATAGGTGGATGAGAAATGAGATGTGTCATTTTTGCTCGTAGAACGTCTGAAGGTACTACATCAATGTTGGTGCTCTGTATGTGGCCAGGCTGTGTAAAAGTCTCACACATGTGGTATCACCGTACTCGGGAAGAGTAGCAGAATGTATTTTGGGGTGTAATTTGTTGTATGCATATGCTGTGTGTGAGAAATAACCTGATAATATGACAATTTTGTAATAAATAATAATAATAAAAAAAAAAATCTTAATTTTGCAAAGAATTGTGGGAAAAAATGACAACTTAAAAAAACTCACCATGCTACTTACTTAATACCTTGGAATGTCTACTTTCTAAAAAGGGGTCATTTGGGGGGTATTTGTACTTTCCTGACTTGTTAGTGTCTCAAGAAATGAGATACACCTGATGTACTGAAGGCCTGATCAGATGTGATCAATTTTCAGCGATTGGCACCATAGTTTGTAGACTCTATAACTTTCACAAAGACCAAATAATATATACTAATGTGGGTTATTTTTACCAAAGATATGTAGCAGTATAAATTTTGGCTAAAAATTTATGAAGAAAAATGACTAATTAGCAAAAATGTATGACAGAAACAAAGAAAAGGGCATTTTTTTCACAAAATTTACGTTTTATTTTATTTATAGCACAAAAAATAAAAAACCCACTAGTGATTAAATACCACTAAAAGAAAGCTCTATTTGTGTGGAAAAAAGGACACAAGTTTCATATGGATACAGTGTTGGATGACTGAGTAATTGTCATTCAAACTGTGAGAGCGCTGAAAGCTGAAAGGGTCAGGAAGGGGGTGTAACTGCACTGTATTGAGGTGGTTAAAGAAGAGAGAAAACATCATCATTTAATTATAGACTAAAATGTTATATAGACAATGTGAGTGCAACATGCTCGCTGTAATTTTTGCACTGACTAAAGAGAACCAAAGTAGAAATAGCTGTAGACAATAATTCTTCAGATCTTCCTAAATGTTAATGTAATTGTTCCCATAAAGGGGGCGAGTCATTAAAACATTTGCCACTCTTTTCTGGTGGTATGGCTCCTATAAAATGGCCTGGGCCTTATTCGTGAAAGTCTTGAGACAATTTTTGGTAAGAGTTTCAACACGGTCAACAGATTCAGCTTGGGTCACTTAACCTCCCTGGCAGTATGGTTATATCTGATTTTTGAATGTCAAAGCGGTACATTGTTTTGCATGAAAATTTGGTGTTTTATATTGTAATCCTGTAATTATTAGGAATAACTCACATAAATCTGTCCAAACAAAAGTCTAGTAGACATCCCAGGTATGATAAAGTTTGAAACACAAAATCATAAATTCTAATAAAATAAATAACTATAAATAATTAAAAAAGTAATAATATAATAATAATAATAATAATAAATTGTATTCAATAATGTAATCAAATTAAAAACACTGAAATTTGCTCTGCTGTCACTTTCAGTGTCTGATGGCGAATTTTCCCACTTATCCCTATCGCTGAATTCTGCAAGTGATTCTAATTCACGATCGCTGTTTTCTAGCTTGTCTAAAACCGCTTTTGACGTAGAGGGATGCTTTTTGGATGCCATGGACGTTCTCAAGCATCCAGGAGTTATGCACAGAAAACTCAACAGACAACACAGGCTCCATACCACTCCCCACATTTTATCAATACATCAAAACACAGGAGCAGAGTTAAGAATGCACTGTAGTGTCCAGTGAAGAGTGAATAGCAATATCCTCTGTCCATTATAAATAGCCTCCTTTTTTTAACCTTATGCAACGACTGTATAAGCATAAAAACACCTATAAGAATGCACAAAGCAAGCAAAGCATTGCACCATTTGCCTCCCTTGACCCCCTCAATGGGAGAAGAGATCCCTGAACATTCATAGTGTGTCAGACAGTATGGGTGACTTTACAATAAGGGGGGATTTTATAAATTTGGGTGGATGTCACACCTACCCCTAGTGCAGATGGTCAGAAACTATAGCTAGCTTCTGTGTTCTTCACCTATAGCAGCCCCCTTTCCCATAAGGCAAGCAGGCCTACAGGTACTGAGTTGTCCCCAGTTCTTATACACAATACTATAGTGCCTGGCCACCACGCCAGGGCAGGCGTGAATTGAGGAAGGTACTTGCAATTGTCAGACATACAGAGTGACATACAATATACAATACATACAATATACAATACATGACATACATACAATATCATGTGACATGAAAAGTTATGGCTAACATTTTATTCTCCAGAGTCAGATTTAAAGGACAATTTCAGGCAACAAATGAAACATATCAGTGCGCTAATGATGCTATTTAAAAAACACCATATATTGCCTGTAAGTCAGAAATACACTTCCGTAAACCTTATTTGTAGTTGTATTTAACATACTGTAGGAAGACTACAGTGAGCACCTCACTGCTTCACAGGGTGTATACTTCCTCAAGCCTATGCTATGTTTCCTGTATTATTAATGATAGTCAAACATTTGAAGTGTATGTCGAGCCTAAAACCTTTCTTCTAGTTTTGGATATAGGGGAGAAGATTAGAGCTCCTGTTGAGTTTTTACTGACATATGGGCTTCCATTTTACCCTCACTTCCTTTCCTGCTGACAATGGGTTCACTACATAAGAAGTCTGGGAAAATCTGCAACAGACAGAAATAAAAATCTGATCAGTTCTAGCCATCCCCTATTCTATCAAAGAAAACTTTTTATTTTTTTTGCCTGTGTTATTGAAAAGTAGCTTCCCTTACTTGTTCCTTGGTAAAGCATTTATCAATAGGACAGGAAGTGAGGATAAATGTCTCAAATAGAACTGCAGATAGCAGCCGGAAAGAATTCTAATGCCGTGTACACACGGCCGGACTTTTCAACGGACTTGGTCCGCCGGACAATCCGACTGACTTTTCAGCTGAGGTCCGCCGGACTTTCAAACGAACGGACTTGGCCACACACGATCACTCCAAAAGTTCAGGGGATTCGAACGTGATGATGTAGAATAAGGAAGTTCATAGCCAGTAGCCAATAGCTGCCCTAGCATCCGACTAGCACACAGACGAATGGATTGTCTGCTAGAAAGAACAGATTTGAAGCAAGTTTTATTTCTAGGTCCGCCAGACTTTGGGGAAGAAAAAGTCCGCTGGGGCCCACACACAATCGAATTGTCCGTCTAATTCAGTTCGCCGGACCAAGTCTGTCAAAAAGTCTGGTCCTGTGTGCGCAGCATAACTCTTCCCCACTCTTTCCAAAACTAAGATAAAAAGTTTTTATGACAAATACTTTAAGGCGGGTTTAAAGATAATTGGTGGCTGGGAGTAATTTCTTAGGATTCACATAGATTACATCAGATGTCCTATATGAGTGAAACAGCAAGTAGCCTGTAGTGATTATACAGTGCCTTGCAAAAGTATTCACCCCCCTCACAACCCTGCCTCACAACCTGGAATTAACATGGATTGTTTGAGGATTTGCATCATTTAATTTACAGAACATGTCCACAACTTTAAAGATTTTTTTTATTTGTTAAGCAAACAACAAATAGGATAAAATAACTGAAAAAGCCAATGTGCATAACTATTCACCCCCCTAAATTCAATACTTTGTAGAACCACCTTTTGCGGCTATCATAGCTCCAAGTCGCTTTGGATAAGTCTCTATGAGCTTGCCACATCTTACCGCTGGGATATTTGCCCATTCCTCCTTGTAACATTCCAGCTCCTTCAAGTTGGATGGTTTGCGCTCGTGAACAGCAATCTTTAAGTCTGACAGATTTTCTATTGGATTGAGGTCTGGGCTTTCTCTAGGCCATTCCTTTTACATGTTTCCCCTTAAACCACTCAAGTGTTGCTTTAGCAGTGTGTTTGGGGTCATTGTCCTGCTGGAAAGTGAACCTCCATCCTAGCCTCAAATCACACACAGAGTGGTACAGATTTTGCTCAAGAATATCCCTGTATTTAGCATTCATCTTTCCCTCAACTCTGACCAGTTTCCCAGTCCCCACTGCTGAAATACATCCCACAGCATAATGCTGCCACCACTATGTTTCACTGTGGGGATGGTGTTCTTTGGGTGATGTGATGTGTTGGGTTTGCGCCAGACATAGCGTTTTCTTTGATGGCCAAAAAGTTTTAATCTCAACAGACCAGAGCACCTTCCTCCATACATTTTGAGAGTCTCCCACATGCCTTTTCGCAAACTCAAAATGTGCCATTTTGTTTTTTGCTGAAAGTAATGGCTTTCTTTGGACCACTCTGCCATAAAGCCCAACTCTATGGAGCATACGGCTTATTGTCATCCTATGTACATATCCTCCAGGGTTACCTTAGGTCTCTGTTCTGGCTCTCTGGTTAATGCCCTCCTTGCCGGGTCCGTGAGTTTTGGTGTGCGGCCGTCTCTTGGCAGGTTTGCTGTTGTGCCATGTTTTTTCCTTTTGGTTAAGATAGATTTGATGCTCCTAGGGATCTTCAAAGATTTGGATATTTTTTAATAACCTAACCCTGACTTGTATTTCTCAACAACATTGTCCCTTACTTGTTTGGAGAGTTCCTTGGTCTTCATGGCAGTGTTTGGTTAGTGCTTGCTTAGGTGTTGCAGCCTCTGGGGCCTTTCAAAAATGTGTGTGTAGCAGATGACATTTTGGACAAAATGTCACTCATGTGTAAATTTAGTTTTTGCCTCAGAACCATAGGGGTTCTGAGGGTTAATTAGGTAGGTTGACCTTGGCATCAGTTTGGCTGGGATGTGTTGGAAGTTTTGCTTTGTCATGTGTACAGTGAAGTGCACTTGACAAGTCAGAATCAGGCCTGGTTGGACGTTTTGGGTATGGGCCTTCTCGGAAACCAATCAGTGGCTGTGCTGGGCCTCGCTGAGGAGTCTGGGAAAGGGTACTTAAGATGTGGAGGTCACGTGTTGGGGAGAGAGTTCGTGAGGCCCATGTGGTCTGTTCTGGTTCCAGGACCGGGGTAGCCCCGCGAGGGGTCCCGGTCACGGGGTGTTCGACATCTCGCAACATGCTTCTGTTGGTTACCCCCAATAGACCCGCCTGGTCTGGAGTAAGGATCTGTCTGTTCCCGGGTCTTGGAACCGGCTGGTCCGAGGCGCAGTAACTGAGGGAGGATTCAAGGTGTCCGGGTGGTCTCTCGGCTTGGAGGGGCACCCCAGCTTGTAAAAGTGACCGGGGAGGACTCTTCGGAGGAGGGCCGACAAGTGGCATCCTGAGAGATGCCTGGTTACTGAGTTGGGAAGGACATTGACGAATCCACACTTTTTCCAGTACTATCAAGGAGACAGAGAACGTTCCAGGTACTGAAGAAAAAGGTTCCTGTCCATTTTCAGTTATAGCTTGTACACGTTCAGAGGTTTTGACAAGTTTCGGATCAATGTGCTGATTACCATGGTCTCTGGCTAGAGATCTGTTCAGCCGTGAGGTACCCAGCTGCGAGTGGCTACTCTCTGGGTGGTATTAGAGACTTTGTTATGTCTGCAGTTCAAGGTGCCTGAGTTCTTCACCCTTGTCCTCTGTTCCTATACGAGACTGTGTTATTTGGATGTTACCCCTGCAAAATAAAACCTTTCAAAAGGACTTTATTGGCGTTAGCGTCCAAGTTGTTGGATATCAACCTTGGGAACCCCTAGACGTGGAAGAACAAGCCAAACGGAGGTAACCGGTAAGCCCAATAAGTCAAGGCCGCCCTACAAAGGGTTATGGCCGCTACATGTGTATATGTAATGACAGATCATGTGACACTTAGAATGCACACAGGTGGACATCATTTCACTAATTATGTGACTTCTGATTATTGTGTTCTGATCCATCATAATTCAGATTAAAAAAACATTGAACTAAAGGCTGTAATGTAACAAAATAGGTAAAAAGCCAAGGTGGGTGAATACTGTACAAGGCACTGTAACTGGAATTGGTTCTTCTGGATCATAAGCAAGGGTTCTCAGATCAGCAGACTACTGACAAAGGAGTCTGGGATACAACTTTGACTTCACGTACTGAAGTTCTGAACACTTATTTTTTTCAGGTGCTGTCTGAAATCTAATTGTAAAGCTGAACAGCAGCCCTACCTTCAGTCTTGCACAGTTGTACAGTCTCTTCTCTACTGAAACTGCTTTTTCTAATTTTACTGCACACTGTGAGCTTCATAGCTTGTTCATTAGAAGCTGCAGCAACTCAGATAGAGCCCACCTCATTTCCTGTTTGAAGGATATCCATCCAGCATCATCTAGCGCTTTCCTCACATACATTGGACATCAGTTCTTTCGGTCTTGGATGCTCAGCCTCACATGCACACTTTAACAAGGCAAATGCTGTCCGTCTAAAAATTCCCACACCTCCAGATTGACATCCATTCATCATTTGATATTTGCATAACTCCTCCCAAGAGCCAAACCTGCTGTTTGCATCAGGGTTGGGGGAATTTAAGAACATTGAACCTCAGTTTTTATTAACGATTGTATATTCAATCACAGACACAGGCAACAGTTAAATATGTGATTTTAAACGTAATCAGATGGTTTTAAGTGAGTTCAGCAAACAATGTTCATGTTCTACTTGTTAAAAATGATGTTTTACATCTTTAATTCATGTCTTTACATTATGACAAAATCAGCAAATTATTAATCTGCAGTACATAACACATCTGGGTGATATGATGTCAAATCTATGAAATTAAGAGAAAAAAAATAATAATTTGCATCCAATCTGACATTGCGATTATTTTTATTTTGTGTTTCCAATCTGAAGCTGTTTGACTTGAGTAACATGAATTTTACTTACTTTAAACATGTTGAAGAAACTTTATTTAAATCCTAGTAAGTAAAACAGAAATTATATTAATTACAAAAAAAGTTTTTGGAACAGAAATGCTTCAAAGTTCCATCATGAAGACGAAACAGAGACTAAATCATATACTTTTATGTGTATCTTTTTCTTCTACTGTGTCTATGGATCAAATGTTTATGTGGAACCTGTTCACAAATCATTTTGATGGCATTCTGATGGTGATGCAGAGACATAAGAGAAGATGCTGACTTGTCATTAGGTTTCAGCAGAAATATCACATTGTGGAATTAGTAGAGTAGCATCAATATTTCTGCTCTTCCCTTTGCTTAGTAAAGCAAACCTTTCACAGGATTCTCGAGCAGGGTGGTGGTAAATCAAGGAAGGTATGAAAGTAATCAGAAGGTAAGTACATGCTGGTTATGCTCCAGAGGAAAGTGGATACTTTGCCCCATATGCTTGGGAAAGTGGGCTAGTGGAGCTAAAACTCCAAGGTTTTTTATATATGAATTTTAAATTAAAATTATCATCCAATAGTATGGCATTGGTGTAAGTATGGAGAATATGAATATTGGGCTGTTCCACAATTACACTGGGTTGTGATGGTAATGACTGAATCTAGAAATTAATTACTTAATATTCAAGCCCAGATATGAGTTTAGTCCAATAACAAGCTGTTTACAAAGCCAGCATTTTTTGATTTTCTCAACTTTCCCAACAGAGTTCTGTCTGGGTCCTGGAGCCTGGTGGCCTTGTAGAGCTTTTAGTGGAATACCTCCTCCATCCCTAGGGCCTGTTAGCCAGACCTCATTAAATATATTAGGTCTCCGGTCCACAGACCTTTTTATGTGTTAGCTGACTGATACAAGTTCTCTTGTCCACTCTCTCTGCTGTGAGAGCCTGCTGACTAGTGGATCTCTAGGCGATTGGAATGCATTTTGTGCATTCCAAAAGACCACTCAGGGATAGACTTCCAGCTCTGACATGTGAAATGCATGAGCGTGTTCCAGATGTAATCTCGTAATGGTCAGAGCATGCACAGTGCTATACTATCCCGAAGCCTCGGGGGTAGGGTTTTCAACTGGGTGGGGGTTTCAATTGGGATAAGCATTGAAACACCATAGTGGTATTTAGCGGAGGATTCGCCACAATATTTTCAATGTTACTGTCTCCCGAAGTGCCTTGTTTCCTGTATTCCATTCAAGTGAGTATAATACTAAAGCCAATGAGCGCAACCACAATATACACACAAATCATGTGCACAAATATATGAAATAATAATAATGTTGCCAGCTGACACTAATAAAGTAACATTTACAACATTGATCAATACCATAAAAAATAGAAATCAGTGCCGTGCAACAAATATAAGTATCTTGTACTGAATCTCAACACCAAAATATATTTAAAAAAATGCTATACACATCTAATACAATTATAAGGTGCAACAAATATGATAGTTCATATATAGTGTCAATTAAATTCCAATCAGCATATGCAATCATCACTGTGATACTGTGATCCAAATAATAGAAGTGCTCCGTGTTCCACCACTGTAGAAACTGGCCACTCACCTCAAAGCCATGACCCCTGCATTACCAGAAGGTCAAAGTAAAGTCCTGTACACATAAGCCAAATGTCGGGCGGCATCAGACGGTTAAAAAAAAATGGGCGATATTCAGGCAGTGCACAGGACACCCTGTCCGGTAGAAGCCGACCGTCTCCTGCCAATTATTATTATATAGGATTTATATAGCGCTAACAGTTTACGTAGTGCTTTACAACTTGAGAGTAGACAGCACAAATACAATACGCTTTAATACAGTAGGAATCAGAGGGCCCTGCTCCTTAGGGCTTACACTCTAAGAGACCATTAGTGGAGAGCACTAATATAGTGGGGGGGGGGGGATCCCCACATCTCCCTGTCAGAACACAACAGCTCAGCAGGGGAGATCGCTATACTAACTTCCCATAGTTAGTACAGCAGGTCTGACCGGAGCTGAGTTGAAGGAAAAAAAAACTCATAGTGTGTACCAGGCTTAAAGCAGTTGTAAACTGCGGCTGTTAAAAAAACACGACAAAACACCTCTAAGGCAACTGTATAATGTGCTATTATGCATTGCATACTAGCACATTATGGAATACTTATTTCAGTACAAAGCCCTCCCACAGCGCGCTGTCAATGCTGAGAGGACTGACAACTTCCCGATCTTTCTTCTGGGTTTGCACGCTCCGGCTGTGTGATTGGCCGATGACGTCACTCCAGCGCATGGTATGCCAGACCTTTAGTACATGCATGGTGATGTCAATGGCTGCATGCAGGGTCAATATCTCCTATACAGTGCATGTTTAGGAGATATTATTTTTTTACCTACAGTTAAGCCTTATTATAGGCTTACCAGTAGGTAAAAATAACAAAACGGGCTTTACTACCTCTTTAAGCAGTGTTCCCCTCAGGGATAATAGCCCTGACAGACTCTTGGAAGATCCTCACTCCTCTTTTCCCATAGGAAAGGGTACACAGGTACTCAAAACTCAGGAACACCAGATGTACTGTATATGGGAAGAAAAGGGAAACAAAAAAATCCAATGCTATCTGTTCAAAAGGTTTGCACTTACAAAATAGAGCACTGCCACCAGACAAAACAGAATGGCGCATGAGAGGGTACCGAAACACACAAATATAACAACTAAAAGTCTATAAAGTCCAGGGAGTATAAGTATGCAGCATTAGTGGTAGCTCCCTTAAAAGCAAAACAGTCTCTGAAGGAACAATTGGAGAAAAGCAAGGTGAGACAAAACTAAGTGCCCCAGAAGATGCAAATAATGGTATATTTATTAAAATCAGCCAAATGCTTCTTTAAAGATCTTCTTTCACGCTTCTTTAAAGATCAATAGGCATATAACATTATAATACTGTGGTCACTCAACAGGTTCCCGGCGGATGGTGGTGTGTAGACATTATCACGAGAGGAGAGGACCAGCCGGCCTGACATCTGTCTCGGAACCAGCGTGGAACACACTCGGAGTTGCATTGGAAGTGACACCAGAACATGGAGATAACGTTTCAAAGAATCTGCTTCTTCGTCAGATCTAAATGTCTATTAATCTTAACAGTGAGTGCTAGCTCAAATGCACATATCACATATATGCCACATATATAACATATCACATATATGCTTTTGGATGTAACGCATATAGGGGGACAGAGTCTTTGGTGTCACATATTCTTGCGCCCATCTTACCACTGAGCCAAGAGTCAGCATAAGTGTTTGATACGTCCATTTGAACTATCACTGGCAGCAGTGCTCTATTTTGTAAGTGCAATAATGGGATTTTTGTACTCACCGTAAAATCCTTTTCTCTGAAGTTCATTGATGGACACAGCTCCTTTAATTCTTGACCTTAGGTTATCACGCCACTTCAGCAGAAGACTAGGCAGAACAACTAACACATGTAAAAACAGCAAGACTGCACAGCACCACCCAGGGGGTGGTCCTTTTGGCTATAACCCCTCACCCTACTTCCTGCAGCTCAGTTTGTCAAAAAGCAGTACAAACATAAAGAGGAGGGGTGGGTGCTGTGTCCGTCAATGAATTCAGAGAAAAGGATTTTACGGGGAGTACAAAAATCCCATTTTCTCTTTTGTTCATTGACGGACACAGCTCCTTTAATTCTTGACCTTAGGGACGTCCCCAAGCAGTGTCAAAAAACGAGGAGTGGAAACAGCAAAACAGAACTTCACCCACAACAAACTGAACCAAACAGAGGAGTCACCATCTTAAATGGCCGCCATCAAAACCAGCAGCCAACTTGTTCATCAAAAGATGCATTTACAACAAACTAGTAGCTTAAAGAAAGTGTAATTGCAACCTTAGACAGCCGCCTGCAAAGTCTTGTGGCCAAAGCAAGCATCCCAAGATGTGCTTCTGTCAACTTTGTAGAATTTAGTGAGTGTGTGACGCCGCCTTACACACCTGGGAGACAGACGCTTGATGTCGGAAAGGCCAGGAGGTCCCAATTGCTCTGGTGAAATGTGCAGTGACAGGAAAGGGGGGCACCTGCCCCTTTAAGGCATAGGCCTGAACCACGATCTGTCTGATCCACCAAGAAATGGTGGATGACGAGACCGCTAGACCTCTGTCTTGAATATGTTTTATAGCAGAAAGTAAAAAATATTGTTTTTTTTCAAAATTGTCTGTCTTTTTTTTGTTTATAGCTCAAAAAATAAAAACTGCAGAGGTGATCAAATACCACCAAAAGACAGCTCTATTTGTGGCAAAAAAGGACATACATTTTATTTGGGTATAGCATTGCACGACAGCGCAATTGTCAGTTGAAGTAACGCAGTGCCATATTGCAAAAAATGGCCTGGTCATGAAGGGGGGTAAACCTTCCGGAGCTAAGGAGGTTCAATGGAGAGCATTAACTCTTGTGTGCTTACCTTTTCTTCTCATATACATCAAGTGTTCCTGAGTCCCTGAGGACTTGTACCCTTGCTATGGCAAAAGAGGAGTTAGGATCTGTCAAGAGTCTGTCAGAGCCATTTTCCTGAGGGACCTTCTGGTAATGCAGGGGTCATGGTTTGGAGGTGAGCAGCCAGTTTGTATGGTGGTGGAACATGGATCACTTCTATTATTTGGATCACAGTGGTGATTACATATACTGATTGGAATTTAATTTACACTATATGTGAACTATCAAATTTGTTGCACATTATAATTCTATTAGATGTTTATAGCCCTTTTTTTTTATATTTTGGTGTTTTCGGGACAATTCAGGATATTCAGGACAAGACACTTATTTGTGTTGTGCTGCCCTGTTCTCTATTTATTTAAAGTGCTAAAGGTATCCTTTGTCTTAGGCTCGGTTCACACAGGGGCGACTCAGATCCGACTTCAGGTCGCCCCTAGTCGCCTCAGGTCGGACAACATTTAAAAATCAATGTAAGTGAATGAGAGCCGTCTTAATGCACGCTACTGAAGTCGCTCCGACTTCAAAAGAAGTTCCTGTACTACTTCATTTCGACTTGTAGGCGACTTGTACCCATTGATTTCAATGGAAGTCGCCTCCAAGTCGGATCTCTGTCTATACGGAGGCGACTTTGACAGAATTATTAGCTCTGAAGGGGGAACTCCACGCCAAATTTATGAAAAAAAATTGGCGTGGGTTCCCCCTCCGAGAGCATACCAGGCCCTTAGGTCTGGTATGGATTCCAAGGGGAGCCCCCTACGTCGGAAAAAACGGCGTGGGGGTCCCCCCCAGATCCACACCAGACCCTTATCCGAGCACGCTACCCGGCCGGCCAGGAAAGGGGGTGGGGACGAGCGGGCGCCCCCCCTCCTGAGCTGTACCAGGCCGCGTGCCCTCAACATGGGGGGTGCCTTGGGGGAGGGGGCGTGCGGCCCCCCCACCCCAAAGCACCTTGTCCCCATGTTGATGAGGACAAGGGCCTCTTCCCGACAACCCTGGCCGTTGGTTGTCGGGGTCTGCGGGCGGGGGGCTTATCGGAAACCCGGATACCAGCCCCCCACCCTATGTGAATGAGTATGGGGTACAATATACCCCTACCCATTCACCTGTAAAATAAAGTACAAAAAAAAACAACACACAAGATAAAATAGTTTATTGCACAGCTCCGGGGGTCTTCCGTCTTCGGGGGTCTTCTCGCCGGACTCCTCCGCTATCTTCTTCTAGCTCTTTTGCTAGCGGAGGAGCCCGGCTTTCTTCCTCACCGCCGCCCTCTTCTTCGGACTTCGGGGGTCTTGTCCCCCTCTTCGGTTCTTCTGCCGGGCCACCGCGCCTTCTTATAGCTCTTTTACAGGCGGTGGCCCGGTCTTCTGTCGCCGTCACCGCCGCCGCCTTCCGTTCTTCGTCTTCTTCTTCTTCTTCTCCTGGAGATGTTGACTCAACGCTCTCTCCGGCCGCAATGCCAGGGACGCGTCTAAAAGTCGTGTTCAAGTCGTCTCCAAGTTGCCTCACAAAGTCGTCCTGAAGTCGTGTCGCCCCTGTGTGAACCGAGCCTTAGCTTAACCACTTGGGTACCGCGCTATTGCCGAATGACGGCATTAGCGCGGACCTAGATTTCCGGGACTACGTCTATTGACGTCATCCCGGTTACGAGCGGCCTGCGCGCCCCCTGAGGGGCGCGCGCGGCGCGCTCTGTGATCGGCGAGTCCGTGAGACTCGCCTGATCACCGATCCGTGTAAGGGGTCGATCCCGACCCCTTATCACGTGATCAGCTGTCAGCCAATGACAGCTGATCATGTGATAGAACGGAGCCGGTAATCGGCTATTATTCCTCCTCGCGCTGACAGCGTGAGGAGAAAAAAAAAAAGCCGATCACCGGCGGCCGTGATCGGGACATCAGTCCCGATCACGGGCAGCAATGCAAGGCACCACATGCCACCTGCCAGTGCCCACCTGCCTCCCGCAGTGCCATCCTGAAGAATAACTAAAAGTAAAAGTAAGTGCCCCCGTCTGTGCCCATAGTGCCCACAGTGCCACCCACAGTGCCACCCACAGTGCCACCCCACAGTGCCACCCACAGTGCCACCCACAGTGCCACCCAATCTGCCTCAAAGGTGCTGCACCCCAGTGCCGCCCATCAGTGCCCAGCAGTGCCGCCCATCAGTGCCCAGCAGTGCCGCCCATCAGTGCCCAGCAGTGCCACCTATCAGAGCCACCTATCAGTGCCACCTATCAGTGCCCATCAGTCCCATCTATCTGTGGTACCTATCAGTGCCCATCCGTGCCACCCATCCGTGCCACTTATCCGTGCCATCTTATCTGTGCCCATCTTTGCCCATCAGTGCCGCCTTATCTGTGCCCATCGGTGCCGCCTTATCTGTGCCTATTAGTGCCGCCTTAACTATGCCTATCAGTGCCCACCAGTGCAGCCTATCAGTGCCCACCAATGCAGCCTATCAGTGCCCACCAATGCAGCCCATCAGTGCCCACCAATGCAGCCTATCAGTGCCGCCTTATCAGCGCACTTCAATGAAGGAGAAAAATGACCCGTTTGCAAAATTTTATAACAAACTATTAAAACATGATTTTTTTTTTTTTGCATCTTTTTTTGTTTGTTTAGCAAAAAATAAAACTCCGAGCTGTAACTAAATACCACCAAAAGAAAGCTCTATTTGTGGGAAAAAAATGATAAAAATTTCATTTGGGTACAGTGTTGTATGCCCGCGCAATTGTCATTCAAAGTGCATCAGCGCTGAAAGCTGAAAATTGGTCTGGGACTGAGGGGGGTTTAAGTGCCCAGTAAGCAAGTGGTTAAACTAAGCATTACCTTCTTTTTTCATGCATATCATTATCATTCTGTTATTTGTGCTCACAGAATGAATTAGAGAGAGCCAACCTCTCCAAAAGACCAGCCCCTGCAGAGCAGGTTACAGTAATGTGTTGAATCTGCCTTTCTTACTACTGTAAATTTTGGACAGAAGGGGATTTCCTCTGCTTCCCCTTGTAACTTAAGGCTGGGTTCACACTAGAGCATGGCTTACAGCAGGGGGTACGGTGTGTCTTCATTCATCGGTTCAGGTCCGATTGCAGCCCGATTTTTGGCTGAATTCGGATCTGAAACGGACCAAAAGAGGCATGGGACTACTGTGCAATTCGCATCAGAGCCACTCCAGAGATGTGTGAACCGGCTCCATAGAGAGACACAATCTCCTGCTCTGCAAATTGGAAACCCGCATCCAATTCGCAATAGTGTGAACCCAGCCTTAAAGATAAGTTTAAAATATGGGCATGAAGCTGTCAGGAAACTGGAAATTGGATTTAAATAATGCAATTTTAGATTCCTGACAAGCTTCATGGATGCATGGTATCCCTACTAGTTAGAGGAGGCTAGCAATGCAAGGCAGTGGCTGAGTAGATTTATTAATTCATAATTTTATAGGGGGATATAGACGTGGAGATTACTAATTAGCATACTGCTATGGAGCTTGTCAGTAGGGATGAGCTCAGGCGTGTTCACATGGAACACGTGTAGAGCCCGCCAGGAAGTCAGCGCAGCGCTGCGATAATCACAGGCAGTGAGACATTGCAGCGCTGCCTCGACTTCCTGGCGGGCTCTGCACGTGTTCCACGCAAACACACCTGAGCTCATCCCTACTTGTCAGGGAAGAACTATTTTTCAGAAGTCAAATATGGCTTCCACAGGTTTCCTATATGACATGTATGGAGATAAAAAGAACAGATCTGAGCATCATTAGAAAAAAACTGTTCATACCTGGTTGCCCATTGAAGTCTTCTTCTGCTGGCTGCATCTTTGCTGTGCACTAATAAATGAAAGCAGTAAGTCATTGACAGACTTTTGGTAAGTTATCTATTCAACTCTTTACAGCGATCTTTTAATCAATTGCTTATATTCGTATTATCAGATTAGAAATGTTTGCTTTAATAGATTATCATATTGTACCCACAACAAAAGTTGGGCCGTGAGCACGGCTAGAAGTATCCACCTATATTCCACCAGAAGATCAACAGACTGGTGCACTGGCTATTGTAGGACTGACGGTCAGGGTAAGTATTTGTGAGTCCTGGAACTTAGATTGCTCTGGAGGGAAGGAGGAGCACTATTGATTTTTTTTGGTGAACATAGTTCAGCTTTAATAATCTTTAAATACTTGGCAAAAATGTAGAATCTATATGCAATCACATGAAAACTGTGAAGGGTTTGTATCTGTTTAGAATATCCTAATTAGTGATTCTGTGGAGGCAGGCAAAAAAAAAAAGCTAAGCTTGCTTTCAACACGAAGGGATCTATTGATAAAGCGACAGTATGGCCTTACTACAGCTATACCACTGCTAACTAAATTAAAAGCACATTCGTACTGGGCAGCAGTTTTCTTAATATACATGCATAGAACTCCACAGGTATCAGGATTCCAACGCTAGTGGAGCACTATTAAAATGATTACATTGAAGCCTTTGAATATCATGTTAGGTAATGAGCACATTTACCTTTAAATGTATGGGAATGTCTGATAATTTGAAATCAACACGTTTCCAGTATTATTAAAGGGGATTCCAGGTCATACCACATTATTTTAAAACAATATATCATTGTGCAACAAATGCTTTGTGTTTATTAAATTAAAGCTCAGTTTCTGGGGAAATGTTTCCTTTTGTAGCCCTCAGAAAGTTTTTACATTCAGAAGCCATTGACCACCTTACATGGTTAATGGGGGGTGTACATTTCAAAGCCCACTGTATGTAACTTAATCTGGCCATACGCTGTTCGGGTAATTTGACAAAATACAAATAGCTGCAACAGGAGACTTGTCCATCCGCGCTGTAATGTGTGGATGGAGGAATCAGTTAAAGTAGTCCAGCCTAACACTAAAATCCCTGCATCTAGACATCCACGATCCAACACTAACCTATCTAGCCAAGTAAAGAAGAAATCAGTATACATTATCTTTTTTGAAGCCAATCCGGTCTGGTCTCCAGCGACGGAAGCTCTGCAGAGGACACGGCCGATAACGGCTGTGAAATGAATGGGAAGGGACATCACCCAAATGCCCTGTACACACAGTCGGACTTTCCAACAGCAAATGTGCGATCGGACTGTGTTGTCGGAAATTTTGATCGTGTGGGAGCTCCATCTGACTTTTTTCATCGGAATTTCCAACATACAAAGTTTGAAATCAGGATCTAAAATTTTCTGACAAGAAAATCTGATCGTTTAAATTCTAATTGTGTGTAGACAATTCCGACGCACAAAGTGCCACGCATGCTCAGAATAAATTACGAGACGAAAGCTATTGGCTACTGGCCTCTTTATAGTCCCGTTGTACATGTTGTACGTCACCTCGTTCTGAACGATCGTATTTTCCGACAACTTTGTGCGACCGTGTGTATGCAAGACAAGTTTGGGCCAAAATCCGTCGGAAAAAATCCGACGCATTTTGTCATTGGAATGTCCGTTCGTGTGTACAGGACAATAAACTTACTATGGGGCTTCCGTTGTCAGCTATGTCCTCTGCATCCGCCTCCACAGCGACAGTTCATTATATGGCGGCTGTTTGAAGAGGGACATCGTTGTTATGGCAGCAGCTAGCTACCACAACCCCAGTATCCTCTTCTTCAGCAGGCGGTCTGCATTCAGATAAAAGTGGTCTAGGCAGCGGATTCGCCACAACATCACTTTTATCGGCGGCGTGTGAGGGCCTCCCGCCGCTCTCCAGTGCCCTCAGCTGCTTACCGGAGCCACCGTCATCGGCGAAGATGATCGGTCCTTCTCCCTGTTAGGTATGGAGATAAGTGAGGGGAAGGTGGCCTCTACCCGTCTCCATATCATTGCAGGGCGTAAGCGATGTCAAAACGTCACTTCCGCCCAATACTCTTAAAGCAACATTTTTATTTTTTTTTAACCTTTCATTTTATTTTTATTTTTTATTGCATTTTAGTGTAAATATGAGATCGGAGTTTTTTTTTTTTTTACCCCAGATCTCATATTTAAGAGGTCCTGTCATGCTTTTTTTCTATTACAAGGGATGTTTGCATTCCTTGTAATAGGAATAAAAGTGACACCATTTTTTTTTTTTTTAAAGAACAGTGTAAAAATTTTAAATAAAAGGTAAAATAAGAAAAAAATTTAAAAAATGTTTTAAACCCCCCACCATCCCACCGAGCTTATGTACAGAAGCGAACGCATACTTGAGCAGCGCCTGCATATGAAAACGGTGTTTAAACCACACATTAGAGGTATCGCTGTGATCGTTAGAGCAAGATAAATAATTCTAGCACTAGACCTCCTCTGTAACTCAAAACATGCAACCTGCACAATTTTTTAAACGTCACAGATTTTTAAGGATAAGAGTTTGTCGCCATTCCACGAGCGGGCGCAACTTTGAAGCGTGACATGTTGGGTTTCAATTCAATTTAGTAATCTTTTAAAAGAAATATATAATGTTTGGGGTTCTAAGTAATTTTCCAATAAACAAAAATGATTTTAACTTGTAAACAACAAGTTTGGAAAATAGGCCCAGTCTTAAAGTGGTTAAAGAGCAATTGCTGGGAACAATTTTACACATGTAGTTCTAAGTAAGCCATTGTATTCAGAAGCCAGTGACTTGCATGGTTAATGGGGGGGGAGTATGTCTCAAAGCCTGTTGTATGGAACCTACTCCATCTCTGCTTCCTATATCATCAATCACATTCAAGCTTCCAGTGCAGGTTTGAATGTTACTGGTGGGTGGGGGAAACTTTTTAGTATCTATCTATAGAGAGAGAGAGAGTTCTGGTTTAATTTAGATATGAGTATACCTTTAAACTATAATGAAGTACATATATATTATTTTATATTTATTTAAAATATTATTTTTTTACACACACATACTGAAACATGGGATACCAATGTGCTAATATACATATTAAATAATTTCAACTTACTAAGCAAAGCCAATGAAGTCCTCGTGATTGGTATTAATATAGGATAACTGTATATCAATTATCAGCAAAACCTACAAAAACCCAACACAGATTAATCAGGAAAAATAGTTTTAACCCCCAAGATAAGATACAGTGTGGGGAATACACGTTTGTTTGCTATTTAACAGAAAACAACATTTCACAAAACAATAAAAAAAATAAACATTCTGTACGACTGCAAACCCCAGAACCAGAACTATTTCTTATTTGCTTATCAATCCTGACTTCTCTGTTGGTAAATTAAAAAATTAAGTTACGTGAACTGCAGCATCCTGCGCCGCAAAGGCATCTTCTTTACAAATGGTACTTCAGGTCATACATTTGCTATATGTGGAGCACCATCTAGTGGATCAAGCTGAGATTGACATCTCTACTAAACAAGGGATGCAGGCACAGGTTATGGTTAGTTTATACCTCCCTCTGAAAAAAAGGAGGAAAAATAACCCAAAATAAATTTTTTACAACAATATTATATGGAATTGATCTGCAGATATTCACAAAGTTCAAGCACACTTACCAGGAACAACGCTCTGCAGCAACTAAAGTTGCTTTAACAGAGTTTCTCAACAGAATTAGTTATACACAACTCTCAAAATGTCTGTTTTACATTAGACTATAACATTTAGGGCCAGCTTTAGTATTAGTAGGTTTCATATCTCATGCAACGTCTTGCATCCATGATATAACTTACAAATGCAATACATATTTAATCATAAGGAAGAAGATGACAGTTTGTTAGCAAATAAATTTTTCTAACTATGTCCCTGAATTAAGTATACAACAAATACAACGTATGACAACTACCAATTTTTAATACTGAATGCTCAACTTGACATAGGAGTAAATGAAGATTTCAAAGACAAAAAAAGGAGGTTCGGTCTTCTGAGTTGGTCGTGACAGTACAGGTATAGAATGAAAGAGAATAAGTGACTTGGCTAGGATGAACTATACCTAATATTAGTAGTTGCTTATGCATATAAAAATACATACAAATACATATACATGCCTGTTCCTTGGTTTTACCCTCCCTTTCCCGTATGTATAGAGCGACAATTCTTTCCGTTTCATCTCGAAGCCTTGGATAATTAGAAAGCTGCAATTAATAAAAATAAATATAAGATACAGCACAATCATTATGCGACAGTTAATCTTAATCTTTTGTTAAGGTAACAAAATGAAACTCTATATAAATAATCATTAATCGGTAGAATATGCTGGAGAACATCCAAAAAACAGCACTAGGCAATTTGGCAGAGACATTTTAGACTAGGGTTTCACCGTTGATTCTATTCCCCTGTAATTAAGAAAAGTCAATGTGCTGCTAAGAAAATGATGGCTAACAACTGGTGATGGAAATCACCTGTATAGTCCTAGTCTAAAATCCTGTAAAATAAATCATAAACTATTCAATTGCCTCCTGCACAACTAAGCAACACCTATCCCTACCATTTTCATATGTGCAACTAAACAGACATTTATTGACTATAAATTATATACAGGCATACCCCACTTTTAAGTACACAATGGGGTTTATTTACTAAAGCTGGAAAGTACAAAATCAGGCTCACTTCTGCATTGAAACTAATGAGCTTCTAACCCCAGACTGTTCAATTAAGCTTTGGTAATAAAACCTGGAAGCTCACTGGTTTCTATGCAGAAGTGAGCCTGATTTTGCACTTTCCAGCTTTATTAGATAAACCCCATTGTGTACTTAAAAGTGGGGTATGCCTGTAGACCAATACTGAAATGCATAATACTCTTGGCTATTTAATGTATAAAACCAGATTTTGCACTCTCCAGTTTTAATAAATCAACCCCATATTGTACCTTTCCTTTCCATGTTAAACCACCAAAGGTGTTTGCATTTCGCTAAGGAACATCGGCACAAAAATCTTATCTAGTCTAAAAAATGTCTGTTTTAACTGCGTCATCCCCATGGCAGATACAGGAAGCGTGGTAATATTTTTATGATGAACTTTGAAACATCTATATAAGGGAGCATCCTTATATCAGCCTTTGACATATGTAGGCTACACTGATGTGTGTATGGTGGGCTTTAACATGGGTGAGATCATAGGACCTTTCTGAAGTCACTCCCACAACATGGCAGCAGTTATAAGGGTCAAAGGAAGTATGTCAGGTCACCTAGAGCCCAGGTGACAGATGCACACTGTAGGGTTTAGGAATGCACCGCAAGGTTGTGGACCCTACGGCTGACTGCTGCAGACAGGGGACAGATCCCACTGGGGTTAGAGCGTAAGATTCCCTGGGTCGCGGAGTCTAAGAGCCAGCAGGTGTTCACCAGCGCCTCTGGTGGTGAGGATGGACTTGGCTGCAACTGGCTCCAGGTCGCGACCCCCAGGGTCCCCCAGCTCACACCCACAGTAGGCAACAGGAGGATAGGGATGGTGAGGGACAAAGCCAAGGTCGGGGCCACAAGCAGACAAGAATAGTCGGGTACACGCCAAAAGGTCAGGATCACAGGCAAACAGGGATAGTCAAGACACGCCAAAGTCGGTAACAGAAAACAGTAGCAGAGCACATGGCAGGAAACAGGAAGCTAACACACAAAGGTTGATCAGCAGGATAGGCTAGCAGTGCATAGGTTAATATAGAGTTGTCTGATAGGAGCTAGGGTGGAGCCATGCCAGAGGATGGATTATAAAAGCAGTCAGGTGAGGCTCGGCTGGTCTCTAGAAATGAACACATGCAGACAGGTAAGCAGATGAACTCTATTGCATAACCATGACAAAGTATATCTACTTTTCAGACCACTGAGTGTATAATCAATAGACATGAGTAGGGTTAAGCTCAAGTTTGTTTCGAACTTGGGTTCAGACCAAACACTATTGATTATACACTGAGTGTATAATCAATCGACATGAGTAGGGATGAGCTCAGGTTTGATTCAAACTTGGGTTCAGACCAAACACAGAAGGAAGATGTCACTCCTGCCCAATCAACTGCAGCCAGGGCATTCCTTAAACCACAGTTGTATGTACACAAAGAGGCAGGGATACTCATGACATCAATGACCTAATATGACCCAATGGCTATATTAGGTCAATAATGTCAATAATGCCCTTTCCACAGTTGGTCTCAGGTTCAGGCCAAACTCAAGCTCCCCCTTAGACATAGGAAAGAAACAAATCTACCTTTGAGTTGCATTTCCTCACAGTATTAAGAAGCTCTTGCATCACAAGGTCGACACATTTCAGAGCTGGTCCTTTAAGCTTCACAATCTGCTTTTTCACTATTGCTTCAAATGCCTTATCCGGAGTAAACAATCCAGTTCTGTAAAAGAAAAACAATCCAAATTGACTTCATAACTGAAGTCCTAAAATACAAGGCAATAATATCTACTATACTATAGGAACTGTCGAGAATTCAGCCTTTACTAGATTGACAAACTTCCCTGACCTATGCAACATGTAATTCTAAGCGCATCCATTTGCTTTCTAATAAACAAATGTACTATAATTGTGATCAAGCAATATTCCCAGTATGCCTTGCTTTCTGCAATCCAAATGTAAAAGGATGTACATGAGACAATATAAATACATTTGGAAAAAAGAGGTTGATGTTTGATAAATAAGATAAAGCAAGTATGCGTTAACAGTTACACCTAAACTCTGGGCAGATATAAAAAAGGTACAAGAAAATACAGCTTATTTTAATAAAAGCCCCAGAATTTGACTTAGTATTAGCAACCTGCACTTCTCTGTACAGTCTGCACAGCAGAAGTAAATGAGAGGGAGGGTGAAGCAGTACAAGGAGCCAAGCAGATGTGCTGCAGTAAAACAGTAGGAGAAAGCAGTGCGCTGCTTCTTCTTTCACTGTTTAGTCACATATTGGAGGTTGGGAGAGGACATGCAAGTGAAACTGCAAAAGAAAAGATCGGGCCCCCTACTCTGTTACACAGGGTGTGCTGTGGGGCAGAGCTGTGTAGATCTCAGGACTAGGAAGACAGAACAACTAATTCTTAGGCAGGTAAAAAAAACTCCCATGTATGCAGTCCATCTGTGTATTTTGTGTTTTTTCTGAAGTTCGGCTTTGTCTCCCCCTCCGTGCCGTGACTGGCCGTGCAATCATCTGGAACCTGTCACGTGTCCCAGATGATTGACAAGAGGGAGGGGAGAGAGGAGATCTCCCTTCCTGCGCCGAGGGAAGTGACGTCAGGAGCCCAGGCGCCGAAGGAGGCAGACTAGGAGGGACCCCCTAGCAACAGGCATTTAGAAAAAAAAATCCAAATGTTTTTTTTTGTTTGTTTTTTTTAAGCACAGTAATATTTTTTTTTTGGGGGGTGGAACTCCACTTTAACCTACCAACATGTCTTTGGAGTGTGGGAGGAAACCAGGGTAACCAGAGGAAACCAACAAGCTCACAGGGAGAAGATGCAAACTCCATACAGATAATGTCCTGTTCCAGATTGAAATGGACACTAGTGCTGCAAGGTAGAAGCATAACAACTAAGCCACAGCACTGCATGTGTAGCCTGCGCATGCACAAGATGTGACAATTTCATTACTGGAGTGCCCGTGGCGCAGCATTATGGTGGTGAGTCCCACAGCCATTTTCAGTCGTATTCTGACTTGGGATGGAATGAAACATGTGAACTTTACTGTGCTACGTACTGATATGGTTGGAGGGCTTTTTGATTCCTTTAATCCCTTCCCAAAATTACCTCTATAGTTATACTGTCACCGATTTTACAGCAAATGTAAGTGGTAGGTTGCAATTGTGTATTTGGTCATTCTTGTAATTAAAGGCTGAAATTGAATCGAACTTGCCTAAAATGCTGCAGTGAGAGCTCCATCATTGGAGAAGAGACCAGTCATGTGGCTTTGACAAGTCAAATGGGAATACTCTCCCCAGCACTGTGCTTTATAAATGTGAGAAGCTCTATTTTATTTACATTTTTTAAAGCAATGGTATGACTGCTTTAGAAATGGACCCTGAAGTAGCATAATTTTTACCAATTATTCCCAAAGTATAACAAGGCAGTGCCATAGTAACTAGTAACATACCTCACACCATGAATGTTTTTGATCGCATAACTAATCTCCCTCCGTAAGTCCTTCTCCTCAAACTCCACCTAGAGGAATATTTAACACATGTGATTACATTGCATTATAATAGTACATACATTTTTTACAGAATTTTATTGCGCTGAATGAATTCTTATATATATGTAGTGCCCTGCTCCCGATGAGCAGACACTATTGTTTTTTTTTCCAATTTAATTGTCTGAAGCTGTAGTTTGGCTCAGACTAATTTCTCTAAAAGTTCTGGTTTCTGTATCAGTCCAGCTGGGTTTTACTGATTCCCACCTGACCGTAGGTGTCGCTGTCATCGTCGGTGGGTATGGAACAGCAGCAGGCTGGATGCATTGAATGCCACCTCTTGCTTGGAAATGTTTCAGTGGGTGTGGTTTCCCTGCTGTGCATTCTGGGAGAGGGTATTTAAGGTACCGACGTCATTTTTTTTGTTCATTTTCTGGGGTCCGTGATCCCAACCCCAGGGCCCTTCTTGCCTGGGGTCTGTGTCGCATGGTCTTGCGCCTCGGGGCCGGCTGGCTCGAGGCTTCGCAACTCAGAGTGTAGGCCCAGCAATGTCTGGGGGCCTACTGATCCAGGGGTGGTCCTGTGCTATTTCGCCTGCTAGGAGAGGCCAAGAAAAGCTGGAGGATCCAGGGGAGGACTTTTCCAGTGGAGGACCGAGTGTAAGGCTGGTGTCTCTGTAGGAGCCTGGAAACACAGTTTGAGGACACAACCCGGATCAATATCCTTACAGTATCGCCGGGTCGGCTGAAAGAATCTGGTACTCTATGGTAGTTCTTCCTAAAAACTCAAAAAAATCTCTAAGTTCAATTAACAAGTCTGTGGCAGAGACTTTGTTTGGCATCTCATCGGCTGCTAGGTCAAGTGAGAGGGGCCTATCCGGTGACTGCTGGATCCAGTCTGTGGAGCTTTTTGTCCTCTGGATCTGACTAATGCCTCTAGCCCGCAATTACTAGGTGCCTGAACTCTCCCTTATCCTCTGACCTTCTATTGAACGTGTTTTCGTTATATCGGATGTTTCTGAATTAACAAATGTGTTGAAATTCTGTAAAAAACAAATTTGGAATGAAACTAATTGCACATGTCTAGTGATCCAGCCAGTAACACACCTCCTGTCTTAAGGGCTCGTTCACACGTATGTTGATTATGAAGAACGAAGCAATGCTCATTAATGTGCCTATAGAATTGACTGTGTTTTTTTTTGTTGTGTTTATGAAGAAGCTTCAATAGTGCTTGATACATGCCTTTGAAAGTGTTGTGATATACATTGGCACAATGGCACCACTGGGCAAATGGGCGTACAGGTACCTCCCCTTTAAATCACGGCATTGTGGGCGCAAGCGGCCACCGAGTACTTTGTGACCGTGTCTGCGAGTCCTGCGGACTCGATGTCTGCCGGGGGGGCCTGCAATTGTGTCATGGAGTGGCAGAACAGGGAGATGCCTTTGTAAACAAGGCATTTCCCTGTTCTGCCTAGCAACATGACAGAGATCCACTGTTCCCTGTCATCGGGAGCAGTGATCTCTCATGTTCTAGTGAGACAATCCCCCCTACAGTTAGAATCACTCCCTAGGACACACTTAACACCTTGATCGCCCCCCTAGTGTTCAACCCCCTCCCTGCCAGTGTAATTTATACAGTAATCAGTGCATTTGTATAGCACCGATCGCTGCATAAATGACAATGGTCCCATAATAGTGTCAAAAGTGTCCGATGTGTCCGCCATAATGTCGCAGTCCCAATAAAAATTGCAGATCGCTGACATTACTAATAAAAAAAATTATAATAAAAATGCCATAAAACTATCCCCCATTTTGTAGACACTGTAACTTTTTCGTAAACCAATCAATATACGCTTATTGCGATGTTTTTACCAAAAATATGTAGAAGAATACGTATCGGTCTAAACTGAGAATGAAATTTGTTTTTTTATATATATTTATATAAAGTAAAAAATATTCCTTTATTTTCAAAATTGTCGCTATTGTTTTGTTTATAGCGCAAAAAATAAAAACTGCAGAGGTGATCAAATACCTCCAAAAGAAAGCTCTATTTGTGGGGAAAAAAAGGACATCAATTTTGTTTGGATGCAACGACGCACGACCGTGCAATTGTCAGCTAAAGCGACGCAGTACAGAATCACATGCAAAACATGCTCTGGTTAGGAAGGGGGTAAATCCTTCCGAGGCTGAAGTGGTTAACTCCTGTTTTATGTGGTATTTACCATGCGTTTTTGCTTTTTGTGGTAAATACTGCAAAAAGCAATAGTGAATTGACATTTTCAGGATCACATGCGCTATTTTGGAAAACACCTAAATACCGTCAGTTAAAGCAATGCAGTGCCATATCCCAAAAAGTGCTCTGGTCAGGAAGGGGGTAAATCCTTCTGGGGCTGAAGTGGTTAAGGTGTTAAGAGATGTAGAAGAAATGATCTAATGTGAGGTGTGGTTAGATTGTGGTGTGATAGCAGGCATTTTTGTGAATTGTCTGCAAGATGAATTTGTATACTTTGATCTCTTATGCCACGTACACACGACCGGACTTTTAGACGGACTAGGTCTGACAGTCTTCCCAACGGACTTTTGGCGGAGTTCCGACTGACTTTCCAAATGAATGGACTTGGCCACACACAATCACACCAAAGTCTGAAGGATTTGAAAGTGATGACGTACGACCGGACTAGAATAAGGAAGTTCATAGCCAGTAGCCAATAGCTGCCCTAGTGTCGGTTTTTGTCCGTTGGACAAGCATGCACACAAATGGATTTCTCAACAGGAACTGGGTCCGGTGGAGTTCTGGCCGAAAAATTTGAAACATGTTCTATTTCTAAAGTCCGCCAGATTTTTGGACAGCAAAGGTCCGATGGAGCCCACACACAATCTACAGTGCCTTGCGAAAGTATTCGGCCCCCTTGAACTTTTCAACCTTCTGCCACATTTCAGGCTTCAAACATAAAGATATAAAATTTTTATTTTTTGTGAAGAATCCCCAACAAGTGGGACACAATTGTGAAGTGGAACGAAATCTAATGGATTTTTGAAACTTTTTTTAACTAATAAAAAAATGAAAAGTGGGGCGTGCAAAATTTATTCGGCCCCCTTGCGTTAATACTTTGTAGAGCCACCTTTTGCTGCGATTACAGCTGCAAGTTGCTTGGGGTATGTCTCTATCAGTTTTGCACATCGAGAGACTAAAATTCTTGCCCATTCTTCCTTGCAAAACAGCTCGAGCTCAGTGAGGTTGGATGGAGAGAGTTTGTGAACAGCAGTTTTCAGCTCTTTCCACAGATTCTCGATTGGATTCAGGTCTGGACTTTGACTTGGCCATTCTAACACCTGGATACGTTTATTTGTGAACCATTCCTTTGTAGATTTTGCTGTATGTTTGGGATCATTGTCTTGTTGGAAGATAAATCTCCGTCCCAGTTTCAGGTCTTTTGCAGACTCCAACAGGTTTTCATCCAGAATGGTTCTGTATTTGGCTGCATCCATCTTCCCCTCAATTTTAACCAGCTTCCCTGTCCATGCTGAAGAAAAGCAGGCCCAAACCATGATGCTGCCACCACCATGTTTGAAAGTGGGGATGGTGTGTTGAGGGTGATGAGCTGTGTTGCTTTTATGCCAAACATATCGTTTTGCATTGTGGGCAAAAAGTTCGATTTTGGTTTCATCTGACCAGAGCACCTTCTTCCACATGTTTGGTGTGTCTCCCAGGTGGCTTGTGGCAAACTTTAGACAAGACTTTTTATGGATATCTTTGAGAAATGGCTTTCTTCTTGCCACTCTTCCATAAAGGCCAGATATGTGCAGTGTACGACTGATTGTTGTCCTATGGACAGACTCACCCACCTCAGCTGTAGTTCTCTGCAGTTCATCCAGAGTGATCATGGGCATCTTGGCTGCATCTCTGATCAGTCTTCTCCTTGTCTGAGCTGAAAGTTTAGAGGGACTGCGAGGTCTTGGTAGATTTGCAGTGGTCTGATCCTCCTTCCATTTCAAAATGATCGCTTGCACAGTGCTCCTTGGGATGTTTAAAGCTTGGGAAATCTTTTTGTATCCAAATCCGGCTTTAAACTTCTCCACAACAGTATTACGGACCTGCCTGGTGTGTTCCTTGGTCTTCATGATGCTCTCTGCGCTTTCAACAGAACCCTGAGACTATCACAGAGCAGGTACATTTATACAGAGACTTGATTACACACAGGTGGATTCTATTTATCACCATCAGTCATTTAAGACAACATTGGATCATTCAGAGATCCTCGCTGAACTTCTGGAGTGAGTTTGCTGCAATGAAAGTAAAAGGGGCCGAATAATTTTGCACGCACCACTTTTCAGTTTTTTATTTGCTAAAAAAGTTTAAAATATCCAACAGATTTCGTTCCACTTCACAATTGTGTCACACTTGTTGGTGATTCTTCACAAAAAATAAAAATTTTATATCTTTATGTTTGAAGCCTGAAATGTGGCAAAAGGTTGAAAAGTTCAAGGGGGCCGAATACTTTCGCAAGGCACTGTAATTGTCCGACGGATTCATTCCGTCTGACCTTTGCTGTCAAAAAGTCAGATCGTGTGTACGCGGACACATTTGACCTGGTCCAGCTCAACTTCGCTGAACCAAAAAGCTTTCCCACTGGCAATAATGCTCAATGCTTCTGCTCCTACCTGGCACTGCCAGTATGGTGGCTGGTTGGTGCTTTTGCCCACACACAGAGGTAAATGGAGTTACCACACAGCTGTTCTGTACAACCAGGAAGTGAATGGAGCCACTCTGTCCTAGTTCTCTATTATTTCCTAGTGCATTCTGGGATACCAGAGCCTCCATTGTCTCTTCCCCAATGCACAGCTAACACTTTAGAAAAATGCTTCACTAACACGCTATAAATGCTCTAGGTGCTGTGAAGGCAGACATCCCAACTTGCAAAAAACTAATTTCAGGGAGGTGGTAAACTCATTCCAGGAAGGTGGCGCTTCGTTTTTCACTGTGCTCCTGGGGAAAGGGGTGGGTGGTATGTGGCAGTGGACGGTGTCAGTAGTTTTTTTATTTTTAATAATTGATTTTTTTACAACTTAATTTGTTTCTTCACATGTGTGTGTTCTGAAATAAAGTAAAACACATAACAAGTAAACACTGTGTGTGTGTGTGTGTGTGTGTGTGTGTGTATATATATATATATATATATATATATATATATATATATATATATATATATATTTATTTTGTCCTATCCTGTAAGGAGGTGTGTTTCTTAGGAAGACGCTTCTCGCGGGAGACGAGATGTCTGTGTGGAGATGTAGTTACAGAACAAAGTACAAAAACAGAAAAGTCAGTGCTACTACCCATACAACATATAGATAGCAGAGATCCGGTTGCTCAATCCACAGTCGCTGGCTGAGTAAAGTAATGTAGGAAAAAAGATCCGCATTCCGGTAAAACAGTTGACGCGTTTCAGCCTATAAGGCCTTAGTCATAACCAGAAAATTATTATTAAAATCTATGGGAATGGCTGACATGCATCAATGCCTCATGAAAGTAACATGCAGCTTAATTTTTAATATGACACAATACTACAGCTCCTGTGTGAACAGCACTGTGTGGTGCCCATTTTAATATTCATGGCAGGCTTTGAAAGGCAGTTATGAGGCTTTAAAATGCTGAATAAATACAGCTTAAACACAAGGTATTGACA
Organism: Lithobates pipiens; assembly: GCF_037356315.1. NCBI lineage: Eukaryota > Metazoa > Chordata > Amphibia > Anura > Ranidae > Lithobates > Lithobates pipiens. The sequence continues at coordinate 248,114,916 of NW_027507785.1, forward strand.
CACGTGTGAACGAGCCCTAAAGTTGTCTGCATTTTGCATGAAGTGGTAAAGCAGAAACCTTTGGTTAACTTTCACACTGCAGCCGTGGCCACGTTGGCGGTAAAGCGTTGCTCGTTTTAGTAGCACTTTAAAAGTGCCCATGTTGCGTGGTTTTCAGGTGCTTTGGAAGCGCTGCCCATTCATTCCAATGTGGCAGGGGCAGTGTAGGAGTGGTGTATACACCGCTCCTACAACGCCCCAAAGATGCTGCTTGCAGGACTTTTTTTCCCGCCCTGCAAGCGCACCTCCGCAGTGTGAAAGCACTCAGGCTTTCCCACTGGGGAGGCATGAGAGGAAGTTTTCAGGTGCTTTACAGGTGCTATTTCTAGCGCTAAAATGCCTGAAAACAGCCTCAGTGTGAAAGGGGTTTTAGACAGCAGCATTGTCAGTCTGGTGACGGTACGAAGAAGGTAATGTTAGATTAGAAAATTTGGATGGACTTGACTAATAAATTGAAGCTGAATTCCAGCTAATAGTTACAGCAAGCAGTTTCTACATAATGAAAAAAGCTGACCATTGTATGCACCCCTTCCAGTGGTAAATGGTTTGTCTCAAACCTTTACCTGACACTTTTGCTGGACAGCTTTGTCTGTTAAAGGAAGTTGAAAAACAACAGACTTAGTAGCTGGATCACCAGCTGAAAATAAAGAAAAAAAAGTCTAAAAAAGAAAACTAATGCATGCAGAGTATAATACTGCTTTAAAGGGGTTGTAAAGGTAAATGTTTTTTCACCTTAATGCATAGAATGCAAAAGACATCTGACAGTGCCTGCGCCCCCAGCCCCCCCGTTTTACTTACCTGACCCCTCGAAAGTCCCGCGCTCGTCCCCCGACGTCCTTTCCACCGTTCAGCCTGGCCGCTGATTGGCTGGAGTAGATGGATGGAAAGCAGCGCAGCCATTGGCTCGCGCTGCTGTCAATTGCATCCACTGACGCAGAGCGCCGGGGGGCAGGGCCGTGTGATACAGCGAGCGGCTATAGCCGCCGGCTGTATCACGGGAGCGTGCCCGCAGATGCTTCTCACCATGCGAGGGAGCTCGCATGAACGTGAGAAGCATCTGCGGGAGGAAGCTGAGACAGCCGCCGAGGGACCCCAGAAGAGCAGGTTCGGGGCCACTCTGTGCAAAACGAGCTGCACAGTGGAGGTAAGTATAACATGTTTGTTATTTTAAATAATAAAAAAAATTCACTTTACAACCCCTTTAAGTTCCAGTTTAAGAACATCAAGGAAATATAAAACCTAACTGAACTCAGTATTTTATGCTACTTTGTTATAAATCGCTGTGGTGATCCAGCCTGGCAGCATATGCAATATGTTCAAGAGATACTAATACCAATATTTACATGTAGTACTAATGCATTATAACAATAGCCATGCATTCCCACTGATGTTTCCATAAAGGAAATGAATATAACATTTCCCACTGGGATTTTTACACAGGACGAGTCACACAAGTGTATGGCTTTTCTCACCTCCTGTTTCCTCCGCATCGGCTTTAAGCTACTCTGCAGTTTCCTGCCAGCAGCCATTCTATTTGAACTTCAGACGTTAGTATGTCTATTTTTTGTATTTATACAAAACATCAATATTATTATTATTATATAGCGCCAACAGTTTACGCGGTGCTTTACAATGTAGAGGGGGGCAGCACAATTACAGTACAGTTTAATACAGAAGGGACAGGAGGGCCCTGCTTGTAGAGCTTACATTCTAAAGGGAGGGGGTGGTGGTACAAAAGGTTATAGATGCAGTGAATGATTTGATGGGGTTGTTAGGTGGGTGTGGCATAGGCTTCTCTGAATAAGTGAGTTTTCAGGGATCTCCTAAAGGTGGACAGGTTAGGGGCTGATCAGATATACCGGGGCAGGGAGTTCCAGAGGATGGGAGAGGCTCTGCAGAAGTCCTGAAGGCGAACATGAGAGGAGATAAGAAGGGAGCTAGAAAGCAGGAGGTCCTGGGAGGAGCAGAGGGGACGATTTGGGTGATATCTGTAGATGAGGTTGGTGATGTAGCTGGGGGCGATGTTGTGAATGGCCTTGTATGTTGTGGTTATCATTTAGAACCCTGGTATGTGTGGAGGGACCAATGTTTGTGCTTTTTTATCTTAATGATAAAGTCATGGGGGGGGGGCGGGAAGGAGCAAATATAACAAGCTCAGTTTTATAAAGATTGAGTTTGAGAAAGTGGTGTGACATCCATACCGATATGTCATTCAGTAAGTTTGAAATCCGTGAGGAGATAGAGGGGGTGGGTTGAGGAGTGGAGAGATAGATCTGGGTGTCATCGGCATAGAGGTGGTATTGGAAGTCATGGGGAGGTTATCAACTGGCCCAGGGAAGTGGAATAGAGCAAGAATAGGAGGGCCTTTGGGATACCCCAACAGAGAGAGGAAGAGGAGCGGAGGAGATGTAGTTGTAAGTGACACTGAAAGTGCGCTGAGATAGCAGAATCATGGAGGCCAAGGGAGTGTAGTTTGCTGAGGAGAAGTAGGTGGTCAACTGTGTCGAAGGCAGCAGAGAGGTCTAATGCCTTGTACACATAGTCGGACATTCCGACCACAAAATCCGTCGGATTTTTTCAGACGGATTTTGGCCGAAACTTGTGTTGCATACAAACGGTCGCACAAAGTTGTCAGAAAATCCGATCGTTCCTGAACGAGCAAAGTGGATTTGCCTTTTGTAAATCAACCCCATAGGCTAACATATAGATGCTTTTATGAGTAAAAAAAAAAAAACACCAAAAGCTAAATTTTTTACATCCTGTATGCATAAGGCGTTAGAAGCTTAGTATTGAAAACTATAGAGAGTCCTGTAAGACTTCTGGTCGTTGTCATAAAATGTTTTTAAGAATTTCTCATTTATCTAATGGGTTGCTCTCTTTTTTTTTATTACTGACATTATTTTCATGATTTCATTGACAATAGACAATACCCAACATCAAAACAATTACTTATATAATATGTAGGTCTATACCTTTACCAGCTCAAATGGAAAGCGTTCATGAAATATACGATTAATTTTTGCACCGCCAGACAACTCTAGTGTGTCCACTTTATCTCCTGACCCTTCTATCTTCTTCTCAAAATCTTGTGCAAAATGCTGGATCATTCTTAAAAACATGAATATGAAAAGAATGACTCATTTTGGAACATTTGTAAAATTACTGTTAAACAGTCACATGCAAAAATGGATTCTAAAAAATGTGATATGTTTACAAAGAACAATTCTTTACATACCATGTCATCAAATGTTTATATGCACATATACAGGTACAGACTATACCACCTCAGGTCTAGCCGTTGTGTACCTCCCATGGACCATACCAATATTTACATTTCAGCTAAGTGCTCTCTGATCTGGCAGTAACTGTCATTACTTATTATATTAAAGTAAAAATAATTTTTTTGGTGGAAAAGGGGCCAACAACGTTTTTTCTTTGAGAAACATTTCCTTCCAAGAGATAACGAATTAGGTGGAGTTTTAATTGCAAAAATATTTTTGTTAAAAGTTTAGTTGCAGCTTCTCATCAGATCACAGGAAGAAAAAAATAAGTTCTACACTAAGGACCCTTTCACACTTGCACAGTCTGCCAGCGGATCCCCCTGATCCCCTCACTGAGCAAGCCAATGACAGGTCCGTGTCTGTTCTGCTGATGCAGAGTGGATACGGACACAGCCTGCTCTCCTCTATAGGTTGTCAGATGGAAATGGACACCCTGTCCCTTTTCATCCGACTGTCATCCAATTTGATCTTCCAAACGGATGGGGAAAAGATCCCCATCCTTTTGTTTTTTAGCATATAGGATCAGATTTGATGTCCGCAGGTGTTAACTGACATGTGTGTTGACATCCGCCACTCCATAGAGCGCAATGGATGGTTCAATTGGGTTCGCCTGAAAAAATGACAGGTGGACCCGATCAGTCTATCTATGTGAAAGGGGCCTAAAGGACATGAGGGCACCCCGAATCACAGACAATTTTCTACTGATAAAAATATATTGCTAAAAGGTGGTCTTACTCAGAACTACTAAATACTAAAATATATCCTTACATGTCCAGTCATTTTTGTCATATCAATATATCATGTAATTAGAATAAAATATAAAATTTCATTTACAGTAGTTGCTGACCTCTCCTAAAATTGAAGTGTTACTAAACCTAGTAATATGAAAATAGTTAATCTGCCCCCCACAGTGCCCACAGCTTATAAATCTTCTTTTACATTAACATATTTCCACTATATACCTTTATGGCTGATCTGTATACCACGGTCAGTGATAAACTGCAGTTTCTCCAGTGCTTAGAGTTCAGGTAGGAGGAGATTTCAACTACAGCCAGTATATAAACCCACATGTGTGATGTCAATATCACGTGACCTGGCTATCTCTGAGAACATGTAAATGTTCTCTCCAGCATAAAAGACACAACTGAGCACGTGCAGGTCGGCTACTGCCTGTGTGTTAGGTGGCCTTCCCAAGATAGACAATGCAAGAAGGGAAGGATATCTGCATACAGGATAAAACAGCCTTTTTACACAATGCAGAGGATTAACCCCTTAAATTCCACAGTGAGCATAACAAGCATGCTATGCTGCATATACAGACAGATATTACTGTTGTGGGTTTAGCAACACTTTAATAATTGTCTGGCTGTCATGCTGATTCTTTCAGTTTAATACCATCTTCCAAGTCACTGACCCAAAACATCCATGGAGATAACATTTTCTGACATGACTGAAGTCAGAGACAGCCATACAACTGACCTGTTCAGAAAAAGAGCTAAGCAGCAGCAGCCTCTATATTTTTCTACATACAGCCACACAATGTCCATAATTCAAGCCTCATAATGCCTATACAGGAGTTGATTTCCTAATGGAAAATAGGTTTTTCACATTTCAAGGTAATTTTTCCTTTGCTTAGTGAGGCGGAGGTGAAGCTCTGCTGACTTCCATTATCTACTATGTCAAAGGAATTTTTTTTATATATATATATATTTTTTTCTTGCATATAATGGTAGTCTTTGCAAAGTGAATTTTCAACACATTCACTAAACCCCGGGAAAATTTCCTTACAAAGTGTGACTTCCCTTCCCAACTTCCAAGTGAACAGCCTATTTGCCTTAGTAAATCGATCCCTCAGATTTTGACTCAATAGCGGACTATTGGCCAGGTAGATAAAGGTAGGCCTTTCTCTCTTAAAAAGGCCATCAAAACTAAGAGGCCTTAAAGTGTAATTCAAATCAAAACCTAAGTTTAAATATACTCCTGCCCCCATTCTAAGCATATTCTATCTGCCCTGTAAAAGGAAAACTTGATGATTCTGAAATTGCTCTGGTTTGGTCACATGATCTCTCTAGTGGTGGCTTCGGGGGAGAGAAGCAACAATAGCTGCAGAGCCTGTGCAATGACATCACCCATAGGCTTACTAGTTGTCAGCTGTCTTTCTTCTACACTGAAGCCGGCACCAGAAGTTGGCCATGTGATTGGAGCGACTTCAGAATGGGTAAGTATAGACTTCTTTCATTTACAGGGTAGATAGAATAGACTTAGTGTGAATCTGGGTGGGAGTAATTTTTACCTTAGGTTTTAACTGGAATTACACTTTAAGTAAGAACTCTGGGAGGTGTGGTTAAGCTGAAGTGTAGGCAATTGGAAATTAAGCTGGGTAATGGTGAACTAAAGGTACATTTGAAAATTTTCTTGCACAGTAAAAATAACCTTTGCTAAGTGAACAGCCTATTTGCCTTTAATAACTGAATCCCCTTTAGGGGTCCTAAATCCCTCACCCATCACCCAATAACGTCATCCCTTTAAAACCGAAAACGTATTAATTACACAGGTTCTGAGGCTAATGAAATGCACATAAGGTACTAAGTGAGTTTAACCACGTCCTGCCCACCCATCAAAATGGGGGCGTGCAGCCGGGCGATCGCAGCCGCGCCATGTTCCTAGGACAAAGCATGACCCCGATCTCAGTAAAGAGCCGATGACACGGCTCTTTACCCATGTCATTGGTTGTGTCCAATCCCAGCCGGTCACATGTAAATGCGGAAGTGCTGTTTATCGGCTCTCATTGCCTCACACTGACAGTGTGTGTGGCGTGGAGAGCTGATCAGCAGCATCTCCTCGCAGGGTAGGCCAGTACAGGTAATCAGGGAACTGATGATCAGTGCCCTGATTACAGTAAAGCCCCAGCAGTGCCCATCAATGACACCAATCAGTGCCCATCAGTGACACCAATCAGTGCCCATCAGTGACCCCAATCAATGCCCATTAGAGATGTCAGTCAGTGCTGCCTTTCAGTGTCCATCCGTGCCTGCTCATTAGTGCTGCCCATCAATGCCGCCCATCAGTGTCCATCAGTGCCATCTAATCAGTGCCCTTCAGTGCAGCCTCATCAGTGCCCAAAAGTGCCACCTCATTAGTACCCATCGGTGCAGCCTATCAGTGCCCATCAGCACCGCCTCATTAGCACACATCATTGAAGGGGAAGAAAAGTTTTTTCTTTTCAAAATTTTCGGTCTTTTTCCTTTTTTTTTGTAGAAAAATAAAAAACTCAGCAGTGATTAAATACCACCAAAAGAAAGCTCTATTTGTGAAAAAATGAGAAAAGAATGCATTTGGGTACAGTGTTGCATGACTGCATAATTGTCATTCAAAGTGTGAGAGTGCTGAAAGCTGAAAATTGGCCTGGGCAGGAAGGAGCTGAAAGTGCCCGGTAGGCAAGTGGTTAAATACCACCTTAGTTAGCCACAGAATCTGTGTAATTAATATGAGTTTGGTTTTAAATGGATGAGGTGGCAACCTTAACCCTATTATGTGCAGAACAAATTACAATTATATTGTCAGCAAAGACTAGCTGTTTAGTACAGGGATGAGCAGACTGTGGGAAGGCCTACTAAACAATCTAGGATAAACAACATTTTAATAGCAAGGCAAAGCTATTATTTTTCATTCTTCTAATAATCTAAGATTGATTATTATATTATTATTATTACATATTATTATTTTGCATTTTTCATGTTACAACAGATGCAAAAACTAATATGATAATCAATCCTTTCTGATTGACTGCACACTTTGAACTTTACAATGTATTAAGAAATACATAAATCATGTTAGTTGTAAAACTGGAATATTTCATAGAAAAGAAAATCGCTCATACTGCAGCAATGCTTTTGTCTTCCTTGATGGATCCTCTGGTTTAAAATTTTTGTAAACTTCAACTTCATGTTCTAAGGAAAGCAGCTGATCTTGTAGCTTGCTCCTAAACTCTGGTAGCGTATCACGTATGTGGTTGGTGAGTTGCTTTAAAAAAAAAAAAAAGTAATAGAGGCAGTGAATACAGGTGTTATCAGTAACTGAGACCATACTGACTAGCATAATAAAGGATACCTGTGCCTTTATACATTTAACACAATTCACTAAGGGGTCAACCAGGGAGACAATGGGCTCCATTCACAAAAGCAGATCACATGCGGTATTTAGGTGTTTTCCAAAATAGCGCATGTGATCCTGAAAATGTCTATTCACTAATGCTTTTTGCGGTATTTAACACAGAAAGCAAAAACGCTTGGTAAATACCGCATAAGACAGGGGTTAACCACTTCAGCACCGGAAGGATTTACCCCCTTCCTGACCAGAGCATTTTTTGCGTAATTTTTTTTCCCCACAAATACAGCTTTCTTTTGGTGGTATTTGATCACCTCTGCAGTTTTTATTTTTTGCGCTATAAACAAAAAAATAGCAGCAATTTTGAAAAAAAAGGCAACATTTTTTACTTTTTGCTATAATAAATATCCCCAAAAAATATATAAAAAAAAAATTTCTTCCACAGTTTGGGCTGATATGTATTTTTCTACATATTTTTGGTAAAAAAATCGCAATAAGTGTATATTGCTTGGTTTGCACAAAAGTTATAGCGTCTACAAAATAGGGGATAGATTTATGGCATTTTTTTTTTTTTTTTTCACTAGTAATGGCGGAGATCTGCGATTTTTTTTTTCTGCGACATTATGGCGGACACATCAGGCACTTTTGACACTATTTTGGGACCATTATCATTTATACAGTTATCAGAGCTACATGTTGCTAGGTAGAACAGGGAAATGCCTTGTTTACATAGACATCTCCCCTTCTGCCTCTCCTCACCACAATCACGGCCCGCCGGCAAACATCAAGTTTGCGGGACTCACGGGCACGATCCCACGGCACGCACGCTTGTGCGATAGGTGGCAAATTTAAAGGGACATACAGTTATGCTCATTTGCCTGCCTGTGCCATTCTGCCGACGTATATGTGTGTGCAAGTGGTTAAAGTCAATTCACAAAAGGAAATTAATAAATAAATGCATGCAGGAAAAAAGTAGTGGTCCCGACATGTGATAGTTAAGGAACCAGCACCCGCTGGTATCCTTAACAACCAGTAAACAACATGGTTGTTAAGAAGCGGGAGACCGTCGCGTCCTCCTTAACAGCTAATGAGTCATCAGCTGTCAGCAGGGCTGCTGGCAGCTGAATGTAAAAAGAATTTCCAGCAATTAAAAATTAAGAAAAAAAAGGTGTGGGGTCCCTTCGAGTCTGGTATGGATTTTGAGGGGTAACCCCACGCCATTTTTTTTTTAATGGCTTGGGGTCCCCCCAAAATCCATACCAGACCCTTATCCGAGCATGCAGCCTGGCAGGTCAGGAAAGGGGGGGAACTACTAAAATACCTTTATGACTTCATAAAATAATGCATGCAGTATTTTAGTAGCATTTTCTTTAGTGAATGCTAAAACATTTTTTGAAAAACGCTGTGCGTTATCTTAGTGCATACTCAGATGTGGTCAGATACCGCTTTATAAATGGAGTACAATGTTTATTTCTCACAGGGCAGTTAGAAATGGCATTTACTTCTGTCCTGTTAGGACAAGCAATGAGGTTCTGACTCTGGGGCAAATTTGTCAAATAATAGGAATTGCCCCTAAGGTACTACTATCTGTAGACACTGCTTCACAGTTCCTGGTTCCTGTTCACTTCACAAGAAAAGTTACACTTTGCAAGGGAAGCCTTTCCCTCCTAGGTTCTAATCCTGATCTTAGTGTAAGGTGTGTCAAAGTAAATCAGGATTTCAGCTATCTCAGCAATTACTGAAAGTTACATTTTCACTACTCTGCAAAGATTAAAAATTATGGCTGTCTGTTTCTATGCCATTAAATATGTTTTGGAAGTTTCTGCTACTTTCCTGGCTACTTCTAAATGAAACCCACAGCTCTCTGCTCGGATGTCAAAAATGTTTTAGCCTGCTTCCTGAGATTTCAGGTTCATAGGGACCAGGGAAAAAATTATATCTATAGGTACCAGACCACTGGGGGAGTCATAGAAGGTAAGTGTGCAGTAAAATACACAGTGTTCATGACTTCGGTAGAAATTTTGAGTGCAGTATTTGAGCAGACGTTTCAGGGTGCAGTACCTATGTAGGAGCTTGAGGGTAATGGACAGAGATAGGTACCAAAACTGATTTAAAAATTTGCATTATGATGCTGATATATTGGTGATACCCTATCAAAACTATATGGTGATACCTGGGCTCTCAAAAGTATATGGGTGATACCCAATCAAAAATATATGGGTTATACCTTGACTAACAAAAGGGTATACTTAAGGTTTAAGTTCCTTCTATTCTTTGGTCTTGTTTGTCTTTGCTGGAGTATATTCTCCTTAAATGTACTTTATTACAGCAATCTTTTGGGCTATTTACATTATACTGACTAACAACATGGTTTATAAAGGACATAACAAATTAAAGCTGATGAAGCCACGTGGGTTAGTGGCGTAATGCATAGGGTGGAGTTAAGTGACGTCACCCCCGGTTCGGAGCCAAAAGCCGGAAGTTGTAATTCTATGCTGGTGATTCGTTTCTTGAATGTGTGTGCATTTTTACTCCTGTCTGAAGTATTTTAATCAATTACAGTCCAGTCCATAATATTGTTTTGAGAAGTCCAGTGGCTGGATTAAGTATGTATTAAGTATGGCTTAAGTAAACTTTATCCAGTTATAATGCCTTTGAGGAAAGTTTATTGATTTACTGTATATGGGTCCCAGACTTCAGGTGAGTGGTTATTTCTTCTGGTGGTGGGGCACTCTAATTTGAAATGGAGCATGGAAGTTAAAATAAGATCTTCAGTGGATGGATGGATATTCTGATCACTGAGATTATTTTCTGTTTATCACATTGTATATATATTGTATGGGACTTATTATTGTGATAAATTTTGTATTTGCTTGATATTTATAATTACATATGTATTTGTTAAAGTGTTATATTGTTATCCCTGAGTATCGCAGCACTATTTATAATTGTATACAGTACCAAGTAATCAGGGCTTTTTTTCAGGGGGAACTTGGTGGAACACAGTTCCACCACCTCTGGCTCAGACCCTTGGGGGGGGGGGGGGGGCTGCTGACCACAATGACTTGTAAACGCAGAAATCCAGTTTCTGTGTTTACAAGTGACAGCTCTGCACTCTGTATTTAACCGCCCCTGAAATTTGTACTCTGTATGTAATGCAATCTTGGTATTTAATGCCCCTTTAGGACCCTCCTACTGTTCGTGAACTTTGACTGACCACACCCACTATTTGATTTGGTGGGTGGGTGTGGGTGGAGAGGTTTGGGGGGGGGCGTGGCTGAGTTCCAGCACCTATTGTTTGAGAAAAAAAGCCCTGCATATAATGATGTGACACTCTGCTCTGCAGCATTCTTCTATAAGTTCTGGATGTTTTGTTGATGCATTCCCTGGAGGTGGGTCCTTTATGCCATGGGCTCACAGGAAGTGGGTTGAATAAAATTCAGTCTGCAAGAGGAACATCACTGCATCACAGAGTGGTGAGTCTAAAGGGGACAGCACTGCAGATAAAATTAGAACTGCATTTTTTTATTTCATTTCTTGTTGGAAAATTTACTGTTTCCTTTTTTTTAATGGAGCTGGAGTTGTAAATATATTAGAAAGGTTGTTTTCTATGTATAGTTTTAAATTATTTACAATTTTTTCTTTCAAATGTGTGCCCTAAAAGAGGTATTTATTTACTGAAACTAAATACATGAAAAAAAATTGTTCCACTATCTATTATGTTGTATATTTTTTTTCACTCCATAAAGCACTTAACCAGTATCACTGCAGAGAAGATGATTGAGTAACGATATTTCTAAACCATGAGGTCACAGAAAAATAATTCATAATGAAGATTTACCTGATTAAGGACTTTCTGGAGGTACGAAGTTCCCATACAATCTGCCATGTGTCTATAAGCTGGATGAGACAGGAAAAAATTCTTTTCTGCTAACAAAGCAGCTTGAATATCCTTTTTACCATCAATATCTTTTTGGCTACGATTCACAACACCAACATAACCTGAAGGCACACAAAGACAAATATTATTAGTGTAAAGCCTTGTATACATGATCGAATTGTTGGCCAACAAAACCGTGGAATTTTGTCCGAAGGGCATTTTTCCAAACTTTTCTTGCATACACATGGCCACACAATTGTTGGCCAACAATTACGAACGTAGTGATGTACTACGTTGTTTTTCAGCTCTTTAGCGCCACCCTTTGGGCTCCTTCTGCTAATTTCGTGTTAGTAGAAGTTTGGTGAGTGTCGATTCGTACTTTTCATTTCGCACTATTCAGTTTTGTTCATCAACCAGCCATGTTGCGGAATTGGAGGAGATAAAATGTTATTTATTATTGGCCTTGGAGTTATGGCTTTGACATTATTTATTTTTTGTTGAATAATGATTTGATTTGGTATATTTTCTATATTTTTGGATGCATAGAATGCACTTTTTGGTTACATTCTATTGGCAGATAGCATGCCTAATTTTATTTTAATTTTTTTAATGCACAATAAAAAAATTGTGGAGAATAATACTTGGCTATGTGTTTTACTTCAAATGACAGTTTGGGAGTAGGCAGTTACATTTAAAAAAATACAATGTAAAACTACCGAATAATGGTGTTGTGGTAACTTGCCCCCCCCCCAAAAAAAAAGCATAATAATATTATTCTTGATATCACTAGAAAAAAAAAGCCTTGGAAAATTTGTTTGCAAAAACTCCATCAGTATCACTAGCAAAGCAGCTTCATTATTATCCCATTAAAGAAGAAGCTGCATATTGAGATTTCATAATTTGCCACGTCACGAATGTTAATTCTCCATTACAAATGCTAGTTTACAAGACCGGCCACTTCTGGCTTCTCCTTGCTTTCCGAGCATGCGTGTTTGTACTTTGGACTTTTGTCCAACGGACTTGTGTACACATAATCGGAAAATCCCACAACACACATTTGGTGGGGGAAAATTTGAAAACCTGCCATCCAACATTTGTCGGCGGAAAGTCCGACAACAACTTTCCGATGGAGCATACACGCGGTCGGATTTTCCGCCAACAGCCTGACATTGAACATTTCCCATCGGAAAATCCTAACATTTGAACGGGGCATACGAAGAAAACACTATTAGGTCTCGTTCACATGGATGTACTAAAGCGTACGGCTGTACGAGGGCCATGTGCCTAGATTGCCAGCAAAGGGTTGCAGGCGGTCCAATTCATGTCAATTGAGATGCAGTGGCTGCATGGACACAACAGCTGTTCCCAATTTGAATGCCATGGAGGTTTATGGTCTGCACAGCCATCAAATTGGGAGCAGCGACTGTGTCTGTGCAGCTGCTGCATCCCAATTGACATGAAGAGGACTAACTTCACAAGGAACACCTGTACTTTCCAGTGCAGTCAACTTGGCCCTTGCATGGGTGTATGGTTCAGTAAGTGAATGAGACCCTAAACTGTTAAATTGGATGTCATAATGTAGAGTATAAGATTTCCTATCATTTGAGCCCTGTCTTGCCACAAAGAGTTAATCCAGCTCTGAGCAATCCTCTTTTATTGTTCAGTGAGATAAATCTTGACAAACAGAGAAAAACGTTGTCAAATCCTCCCCCTTGCTGTGAGTGACAGGTGATTTACATATCTCGTGCACTAGCCTAAGAGACATGCATTATTTTTTAATTCCCTCCCACTCATTTCTTCTGCTGCTCTGCAAGGATTGGATATTCCACACCTCAGCATGATTTGGCATGCTGAAGTCATGTGGGGACTTTTCTGGGTTTTGACTGGATGTTAGAGATCATAGCAACACACCTCCTGTATTAGTGCCCTCACTCTCGATGAAGGAGCACAGGGGGCACCTTTGGACAGCAGCATTGTCAGTCTGAGGGAAGGAAGTGTTAGATGTACTAGCAGATTTAGATATGTTAACAAATTGAAGTCAAACTCACTAACGCTTTTTAGGCAGCTACAGCAGTTTCTTCCTTTGGGATAAAGGTTTTATATAATAACTAATAGCTGATCATTGTACACCCCGCCTGTGTTAAATGTTTTACTCCATCCATCTGTTTCATCTGCAGGAAATCATGTTCCTTTGAAAAACACCAGACTTACTGCCTGGATCACCAGGAAAAAAGGGAAAAAGTCTAAAATGAAAACTAATACAGCCATCACATCTAAGAATTGGTAAGTTGTAATATAATGTTTGCTTTTGTGTTTAATGCTGCTTTTAGTATAGCAGAGCTCTAGACATGTGACAAGACAAGTGGCTACAGAATGTAAAGTGGTTGCAAACCCTCACATATACCCAGTGATGTGAATGGCCTCAGGTGATACACAGAGATGAAACAAAATCTCCTACGTAAGTTGTATCTGTCTATCTGCAGTCTTCTTTCCTCTACATCCATTCAAAGTGCACAATGTATTTAGCTTGTCTGAGCTTCCAGGAAGCAGGGGCATGGAGCTGCACTGACACACTGTACAAGAGCTCTGAGAGCTGATTGGAGGGAAATAAATCCTTGCATGTACGATAGTAAGCAAACCAAGGCAACTTCATAAAAAAACATTACTAATTACCCCTGCGAAGGGGAAGTAACTTGTTCTCCAATATATCTCTGGCATCTGTTCCTTCATCCATTAGATCCAGTTTTGTGATCACACCAATTGTTCTGAGACCTAAAAAGAAAAGTACATATTGTGTCAGGAGTCAAAAACTCTCAGCCATTGTCCATGCTCTTTAATAAGCTGCCCCATAAAGTAAACATATGCCATAAAAATAAAGGCTGCCACTGCCAACCTTCTTCAGAATATACTACTTGCTTGGCTGTTTTACTGACTTTCTGGCTTTAATATTCTTTGAATCCTAATCAAAATGTCATGTCTTAAAAATAAAATTTAAAAAGCTTTGAATCTGTAGACCAAATGAAAAGTGAACGTTGCAAAAAAGATTTTCCAAGAAATTCCAAGTAACAGTTATTTGCTGGTGTGCTGATTTTTAAGGGCATGCTGGATCCCACAAAGCATGCAAGATACTGGAGCTTGGAGCAATATAAACTGGCTTTCCTTCAGTACAAATTAACAACTTATTTTCTGCTCTGTCCAACAAAAGAGGCCTAACCAGCCAGAAGAGGGAAACATGTCCACACAGCTCTCTCGCAGCCACACTTGATCATTCTGCATCGCCGCTGTCACTCACTGCCCTGTGTACTTCTGGCCGAGACCCACTTTATTATTCACCACCAGGTGTTGTCTGGCTAACTGCCCAAACAACTGGTTGCTAGCCGCAGCCTGCCTGGCTTCTAGCAACCAGTGACATCATGACAAGGAGGAGAGTGGGACCCCAGCATTCAGAGCGAGCCAGAGGAGGATTTAACTTCCTCCTCCTTGCACCTAAGCTCCACAGTCATCCGTACCTAGGACTGCCAGCTCCACCCCTGACTCTGGGTCTCGCCTGAAGGCTGTTTCTTCCACTGGAAGAAAGGTAGGAGAAATGCTCCCTGACCCGAGGATGCTCATGGTCACTCTGCTCCCTCCCATATATTTCCTCCCTCCAGTCATGCTGTACAGTCCCTCCATACTGCCCTCCGCTATCCCCCCTCCCATCATACAGCCCTCCACTGTCCCCTCCCATTATACTGTTCTCCACAACCTCCCTACCATCATACTGCCCTCCACCTCATCATACTGTCCTCCACTGCCACCCCTCCCATCATACTGCCCTCAACTGCCACCCCCTCCCATCATACTGCACCACATCCACTGCCCTACTGACCATATCTACTTCACTACTGACTGATACCATTCACAGGCCACACTGACACCATGGTGGAACTACCAGCAAAGGCTGCACTTGAGACTGGGCCCTGGCCTTCTGCCACCATGGTGGAGCCCAAGACTGCAGGACTGCGCAACATGGGAAAGGGATCCGCTGTGGGACCATAAAGGGCCGTGGGATCAGTGGGAAGAGCTCTGGGCTCGGAGGGAATGGCCCAGGCAGGAGGTCGGGGGCCCTTCTTGGTTTCTTGCACCAGGGCCCAGAAGGTTCTAATTATGCCTCTGTTGCACCCTGTATATAGCTCATCCCAGAACCCTGCACTCTGTATAGATCTCATCCCAGAACCCTGCACTCTGTACATAGCTCATCCCAGAACCATGCACTCTGTACATAGCCCATCCCAGAACCATGCACTCTGCACATAGCTCATCCCAGAACCATGCACTCTGTACATAACCCATCCCAGAACCATGCACTCTGCACATAGCTCATCCCAGAACCATGCACTCTGTACATAGCCCATCCCAGAACCATGCACTCTGCACATAGCTCATCCCAGAACCCTGCACTCTGTATGTAACACACTCCAAACCCTGCATGCTTTTATCCTTTTTTTTAATTAATGTGCTGGGGTTTGTTTGTATCCATGAGACTCTTGCTTGTGGAACAATAATAAAAGCATATTTTATAGGTACAAGGAAGCCCGAGTTTTGTTTAATGACACCCCTTAAGCTCCTTCCACTATCAGGAGTTTGCAGCGGCGCGCTATGCGAAGTTACTTCCTTCCTCAAGTGTCCCTCATTCTGAAGTTCAAACGTTTGGAGGTATGCACGCAGTCTTACACACAGCAGACCACAGAATGCCTGCAGGTTCTTCCCTATGTGGAGCAAAGACCTAGATAATATTGTGATAATAAATATAAATACAATGATAAAAAAAATGGTCAAAGGGACAAGATAAACAGTAGGTATCAAATGATGTAAAAATGTATTAATAATTAATCCAATTTGTCCAAGTCCATATATAAATATATTATCATATAGTCCACTTCTCAATAATCTAATATCAAGACCCAACTTCCTTCTACACTGGATATCCAATGGGAACTGAGCTCCCAGAACTCTCACCTCAATTCTGCAAAGAATAAGCATCCACACCAGGCCTCTATCCTTCTATCCATTCATCCTTCAATATGGCGTCATCATCCAGGAATAGTACACCGGGAGGATTCCAGTATTGGACAAGCTGCGTCCAGTCCTTATTCTGTTGCCCCCTCTTGCACTGCACTCTGCCCAGGCCAGTTGTAAACAGTGGTAATAAATATTTTGAGCACCAGCCACTACTGATGATGACGGTATGCTTTTTCCTCACTCAGTGTTACCAGGATGGAGAGGACACGGACTAGCAGGTTAGGAACACATTGCTGTAAAATTATTACAGGAAGAACTCATGCAAGGTAATGCCGCGTACACACGATCAAACAAGCGGGTGGAAAAGTCCGGCAAACTCAAGTCCGCCAAACAATCCCCCCGTGTGTAGCCTCCGGCATACTTTTTTGACCCGAAAGTACGGCGGACTTAGAATGTAGTTTTGCACTCCAATCTTCCCGCCGGACTCGCATTTCGGCAGACAATCCGGCCGTGTGTATGCCAGTCCGCCGTACTTTTGAAATGAACGGACTTTTCCCGCCCGGAGGAAAGTCCGCTCATTTCGAGCGGGTCTCCAGGTAGGCGGGCCCGCGAAGGAGACGCCGCAGGCCCCGCCACCTGGTATGGACTTATACGGGAACCCCAACGCCGAAAAAAATCGGTGTGGGGGTTCCCCCAAAATCCACAACAGACCCTTGTCCGAGCACGCTACCCGGCCGGCCAGGAAAGGGGGGGACGAGCGAGCGCCCCCCCTCCTGAGCCATACCAGACCAGAAGAACGGAAGGCGGCGGCGGCGACAGAAGACCGGGCCACCGCCTGTAAAAGAGCTAGAAGAAGGCGCGGTGGCCCGGCAGAAGAACCGAAGAGGGGGACAAGACCCCCGAAGTCGGAAGAAGAGGCCGGCGGCGAGGAAGAAAGCTGGGCTCCTCCGCTAGCAAAAGAGCTACAAGAAGATAGCGGAGGAGTCCGGCGAGAAGACCCCCGAAGACGGAAGACCCCCGGAGCTGTGCAATAAACTATTTTATCTCGTGTGTTGTGTTTTTTTTGTACTTTTATTTTACAGGTGAATGGGTAGGGGTACATTGTACCCCATACTCATTCACATAGGGTGGGGGGCCGGTATCCGGGGCCCCCTTATGAAAGGGGGCTCCCGGATTCCGATAAGCCCCCCCGCCCGCAGACCCCGACAACCAACGGCCAGGGTTGTCGGGAAGAGGCTCTTGTCCTCATCAACATGGGGACAAGGTGCTTTGGGGTGGGGGGGCCGCGTGGCCCCCCCTTCCCCAAGGCACCCCCCATGTTGAGGGCACGCAGCCTGGTTTCGGCATTGGGGTTCCCCTTTAAGTCCATACCAGGCGGCGGGGCCAGCGATGTCTCCTTCGCGGGCCCTGCCTACCTGGAGACGCGCTCGAAATGAGCGGACTTTCCTCCGCGTGTGTGGGCGAGTCTGTTCATTTCAAAAGTAGGGCGGCTAGTACGGCAGACTTAGTACGCCGTATTAGTCCGCTGAAAAAGTGCCGTGTGTGGGCAAGTAGCCTGTTCGGAAAGTCCGACGGACAGTCTGGCGGGAAGTCCGCCAGACTAAGTACGTCGGACAGACGGCTACGTGTGTATGCAGCTTAAGGAGTAGTATTCATAGCCTGCTTTTTATTTAAAGGAAAAATGTGACCGGCCTAAACTACGTGGTATGTTCACCAATGCCAGGAGCCTGGCGGACAAGATGGGTGAACTAGAAATACTGTTGTATGAGGAGTATTTGGATTTTGTGGGAATTTCAGACACCTGGTTCAACAGCTCTCATGATTGGCTGGCAACCATTCAAGGGTATACTCTTTATCGCAAGGATAAAGAGGGTAAAAAAGGGGGAGGGGTATGCCTTTATATCAAGAGTAATGTACAAGTTAATGTGAGAGATGACATCACTAAGGGAGCTAGGGAGGAGGTGGAATTCTTATGGGTAGAGCTCCAAACGGATGAAGCTAAGGGGAAAATAATACTGGGAGTATGTTATAGGCCCCCTAACCTGAGGGAGGAAGGTGAGACAGATCTCCTATCACAATTTGGACTAGCAGCAAGGAAGGGAAGTGTTATCATAATGCAGGATTTTAATTATCCAGACATAGACTGGGCGGAGGGAACCACACATTCATCTAAGGCTCGCCAGTTCCTAAATGTCTTGCAGCACAATTTTATGGGTCAGATGGTAGATGCACCAACTAGAAATAAAGCGTTATTGGATCTACTGATTACCAACAATACAGACCTGATCACGGATGTAGAAGTACGGGGCAATTTAGGTAACATCGTTCACAGGTCAATTAGATTCAGTAAAAATCACACAAATAGGAAACATAATGAGAATACAAAGACACTGAATTTCAAAAGGTCCAACTTCCCTAAACTACAAATCTTGCTAGAAGGCATGAATTGGGATAAAATCTTAGGAACAAACAAAAGTCCAAAGGAGAAGGCCTTCAAAAAATATAAGGTTGACAGATCATCATCAGCATTCAGACTCTGGGGGAATTTAGGATTGAAAAGGACCTGGGGGTCCTAGTAGATAACACGCTCAGAAATGGCATGCAATGCCAAGCTGCTGCTAACAAACAGAATATTGGCATGCATTAAAAAGGGGATTAATTCCAGAGATAAAATGATAATTCTCCCGCTCTACAAGACTCTGGTCCGGCCGCACCTAGAGTATGCTGTCCAGTTCTGGGCACCTGTCCTCAGGAAGGATGTACTGTATATAGAGCAAGTACAAAGAAGGGCAACAAAGCTAATAAAGGGTCTGGAGAATATTAGTTATGAGGAAAGGTTGCAAGCACTGAACTTATTCTCTCTGGAGAAGAGAAGCTTGAGGGGGGGGGGATATGATTTCAATTTACAAATACCATACTGGTGACCCCACAGTAGGGATAAAACTTTTTTGCAGAAGGGAGCTTAACAAGACTCGTGGCCACTCATTAAAATTTGAAGAAAAGTAGTTTAACCTTAAGCTACATAGAGGGTTCTTTACTATAAGATCGGCAAGGAAGTGGAATTCCCTTCCACAGGCGGTAGTCTCAGTGGGGGGGCATTGATAGTTTCAAGAAAATTAAAAAAGCACCTGAACGACCACAACATACAGGGATATACAAGGTTGTACTGACATATACTCACACACATAGGTTGGACTTGATGAACTTGTGCCTTTTTTCGACCTCACCTACTTTGTATCTATGTCATTTTATGTGTTTGTGTATAAATAGTCATTGACCATGGCTTGGTATAAAGAGATCCCCAAATTTTCCACTCCTTATTAAGTGATTGACAGTACTGACTGGCATATTCAAGGCTTTGAATATCTTTTTTATACACTTTTCCATCTTTGTAATGTTTCATTACCTTGTCACGCAGGTTTTTTGACTGTTATTTTCTACCTCCTCATGGCTCAGTGTCTAGCCTGCTTAGTGTGAGAACTAACAAACTCATTGACTATTTATACACAAACACTAATTGTGATTTAAAAAGCCAAAAATGTTGTAAATTAACCTTTTATTGCCATTTCAACCTGTGTGTGCCACCTTCTGTGTCTGTGCCAAGGCCAAATATTCCAGGGTATGTAAACTTTTGATCAGGACCATTTGGGTGAATTCTGTTCTCATTATGATTTTAAAAGAATCCCAAAAACTATGTGATAATAAATGGCTTCATGTGATTGATATCCTTAACCACTTGCTTACTGGGCACTTAAACACCCTTCCTGCCCAGACCAATTTTCAGCTTTCAGTGCTCTCACACTTTGAATGAAAATTACTCAGTCATGCAACACTGTACCCAAATGAATTTTTTGTCCTTTTTTTCCCACAAATAGAGCTTTCTTTTGGTGGTATTTGATCACCTCTGGGGTTTTTATTTTTTGCGCTATAAATGAAAAAAGACCGAAAATTTTGAAAAAAAACGCATATTTCTTTGTTTCTGTGACAAAATTATGCAAATTATTAATTTTTCATCATAAATTTTGGCCACAATTTATACTTCTACATGTCTTTGGTAAAAATAACCCAAATTAGTGGATATTATTTGGTCTTTGAGAAAGTTAGAGAGTCTACAAGCTGTGGTGCGAATCGCACAAAATTGATCACATCTGATGTACTGGTGGACTATCTCACTTCTTGCGACCCGAACAAGTCAGGAAAGTACAAATACCCCCCAAATGACCCCTTTTTGGAAAGTAGACATTCCAAGGTATTTAGTAAGAGGCAATGTGAGCTTTTTGATGTTGTAATTTTTTCCCACAATTCTTTGCAAAATTAAGATTTTTTTTTTTCCACAAAATTGTCATTGTAATAGGTTATTTCTCTCACGTGGCATGTGTATACCACAAATGACACCCCCAAAAATATTCTGCTACTCCTCCTGAGTATTGCAATACCACACGTGTGGGACTTTTTCACAGCCTGGCCACATAGAGAGGCCCAACATGCAGGGAGCACGTCACGTGTTCTAGGAGCATAAATTACACATCTAGCTTGTTGACCACCTATTACACTTTTGAAGGCCCTGGAGAACCAGGACAATGACATGTGACACTGATGACAGATGGCACTGATACGTGGCACTGATGACACTTATACGTGGCACTGATGACACGTGGCACTGATGACAGATGGCACTTATACGTGGCACTGATGACAGATGGCACTTATACTTGGCACTGATGACACATGGCACTTATACGTGGCACTGATGACAGATGGCACTAATACGTGGCACTAATACGTGGCAACGATGGCAGATGGCACTAATACGTGGCACCGATGACGCGTGACACTGATGACAGATGGCACTCATAAGTGGCATTGATGACACGTGACACTGACAACAGATGGCACGTGACACTGACAGGTGGCACTGATGACAAATGGCACTGATACGTGGCACTGATGACAGATGGCACTAATATGTGGCACTGATGACAGATGGCACTATGTGGCACTGATGACAGATGGCACTGGGGACAAATGGCACTGACAACAGGTGGCACTGGGGACAGATAGCACTAACAGGTGGCACTGGGAACAGATAGCACTAACAGATGGCACTGGGGGCAGGTGGCACTGGGGCAAGGATGGCACTGGCGAGGATGGCACTGGCAAGGATGGCACTGGGGATGATGGCACTGGGGGAGGATGGCACTTTTTTCCTTTTTTTTTTTTTTACTTACGGCTGCTGCAGCCGTTGAACTCTCCATTCTCACACGCTGTCTGTGTGAGGAGGGAGAGCGGCGCTGAGAGATGATCTCATATGTTTACATATAAGATCATCCCACATTGGACACGCCGATCGCGCTGTAAACGGCCGCTGTGATTGGCCGTTTACAGTGATCTGTGACTGGCTGTGTCCGAGGGACACGGCCAGCACAGAACTTCCCCGATGCGCGCTCGCGGGAACGCGCATTGCGGAAGTAAACAGGAGGCCGTTCAGGAACGGCCTCCCGGCAGTTACCGTCCGCTCTGCAGCCGTATTTCGGCTATAGGGCAGGCACGAAGCGGTTAAATAAAAGAGTTTTTTGGCATGATCAGTCATATTTTCAATATTAATGCCAAAATTTCACAATTTCCATTTGTATATAGTGTATTATAATTAATATGACTATATTTGAAATAGTGCTGTATCAAAAATGTATGCTCATACATTTGGAAGTTACCAGAACTCCTAAACATTATACAGTTGTGCTCATAAGTTTACATACCCTGGCAGAATTTATGATTTCTTGCCAATTTTTCAGAGAGTATGAATGATAACACAAAAACTTTCACTCATGGTTAGTGTTTGGCTGAAGCCATTTATTATCAATAAACTGTGTTTACTCTTTTTAAATCATAATCACAACAGAAACTACCCAAATGACCCTGATCAAAAGTTTACATACCCTGGTGATTTTGGCCTGATAACATGCAC
Organism: Lithobates pipiens; assembly: GCF_037356315.1. Lineage (NCBI taxonomy): Eukaryota > Metazoa > Chordata > Amphibia > Anura > Ranidae > Lithobates > Lithobates pipiens. The sequence continues at coordinate 248,137,189 of NW_027507785.1, forward strand.
ACAAGTTGACACAAATCGCTTGAATGGCTTTTTAAAGGTAACCATCCTTGCCTGTGATCTGTTTGCTTGTTTGAATTTGAGTTTCTGTACTTCTGACAGACCCTTGCATCTTTCATTCAGTGCTGCACTGGATGAAGTTGGATGACGTTTCTGGATTCTGAGTCATAGGGAAAGCAAAATAATTGTCAAAGGATCTGCGGGAAAAGGTAGTTGAACTGTATAAAACAGGAAAGGGATATAAAAAGATATCCAAGGAATTGAGAATGCCAATCAGCAGTGTTCAAACTCTAATCAAGAAGTGGAGAACAAACATGCAAATTAGCGGTTTTGGAGCAACATCCGACCGTGTGTACGCTCCATCGGACAAACTTTTTTGGTTTTCATCGGACTTTTGTTGGCTGTGCGAACGGACAAACTTTCTGGCAACAAAAGTCCAATGGAGCAAAGTCTGATTGTGTGTACAGAAAACCATAGGACTTTTGTACAAAGTACAAACTGGCATGCTCAGAACCAATGCAAAAGATCAGACAACAATACAGAAGTTGACCAAAGGTGGCGGTAAAGAGCCGAAAAACCATGTGATTTTGTCAGGGAACTCACCGTACGTATGCCCGTCCCCGTATAGCAGCAGTTCCCGTTCGTTCGAGGCGCCATGCGCGGTGTCTCCGTCAGAGGCGTACGAGTTCCAGAACGAACGGACGTATGCTAAACCGAACACGTGGATGTACGCCAATCCGAACACGCGAAAACACCCGCGCAAACTGAACGGATGTATGTCTTCACGCACGGACGGCCACTTCCACCAATCCTGGCTCACTTCCCCCTATATAAACAGGGTCCTGGCCTGACACCAGTGCTGGATCGTCTTCAGCTGTTCCTGTAAGACCTGATCGTTGCTCCTGTGACCTTGCTCCTGAGACCTCGCTCCTGTGACCTTGCTCCTGTGATCTTGTTCCTGTGACCCGTTCCTGATACCCACTCTTGGATTCCTATCTCCTGGACTACCTCTGACCCCGGCTTGGACTTTCGACTTTGGCTTGTCTCCTGATTCGGTACCTCGTTTGCTTGCACGTTACCAGACCCCTTGCTTGTTCCTGATTACGCACCTGTCTCTTGTTATTGTACCGCATTGCCTGCCAGTTGCCGATCCTGCCTGTTCCAGACACGTAGTGCTCCCTGCACACCTGCTGATCTTCCGGTGCCTACCTACGTAACCAGTCTACACCTCTTCTACCGTGAGGACCCAGCATCTTCAAGGCCTTCTACTTCCATCTGCAGGCACCTGCGCCCTTTCGTGTCCTCACGCTCCCTGTTCCCATCTCCAGGGGCGTGGTGACCGGAACCGTGCGAGAGGCCACCCTCAGCAGTCTGACTCCGCTGTAAGGTACGTGACAGATTTGATGAAAGTTGGCTGAAAAAGTCCTGCTGTGTGTATGCAATACAAGTTCAGAGCCAACGCCCTTTGTACAAAAATCCAAGGAAAAGTTTGTGCAAAGTCCTATCGTGTGTATGAGGCTTTAGACTGACACCTGGTGGCTCAGAGAGGCAATGCTTAAACAAACAACGAGTCAATATTTACCTGAACTAACCATTTGTAAAGAAGTTCCACCTTCTGGGCTAGGCTTATTAAAATGTTTATAGCTTATTGTTCGGAATTGAATATAGGACAAGTGTAGGAATATATTGGGGATCACACTTCATCCACACAGGAAACACACCCATCTGATCACAATTCATCCACCCAGACAGCTGTCCATCCAGAGAGACACGCATCATCAAGCCTTATCATATGACACCTCAGGGATACCAAGACTCAGCTCCAACCTAGCGAGATACCATTTTGGAAAAGCAGCCATTTTAGGAGACTCTGGTAACATTGTAAGCCAGCAGCCATTTTAAAAGGGCACCTATAATACATTGACAGTTTACCGATTAGTTGCTTAGCTTGATAAGCCTATTGATTTATTTCTCTGTAATACCTATTTTGATCTCCCCGGTATTATAACCATTTACACTTTTCTTTATTTTTATTTTTGATTTTCCAATTTTAATTATTTTCTGTTTTTGCACTATATTAGCGTACCATTTTTACATAGTTTAATGCTTTTTCCTTCTGCAAGGGAATAACTTCGTGAAATGCAGATTATTGTCTGATAGTTAGTTATATGTGGTTATTTTGTCCACGGGGGAAAATGTAGTCATTTTGATTTATTCAATACATAACGATATATATATATATCATTAAGTGTTATATATGAGCTTGTTATTTTATTCAAAATTGTTGTCTATGTCCATCCACTAATCTAACCATTTATTGATGTCAATATTTAACTTAGTGAATAAATATTTATTTATTTCCATATTCAGTCTGTATTTACATCGATCATTGTGTTATTCCAAAGACTCCAAAAGTCTAAAATTATTTAAAATAATTAATCGTTCAAACGCATAACGCATAGCATAACACATAACTTTAGATCTTCTCTAATAACTCTGGAGCTGATCATTTGGCTTTGCCATTTTGGCTATTTTTTAATCCATATGAATGGTAGTTTTCAATTTTCTTTCACACCTTTATGGTTTTGGTTGCCATTTTAAAGAATTTGAGATCATTTTAGCTGAGCAGTCTATCCGTTTCTACACTTATTTATATGTTTTATATGTTTTCCTATCTCCAATCAACTTTTTACTCAAAGTATGCTGTTCTTCTGAAGTGAACAATGTCTGTAACAACCCATCTTACTCCGATTTTCAGAGAGAAATACACTATACCCAGCATGTACAACATTTGCTGCCTCTGTCTTTAAATAAGGGTCACCTGTTTGACACCTGTTTTTCACAGATTGAATGACCAAATTGAACTCCACACTGCTATTATTTTGAACACGTCCTTTCAATTAATGATTCAATTTTACAGAATCACTGCCACATTTATTTTTCCCTTTTGGTTTGCTTATGGTCTGTCGGTGTTGGGTTGGTGTTGTGTGCATTAATAAAAAAAATTTATTCAGACTCAGTCTGATTCCAGTTTCCTAATTATCACCACAATTAACTGTTCATCCTTGCTGCCGCTGGATAGGAATGAGCCCAGGCGTGTTCCCATGGAACACGTGCAGAGCCCGCCAGGAAGTTGGCACAGCGCCGTGCTAATCACGGGCAGTGAGACATTGCCCCGATGTGCGGCTGCAGAGATCGGGCAATGTCTCACTGCCTGTGATTAGCGCAGCGCTGTGCCGACTTCCTGGCGGACTCTGCACGTGTTCCATGCGAACACGCCTACCGCTGGATACTGCACTCGGTACACTGTAAGATCCTATGTTTTTAAGTTTAATTTTGGGAAGTTTTATCCAGAGCTCATTTACATGGTGTACAACATGTAGATTTCACACTAATAATTTACCATGCAAATTGCTCTTCTTGTTGAATGAAATAATAGCAGCTGTGTTAGAACCACTGCTGCTGAAACCTAGCTATGTTTAAAGACTCCAAACTATTTGTAAAGACTGCTAAGTTCACCACCTGATGCTTGGTGCCAATGCACAGTGGGGTTCATTGTAATCATCTGACTAGGGGTTATGGCCAACACTAATATTTCCACCTGCTCTAGTCATCAGCATGCTAAATGTTAGACAGCTTTCAGACTTACAGAAAATTTGCTGACAGACACATAGCACTTTCAGGAACTTTGTTTTCAAGAATCAGGTACTTTTTATATACTTTCACATTCTGTATCAATGTACCACGTTTTAAATGTTACTGTTAGAAACCCAAGCCCCCATCAGTTTTCAAATCACAGAAACAACAAATACTAATTAAAAAACAATTCTCTCTGTGCGCTGCCCAACAAACTTTATCCAATTTAAAAATTCCAAATGACCATAATATACAATTAACAGTGATATGGACCACTCAGAGCTGCAGCTAACACTATATGTGTTCCCACATCACATGTGACTTATAACAGAAAAAATTGTGTTGCACTGCTCATGAATAACTTCAACAATTAAAATAACTAAATAAAAAAACAAGCCAACTGTATATCACTAAATGTATATTACTAAGTGTAATAGTGCTTCAAAAAATTTGAAAAATCAACAAATTATGACAATATAGGGGAGTGCTCCACCGAAAACCAAAAAAAAATCACCAACTATATATCAAACCAATGATACATCTTAAGATGTAGTGAGCTGTGACAATATTCACAATATTATTGAAATAAATAATCACATATAAAACTCCACCAAAAAAAACAAAAAAACTCCACCACCAATATACAAATTGTTTATACAAAATGTATAAATAAATATATATATATATATATATATATATATATATATATATATATATAAAAGTGCACTGTGAACAAACGAAAGTCTCTTTCAAATGATCTTTATATAAATTAGTGATGAAATCTGTGCTTCACCATAAACTGAAGTGCTCCATCACCAATAAAAAAGCTTGCTCACCTGGCTCATGAACCTATATAGATATCCAGATCAAAAAGTGCCCTTAAGCTGAAATATCTATTCATCTAGGGAAGTAACGGTGAGACAGGTCCTCTTTCAAACATCAGCAGGTCCCCTCTAAATAATCGGCATTACCTCTATGCAGCTTATACAATGTAAGAGAGGAAGCCCCCAATAGTGTAGTATGTTTTATTTTTCAAAAAAGTAAGTCCCACTGCAATACATTACACTCATATTAAACACTAAGCCAGCAGACTCCTTTACCAGCATTGAAACAGCAGTCTTCCAGCATCCATGGACTAGAAGTGACATCACTTGGCTTTGCCCCTATGCATGACACCACTGACTGATGTGGCTTTATCAGGCTTCATGTGTGGACATATGCTGAATTTTTTTGATGTATGCTTAATGGGTCCATGTGCATGAGTCATAATTTTCCAATCAGCAGCTTAGAGAAAGTTGATGACTAAATGGTAAGGTGCTTTACTCAACATATATAATCAAAGCCCATAAACTAGTCCAAACTATTAAACATATTACTGGATAATGCCTTTGTCAGATGTTAATTGCCATCTGTGTGCTCATTGGGCAGGGCTGTCATTTTGCATGGGCATGCTGGGCAGTTGCCTAAGGGCCCCACTTTCCTGGGGGGCCCACCTGCCCAGTGACCCCAGCCAGGGCCAGACTGGCTTACCAAGATACCGGGAAATTTCTTGGTAGGCCACCTGCCCTGGGGCCGCTTTGAGTTTTGGCTGCAGCACCCTGCCCCTTCCCTCTCTCCTCCTCCTCCTGTGTATCACGTAGATGGCTGGGTCTGTGTTTGGCGGCCATGCTGTAACAAGGTCCCGCCCCCTAGACCAGGCTTGTGTAATAGTAGATTTAATCAGTGTTTCCGCTTTTGACACGAGTCGGTCTAGCGGGACGGGACCTTGTTACAGCGTGGCCACCAAACACAGACCCAGCCAGCTCTGTGATACACGGGAGGAGATGCCCGCTGTATGTGTGTGTGTTACCAGGCAATGGTGAGTCTGTATTAATTGGCACAGTGATGCTGCATTCATGGGCACAGTGAGGGTGCAATTGTGGGCACAGTGAGACTGCATTCACGGGCAGAGTGAGGCTGCAATGCTGGGCACAGTGAGGCTGTAATGGTGGGCACAGTGAGGGTGCAATGGTGGGCACAGTGAGGCTGCATTCACGGGCAGAGTGAGGCTGCAATGCTGGGCACAGTGAGGCTGCATTCATGGACACAGTGAGGCTGCATTTAACGGGCACAGTGAGGCTGCATTCACGGGCACAGTAAAGCTGAATCTGATGGGCAATTGTGTGTGATTGTGTAGACAGGGCCCCTAGTGCACTGTATTGCCCGGGGGTCTATAATGGACTTAAGATGGCACTGTCATTGGGGGGATTTCCTCTGATAAAACTGAATACATGTACAGCACCATGGCAACTGTAGCTCAAACAGAGGCCACAGAGACAAAGGCAACAACCACATTTTTAATGAACTGCAAGAGAATCAGAAGCTCTCCCCATTTCTTGTACATAAAATATGGGAATATCTACGCATATGTAATTCTCAATGACTCTTTCCAAAACTGAAAAATTGCTTGTCAAGCCTAGATTAGTGTATGTAAAATGTAATCCATTAAAAAAAAATGTCAGTTGTTGCACAGTGACAAAATATCCCCTGTAATATATAAAAAAAGTAGCAATGTGTGGACAGGCGTTTTCTAATAGAATTGTGTTTCAAATTACTGAACACATAAAATATCTTCCATGATACACAGAAAAACAACATGTGTTTGTGTGTTTGCCAAGACCATTTTCAACTTCAGGTCAAAAGCACAGTGTGGGAATGTAAATGGCATCTCTGAAATCACTGCCGATGCCCAGAGGAAGCAGACAAAATGCTTCTTGTTCTACGATGAAGCAGCAACTTCATTCACTACTAAATTCACTGTCTCCCAGGAAACAGAATATTGCAACAAAAAAAGCAACATTTTCTGATAACCGCTGTGAAGAAGTCTACAGTGTAGAGATATTAAAATTCGTGAAAATCGCCTGGGCATCCTTTTCATACTCAATCTGACATGGGATTTCCAACTGCCATTTCAACTGTTACTAAATGCACAACAGTAAAATCAGTCTGTGTATGCAGTAAAGCGTGCTTGTTATACTCACTGTGGACCCTAAGGGTTAATTCTCCGCATTTTGTATAAAGGCTGTTTGAACCTGTCTTCTCTTATCCTCCCCTTCTTTTACTGTCCCTAATCCATCTGCTGATAGTACAGAGCCTTGGAAGCACTCTGCACATGCTCACCTAGAAGAATTTACCCCCTTCCTGACCAGAGCACTTTTTTGCGATTCGGCCCTGCGTCGCTTTAACTGACAATTGCGCGGTTGTGCGACGTGGCTCCCAAACAAAATTGACGTCCTTTTTTTCACACAAATAGAGCTTTCTTTTGGTGGTATTTGATCACCCCTGCGGTTTTTATTTTATGCACTATAAACAACAAAAAAGTGACAATTTTGAAAAAAAAAACATATTTTTTACATTTTGCTATAATAAATATCCCCCAAAAATATATAAAAAAATGTATTCCTCAGTTTAGGCCGATACGTATTCTTCTACATATTTTTGGTAAACAAAAAATTGCAATAAGCGATTATTAATTGGTTTGCGCAAAAGTTATAGTGTTTACAAAATAGGAGATAGTTTTATGGCATTTTTATTAATAATTTTTTTTTTACTAGTAATGGCGGAGCGATCAGCGATTTTTATCGTGACATTATGGCGGACACATCGGACATTCTTGGCACATTTTTGGAACCATTGTCATTTCTACAGCAATCAGTGCTATACAAATGCACTGATTCCTGTGTAAATGACGCTGGCAGTGAAAGGGTTAAACACTAGGGGGCAGGCTAAGGGTTAAGTGTGTCCTGGTGAGTGTTTCTAACTGTGGGGGCGTGGCTACGTGTGACATGTCACTGATCTCTGCTCCCAATCACAGAGATCAGTGACACTGTCACTAGGCAGAATGGGGAGATGCTTGTTTACATTAGCATCCCCCCCATTCTTCCTCCCCGTGAGGCGATCGCGGTTATCCCCACAGTGATCGAGTCCGTGGGACCCGCGACTCGACTTACGGAGCTTGCCACGGGCGAGCGTGCCCGCCCACAGGCCGCCTCTTAAAGGGCCACGTACAGGTACCTTAGTATGTCTTTACGAGCCCTTCTGCCGATGTATATCTGTGTGAGGCGGTTGGCAAGCGGCTAAAGAGTTTTTTTGGAGGGTGTATGTGATCAGTAAAGGGCCACTCAGCACTGTCCAGACAGAGGGTCAGGGGCCATGTAGCCTCATAGGATAGTCAGAGGACAATGAAAGACCCTCCTACAAGCTTTAACTGGTGCTCAGCCGGACACTGATAGAAGTCCCAAGACTGCTATATACTGCTGATGACAAAAGGTATTTCGAAGTTTATATTTACATAAATAATTGAATTTCCATGTTCTGTGTAAGGTGGGAGACCAGTGAATATGAATATAGTGAATGCAGGATCGTGGGTTTAGCAACACTTTAAATATATAAAAAAATAAAAAATAAGACCTATGCTAAGATCTAAATTGGCAGGAGCACCTGTAGAAGCCTGAATAACCTGCAATTAGACAATGTATTTCATGTATGAATCCTTTCCAGGAATATATTTGAGTGTAATTAGGAAAGACAGGTGCACTCACCCATTAAATCAACCAAGTAAATAAATAAAAATCAAGAAATGGCATCAGCATGATATAAACATAACTCAAAAAAGTGCAAAAATATTTAAAGTGAAAATGCATAAAGTGCAAAAGAGTTCTAAATATATATAACAAATTCTCAAACAATGCAAAAAAATATATACATAGTCCCAACAAAATAGTGAAAAAAAAGTCCCAATTAATAATTGATGAAATCCAGTGATGAAAAGCGTTCACAGTGTCAAAAAATATTCTGTGATTATTGAGTGTTACGTTTCTCATAAGCGCATTTAGATCTCCAGTACTGAGATCTATTATATTTGGTAAGCAGCTTTGCATGTCTGGTTTCACTCAAGCACTAAAGCACTTTATTGTCATTTTTTTGGCACTGTGAACACTTTTCATCACTGGATTTCATTGTTTACTAATTGGGACTTTTTTTGCACTTTATTTTGTGGGACTATGTTACTATTTATGTTTTTTTTTCATTTTTTATATGATTTTATTTTTGTGATTGAGTTACATACTTTCTGCACTTCTTATTGGACACTTTGTTATATAGCCAGCTGAGCCAGCTTTACAGTTTGGCCTAAACAAACTATGTCCCTCACTAACATGTGAGGCCGATGGATGTGCGGTACAAACTGTGTGTAGCTGCAGCTACACACAGCATACTGCACTGTGATCTGGGTGCAAGCCAAGACTTCTGGACTCATACCCAAAACACAGTAGAGTCTATTACAGCAGCGCTCAGCCATTCAGAGAAAGCAATGTATTCTATCAATGAATACAAAGCTTCCTCTGGTTGGCTGAGTCAAAGGTTGTAACATCATTAGCCCGCCTCTCTGACTGATTTTTTCAACATTTTCAGTCTTTTTGTGTTTGTTTAGCAAAAAATAAAAACCCCAGTAGTGACTAAATACCACCAAAAGACAGCTATTTGTGTGTGGAAAAAATAATTTCATATATGTACAGTGTAGCATGACCGCACAATTGTCATTCAAAGTGTGACAGCGATGAAAGCTGAAAATTGGCCTGGGCAGGAAGGGGGTTTAAGTGCCCAGTAGGCAAGTGCTTAACTTTCCCAAAACAGTTAAAGGGGTTGTAAAGATTTGTTTTTTATTTTCTAAATAGGTTCCTTTAAGCTAGTGCATTGCTGGTTCACTTACCTTTTCGTTTGATTTTAAATGTTTGATTCTAAATGTTTTTTTTCTTTGTCTGAATTTCTCACTTCCTGTTTCTCCTCAGTAAACTTCACACCATCATCCGAGTGGTGTTTAGTCAGCCAGAACAGCATACGGAACATCTTACTGAGGAGGAACAGGAAGTGAGAAATTCAGACAAAGAAAAAAAATAAAAAAAACATTTAGAAGGGAAGTCGAAGGAAAAGGTAAGTGAACCAACAATGCACTAGCTTAAAGGAACCTATTTAGAAAATAAAAAACAAACCTTTACAACCCCTTTAAGTCAAGGCATGCTGTGAATGATAACTGTCACAGTTGCTGGTGCTCTCAATCTAACTGTCAAGGCATCAAATGGCTGATATCATAACTGAACACATGTACAGCACCATGGCAACTGTAGCTCAAACAGAGGCTAAGATGGCAGCTTCCTTGCCTGTAAACTGGATATGTGGGTTTAGTTCTGCTTTATGCAAATTTAGGGATAAATAGGTACATGCACACCTTATACAATTTTCGTGACCATGCTGTAAATATACCGTAGTAAATTTTCTTTTACTCACTATTAATATTAGGTCCCGCAGAAAATTCTGACAGTCACAACAAGCTAGTTTTCAGTGTTTGACACATTGTAGTTATATAAACTTCACCATCCACTGTATCTGTTAAAAGGGCAACACCTATATTGCCCCATACACACAGTCGGACATTCCAACAACAAAATCTGTCTGATTTATTTCCGCCGGATCTTGGCAAAAACTAGTCTTGCATACACACGGTCGCACAAATTTGTCGGAAAATCCGATCGTTCAGAACGAGGTGACTTACAAAACGTATCATGGGACTATGTAGAGGCCAGTAGCCAATAGCTATCGTCTCCAAATTTTTTCTGACCATGCGTTGCACTTTGTGCGTCCGAATTCTCTACACGCGATCGAAAAAAGTCCGATTGGATTTTGTTTTTGGAAAATTTTAGAACCAGCTCTCAAACTTTTTCCGTCGGAAATTCCGACAGAAAAAGTCAGATAGAGCCCACACACGATCGGATTTTCCAACAACATAATCCGATCTGACTTTTTCTGTCGGAATTTCCGACCATGTGTATGGGGCATTAGTGTTGACTACAGGCATACCCCACTTTTAAGTACACAATGGGGTTTATTTACTAAAGCTGGAAAGTGCAAAATCAGGCTCGCTTCTGCATAGAAACCAATGAGCTTCCAAGTTTTATTATCAAAGCTTAATTGAACAAGCCAAGGTTAGAAGGTCATCGGTTTCTATGCAGAAGTGAACCTGATTTTTGCACTTTCTAGCTTTAGTAAATAAACGCCATTGTGTACTTAAAAGTCGGGTATGCCTGTATACAGCATCCTTCTTATATGTACAGCACCATCTAGTGGCTAAAGAGAAAAAGCTCAGCCTGTTCTGAATAGGAGAGATAAGGGATACAAGATTCCATATACAGTACATTTTATGATCAAAATGGGCACACATTGGCACATGCTTGCTGAACTACAGAAAGAAAGAAAGTATGAAAAACAAAAGACAGCATGTTGATCTGTTCTGTATGTCTCTGGGTAATGGAAATATGTGAACACCAGGGAAATACTGTTACAAGAAAATAGAAAATAAAATAAAAATAAAAACAAATTAATTATAAGAAAATAAAAACTCATACCTTGAGGGTCTACATCTTTAGAAAGCTTTAAGGCATCTGAATTGGCAAGGTCTGTGTTTGCCGGGGTCACAGCAAGTATAAGGCAATTATCACGAGAGATGAACTGCATAATCATTTCTCGAATCTGAGATTCAATGTCTGCAGGCTGGTCACCAACAGGCACTTTTGTGATGCCAGGTAAATCAACAAGGGTCAGATTCAACACTGCAAGAATAATGCATGAAGCCATAAAACATTAATATGCCATATGCTTTTCTTCATATCCAAAGAAAAACTAAAGATCTTTTCTAAAGAAAAATTGCAGAGAAACACATAAAACTGGCAAAACTTTGTATATCAAGACAGTGGGGGTTATTTACAAAAGGCAAATCCACTTTGCACTGCAAGTGCACTTGGAAGTGCAGTCGCTCTAAATCTAAGGGGTAGATCTGAAATGAGGGGAAGCTCTGCTGATTTTATCATCCAATCACATGCAAGCTGTGTTTTTTATTTTCCTTGCATATACCCCTCGGATCTACAGCGACTGCACTTCCAAGTGCACTTTCAATGCAAAGTGGATTTTCCTTTCGTAAAAAACCCCCAGAATGTCTTTAACTCGTTATACATATTTGATTTCTTACTTAATGGAAAACTCTGCTACAGGAAATATTTGGTAATTTATGTTATTAAAATGGATATCTGCATTTCCACTTCCAATTGCTGTGAATTTCTAGAAGTGTCAAATAATTTGAATGTTACTTTCTGGCAATATGACAACTTAGGGCGTAATGCACACCGTTCTTGTAGAGAACTGCCCTAGAAATGTATTTCCTGCTATCATGATTGGTTCTCCCATTGCTTTTCCCAGAAGTCTGCACAGAAATAAAACTGAAAATGCAGGCATCCCTAAAGTAGGTGTTGCATTTTTGATGAGATTGTTCTCAATGTAGTAAAGGGAATATGAAAAATTATATATAAGATGCAGTCTGTTACTAACAAAGCTGAACTAAATGTCATTTTTTTCTTACTTTTTTGAACAGGAAGGCTCTTTATTGAAGAGACATGCAATGTGCCAGTGTTCCGGGTAAATACTCCTGTGCAGTGATGTCATCCAACACCGGCCAAAGAAGATGGCCGAACAACAGCACCCAGAAGAAGCCAGGTAGAAGATGCTGGCATTAGGCCATTGAAGTATTGCTGCATTTAGACCCCTTTCACACCACACCGCCCATTGCGTCGGCGGTAAAACATCGATATTTTTAGCGACGTTTTACCGCCGGATTTGTGGCGCATTTCGGCCGCTAGCGGGGCGCTTTTACCCCTGCTAGCGGCTGCGAAAGGGGTTAAAACCGCTGGCAATACGCCGCAATAGCGGCGTTTTGCTGGCGGTATTACAGCGCTGCCCCATTGATTTCAATGGGGAGCAGCGGTGGAGGAGCGGTAAACACACCGCTCCTTCACCGCTCCAAAGAAGCTGCTGGCAGGACTTTTTTCTGACGTCTTGCCAGCGCACCGCTGTAGTGTGAAAGCCCTCGGGCTTTCACACTACACACAATGGTGCAGCTTCTTTAGGGCGGATTGCAGGAGCTATTTCTAACGCTATAGCGCCTGCAAAATGCCCTGGTGTGAAAGGAGTGTTAGTTCCACTTTAACAAACCAGTTTTTGTTCCCCCTGTAACTTAGATTGTTGTTTTGATGCATAATGGACATTAATGTCCATTATGCATCACATGAATTCAGGGATGGAAGTATGTGGTAATGCTCTATCAGTGTAAGTATCAGTATTTCTCTGCTACTATTGACCTTGGCCAGCCCCTTTCATTTATATTTAATTATCTTATTTACCCTTTGTATCAATTTTCTTTTTGTTTACTACCATATTTATAGTTTTAAATCATGTGCAATATATATTCCATTTTGGACCTGCCAGTCTTGTCTGCTGCTCTGCTGGTGCCTTGTGTGGATGTGCTGCTATGCCGTCCGGCTTCCATCTCCAATTCCGGGAGCCGTGACGCACACTGCTAGTCTCCTCCCATCCTTTGCGTCATTGGACGCCTGATGGGTGGATGCATCTCACTGTGCGTCGACTTCACGCAATTCACGCAGGATGTGCAGCGTCCTTTTATTGCTGCTACGTCCTTGCAGTTGAGTTTTACACACTGCTGGCATCATGGGGGTAGTTCGGAGCCGCCAGACCAGAGATACATACTATCCGGCTGACGGAAGCCCTTCTCCCCCCACCCCGCCATGCGGCGTGACGGTGGTGGGACGACTTGTGGTGATACTCATGGGGGTGGCTCTATGTGGGGGGGGGGTGGTTACTCAAGGCTTTTTATACACCAGATCACATGCAGTCTTTTCATTCAATCTCTCACTCCTTCACTGCATTCCTATTGCTAATAGGCACCACCGCACTTCCATTTACCGGCTTCATTGGTTTTTTTACTTTCACCTAGTGTACGTTTACGGTGGTTCACTTATTATTCCACCCCTATATTCACAGCTATGTTTGGTCCCCTCACTTTTTTGCTCGGTGAGCCCTCACTTTTATATTTTTCTTTTCTTCTTAACATTCAGCTCCCCTAATTATCTTTCTTAATCCTTCACTCTCTCCACATCTTGCAAATCTCCTATTGGTTCTAATTTTTCACTCTCTATAGAAGTGCCTCGTGGTGACTCCATGCCTGCTTGTGCTGCTGCCTTTGTGGCTATCTCCATTGAGTTACCTACCACGGCTCCCAGCTGGGGGTGTATATTGGATGGCTTGCGGCACCCACCTACTAGACCACTAGTGCACTCACCTAAGTGAGTAAGCATGTATTAGGTGTGGGTGACTTGTTTACCCCACCCTTTTTCATGCGTTTTTATTATTATTTTTATTTTTCATTTACCTTACTTCTGAATATCATATGACTCTTTATTATAGATTGAACGCGTGCTCTGCTCCCGATGAGTGGTACAAAGGCCACGAAACATGCATAGAGCTATCATATGCCGTACTTCTTTTGAATACATTCAGATTCTGACGTTACTATACATTACCCTAATTTGTGCACAAAGACCTTGGTCCTGCAGGCATTATGCTACATATGCTTTTATTCAATCCTGCTGCGGTGAACTTTGGAGTTTTATTATGATACTTTGTGATATTCATGTTATTATCATGTACTATTATTATCACTATTACCATTATCATGTATTGTTTATTACTTTGTTTATCATTGTATTTATCTCTTGTAAATCCAACTGCAACGATTAATAAAATTCCTATTAGTTCACCTTGTACTCTCTTGCTACCACATACTTCACGTAAAGTCCCAATGTCCCCCTTGTTCCCCTTGTTCCCCCCTTTTTTAGATTGTTGTTTACCTGTTGATCCAGCTGTTCATTTTGAATTATCTTTAAAAGAGAAGTATGGGTTTGGTTTTTTTTCCCCCATCATACTTACCTAGGTGGATGCTGCATCTGTCTCCGTCGTCTCTACACTGAGAACCGAGCGATCAAACACCGCCGATGGCTCGCTTCTCACAGCTTCCTGAGCAAAGAGCTGCTGACTGTCAATCAGCAGCTCTTCTCTCTGCTCCTCCACTCTCAATGGAGCGCTGAGCTGTGGAGGGGCAGGGGTGGCCGGGTCAGCTGTTTGCTGAGAGGCTGAGATGGGTGTCAATCCAGGCACATGGCGGATCCAGACTTTATTGTCGGGATAATGCAGTTTCTGGACTGATTTGTGTGACATCAGCAGAGAGCGGACTACAGTCCGCTCTCCGCTAAAAACGGGTTACAGGAGTGCAAAACAAATTGCACTCCTGTGACCAATAGGAGAAGCCCAGCCAAACAAGCTCAGGCTGGACTTTTTCTTTAAAAAACCAAGCAAAGATGGCAGAGGATTGAGACAAACAATTTAACATTGAAAGTGGTGCTTACAATGGTCAGCTTTTATTCATTGAAACTTGTATCCCAAAAGGAAAAAAAAACATTTCAGTAACTGCATAAAGTGTTATCTGCAGTTTGACTTTAATTTGTTAGCCACTTATGTAAACTCCGTGTAAATCTACCAGTCCATCTAACAAGCAATGCTGCTGTCCAAGGGGGAATCCATTGCTCCTTCATAGAGAGAAAGAAGCCACACTTATACACACTGAAACAGTGTGTTACTGGCCAGATCACCAGGTGAAAATAAAGGGAACAAAAAGTCTAAAGACAGAAACTAATGCAGCCACACATCTAAAAATTGTTAATCTGCAATATACTACATTTCTGTTTTTGGGTTTAGAAACTAATTAAGGGCCAGTTCACACCAGATGCAGTCCAGTGCATTTTTTTTTTTGCATTAAAATGCATGGACAGCAGGTTATATGGGTTCCAATGGCATAGTTCTTATCAATGCAGTGCGTTCCAGTGTAGTCAAAAAAAATTAGAACACGCTGAATTTTTTCTGCACTGAACTGTACTGGAACACTGCAAAATGCATCAAAAACACACTGAAATGCGCTTTTGTCTGCAATTTCTGTTGGTTGTTAGGAGCAGGGATGAGCCAATCATTGGTTCTTAAAAAGCCAACACCCATGGGCGTTCTAACAATAGTGAGTCATCCCTGCTGTCAGCAAGGATTTCCCGCTGACAGCAAAATGTAAACAAAAGTACCAGCATAAAAAAAAAAAAACTGCATGGCAATGCCCCCCACAACCTATACCAGACCATTATCCAAGCATGCAGCCTGGCAAATCAAGAAAGTGGGAGGACAAGAGAGTGCCTCCCCCCCAGACTGTCCTAGGCCACATGCCCTCAACATGCAGTTTGTCTTGTCCTGGCCCAGTGGTTGTGGGGAGTAGCTTATCGGAACCTGGAAGCCCCTAGACAAGGGGGCCCCCAGACTCAAGTGAATGAGTATAGAGTACATAATACCTCTACTCATTCACCCAAAAAATGTCAAAGGTAAATAAAAAATACAAATAGTCCTGTATTTAAAAAAAAAATTGTCCCCCAACATAAATCCATCATTTTCTATATTCACTTTTTTTGTTCACATCTATGCTGACAACGGGGATGACTCAGCGTTGTTAGGAAACTGACAGGTGTCGGCTCCTAAGCAACTGATGACTCGTTCCTGCTCCTGACAGCAGGGATGAGTCACCGGTTGTTAGGATGCTGGTGGGTGATGACTCCTAACAGTCAAAGCCTAGGAAGCGTTAGTAAAAAAGAAAAAAAAGGAATAAAATGAACCAGAGCACTTAAAAAACACATCAAAAATACATGTAAATGCAGATGCAGAAATTCATCTGGACTGCGTTTCTGTGGCCCTAATGGTCCGTACATATGATCCGAACATCTGACGTTAAATACCAATTTCGAAGCGATTGTGCGATAATCGGATCAAGAGCCGATCACGACAGTTCATCCGATATTGTCCAATTGGACAAATATGACAAATTTTATCGTACGATACCAGATCGTACGATTTTCGTTTAATCAGTACAGTTGTCGTCCAAAAACACAATAGAAATACATTACAACACATGACATCACTTCCGATTTTTAATTCTGTTGTACGAGAATTTTCGTCACTTTAGTAACCGCTCCGTTTTCAATGGAAGAAAATCGGACGATCTGTCATCCGATTTTCGGATCATGTGTACGGGCAATGCTTATCAACAATAATGCTCAGCCACTTAACCGAAAGATAAAAAGGAACATTTTTTCCTTTTTGTATCTTTTGTATATTTCTGTTTTTCTTCATCTATAGATGAACTTCGATCTGCAGATGAAGTAGGTTTAGAGCAACCTGTAAAGTAAAAAAACATTTTTTTATTTTTTTATTAAATGTTCCTCTGTTTAGCCCCTTATTAACCCTGAACCACTTGCCGACCTCCGCACGACGATGTACGTCCTATTTTTGAAGAGGGATATCTCTCTTGTAAGAGGAATAAAAGTGATCCATTTTATTTTTTTTTTAAAACAGTGTAAAAATAAATAAAATAAAATAAAATAAATAATAAAAAAAAACACCCCGTCACGACGAGCTTGCGCACAGAAGCGAGCGCATACGTGAGTAGCGCCCGCATATGGAAACGGTGGTCAAACCACACATGTGAGGTATCACTGCGATCGGTAGAGCGAGAGCAATAATTCTAGCCCTGGACCTCCTCTGTAACGCAAAAAATGCAACCTGTAAAATTTTTTAAATGTCGCTTATGGAGATTTTTGAGGCTAAAAGTTTAACGCCATTCCACGAGCGGGCGCAATTTTGAAGCGTGACATGTTGGGTATCAATTTACTTGGTGTACCATTATCTTTCACAATATAAAAAAATTGGGCTAATTTTACTGTTGTCTTATTTTTTTATTCAAAAAAGTGATTTTTTTCCAAAAAAAGTGCCCTTGTAAGACCGCTGCGCAAATACGGTGTGAAAAAAAGTATTTCAATGGCCGCCATTTTATTCTCTAGGGTGTTAGAAAAAAAACAATATAAAATATTTGGGGGTTCTAAGTAATTTTCTAGCAAAAAAAACAGTTTTAAACATGAAAACACCAAGTCTGAAAAAAAAAGGCCTGGTCCTTAAGTGGTTAATTTATTCTAATCAGCCTTAATTAACTCCTTAATCTCCTCTATTTAATTATTATTTTCCTGCTGATTTTATAAACTGTTAATAATTTAAAAAAAAAATTGTGTATGTGTGTGCTTTATTCGTTAATATTTTTACACCTTTAACATATATTTACACGTTTCACATTGAAAGTATTGGAAATTGGTATCGGCGAGTACAAAAAAAAAGTATTGGTATGCGTACTCGTAACAAAAATGGCATCGGTGCATCCCTTTTTTTAACGTATAAAGTTCACCTGGATGGGGCTGCTCTTGTTTAACCATTTCAGCCCCGGAAGATTTGGCTGCTCAATGACCATTTTTTGCAATACGGCACTGCGTCGCTTCAACTGATAATTGCGCGGTTGTGCGACGATGTACCCAAACAAAATTGACGTCCTTTATTTCCCACAACTAGCTTTCTCTTGGTGGTATTTGATCATCTCTGCTGTTTTTATTTATTTTTTTGCGCTATAAACAAAAAAAGAGCGACAATTTTGATTTAAACACAATATTTGTACTTTTTGCTATAATAAATACCCCCAATTTTTTTTTTAATGCAATTTTTTTCCTCTTTTAAGGCCGATGTGTATTCTTTTACATATTTTTGGTATTTAAAATTGCAATAAGCGTATATTGATTTATTTATGTCATTTTTATTATTATTTTTTTTACTAGTAATGGCGGCAATCTGCAACTTTTTTTTAAAAAAATTTTATCGGGACTGCGACATTATGGCGGACACATCGGATATGATTGACACATTTTTGAGACGATTGACAATTATACAGCGATCGGTGCTATAAAAATGCACTGATTACTGTGTAAATGTCACTGGCAGGGAAGGTGTTAACACTAGGGGGCGATCAAGGGGATAACTGTGTTCCCTAGTGTGTGTTCTAACTGTAGGGGGAGGGGACTGACTAAAGGAGATGACAGATCGTGGTTCCTAGCTAGTAGGAACTTACGCTCTGCCTCTCCTCACAGAACAGGGATGTGTGTTTACACACACACATCCCTGTTCTGCCTCTAGTGCCCGTGATCGCACAGGAGCCGACGTACAGCTATAACGGTTCGTGGGATCGTGTCGACCTGCTGCAATATGATGACAGCGGCTGGTTGGCAAGAGGTTAAAAGGCTTAATACACTACAGAAGAACGAGCATTGGGGTTAATTTACCAAAGGCAAAAAGACTGTGCAGTTGCCCTCTGTAAGTGCAGTTGCTACAGAGCGTCGTAAAATGAGGGGAAGCTCTGCTGACTACCATCATCCAATCATGTGCAAGCAAAAATGCTGTTTTTAAATTTTCCTTGCATGTGATTGGGTATTCTTTGCAAAGTGAAGCTTTACCTCATTTACTAAGCTCTGGGGCAACTGCACTTGCAGAGGGCAACTGCACGTTGCAAAGTGCACAGTCTATTTGCCTTTAGTATCAACCCCATTGTGTTGCATGTAGAGTACAAACATTTGTTATCTATTGTTTTTATAGATTATTCCAACTAAAATATCTTTAATAAACACACATACCATTTGGTGAATATATCCTCAAATTTATAGGAATGGATGAAATTCCTTTATTTGTACCAGTTGATCGATCTGTTTCTGCTTCAATTTCTTCACGAACCTCATCAAAATCTGAAAACCTTTTTCCTTTACAGTGCAGGAACTCAGCATATTCTGTAAGAAGAACAATGGATTTATGCTTTGTTCCTAGATTTTAGTTTGAACACAGGCTTTATTAGCTGGAGCTAATAGTGGAGGTCCCCATGTACAAAATCTCTGTATACATATAAACTAAAATGAAAAATATAATACAGACATTTTAGGGCCCATTCACAGGGTGCTGAACGGTTAAAATGAAAATGAGAATGAATTAGGTCCCTTTTGCAAATGGGGCTGTTAAGGATTAGATGCAGGAGAGCCAGCATACATGGAGACATGGATCTGTGAATGGCTCCCAGTGCCATTGGCTCCCAGTGCTGTCAATTGAAGACAGTGACAAGGGAGCAGGAGGCGATTTGTCAATGGATACAACAGTGGGGATCAGGAGTGAGACGCTTCCCATGGGGGGCACTGGACAGAGAGGAGGGGCCAGGAGCTCTGACGGGGGAAGCGGGAAGAGGAGGTTTTTCGGGGCCACTCTGTGAAATTCCATTGCACAGAGCAGGTCAGTAGAGACTTTTTTTTTTTTTACCTTTACAATCGCTTTAATGTTTAACTAAAGACAAAACTTTTTTTAGTTTTAGATGGAGTGGAGTGGGGTTAGAACACCTGTCAGGTTGTATTGCTATCTGTGCCCCTGTTAGGGAGATTCACCATATTAGTGCTGTTCACCTATTTGTCCTGTTCACCACAGGCCCATCGTGTGAAAGGGGCCTTAAAGTAAAAGTCAATGAGAACACTAGTCCTCACTAAAAAAAAACAGTTTTGCCTTCAGTTATATATTATATTATGTTATTATTAGTTTTATATATATATATATATATATATATATATATATATATATATATATATATATATATTATATTATATATATATATATTATATATATATATATTATATATATATATTATATTTTATATATATATATATATATATATATATATATATATATATATATATATATATATATATATATATATATATATATATATATATATATATATATATTTTTATTTTTTTTTTTTTATTTTTTTTTATAACTGGCCTTGTCTGATGTTTTGACCTTCAATGTACATTGCTAAAAAACAAAACAAAATTGTCTTCGGCATGGTAACAAAATTTTCAACATTTGGCTTCAAGGTCTCATCAAATATTATTAATAATACTATTAATATTGTGTAAATAACAACAGTTTATATCTTTTTAAAATCTTTATATAACAAGACAATAAAACAATACAAGCATGTACACATCAAAATCAACATTGTCTCTCCGTATGACATTTTTTTTGCGTGGTCTAGCCTGGGGGTTGACCTGGAAGAAAATTTAATTTTCAATCTCTGACTTCACCTTTAGTCTTTTTAAAGCAAAACTTCACCCAAAAGGGAAGTTCCACTTTTCTGCCTCACCTTTGGACACACAATTTTTGTTCTTAGGGAGCGGGAACTTGGTTTTCGCCTAGGCAATCTGAGCAGAAGCTGGGGGAATAGTCGCAAAGCATAACATGGCTCGCACAGACACAGTAGGGCTCACTGCCGACTTCCCATAGTAAAGATGCCTGCGCCGGAAACCCAAAGACTGGTGAAGAAACAGGCTGGGTAAGGACAGTGCTAGATCCCTGGACAGGTAAGTGTCCATATATTAAAAGTCAGCAGTTACAGGATTTGTAGCTGCTAACGTTCAACTTTTTGGGGGTCCACTGGAGATCCTCTTTAATGATTCTCAAACCGGATCTTCACCCCAAAATTACACTCGCCATCATCCTCTTTCTTCCACCCAGGCTGTATTTTGTGGATGGGTAAGCAGTCCCTTTGTTTGGTGGAACTCACTCCCATTTACTCATTTCTGGCTAAGGTGAAGATGTCTCCTCAGCACCCCCATAGGTGCCCTCCTTCCCTGACCAAAACTTCCTGGGTTAGATGTCACACATCACAGGAGGCTACAAGACCAGTGTTCCCAAAGTCCGGATCATGCACATGAGAAAATGAGAAGATCAGAGGCCCCGAGAACAATCAGCTACATGCAGGTCCGTCTTTTTTTAATCAACAAAAGTTTTATTGATATTAACTTTAGGTACCACATGAAGTAGTTACAGAGATATTCAGTCAATGACCAGTAATATTTGTTACATTTCCAGTAGTTTACATAAATTTGACAATGTGTAACCATTGACCTCCACGCATACATTATGAATCCCTGCAAGGGACCCATCATCCTCGCTGTTCCCTTATCCAGGGGGACAGCGAACATGATAATACACATATCTGGTTTTGAAGGAAACTAAAACCTGTCCCAAAACAGATGGAAAAAAAAGGAAAAAGATAAAATAAATGGGGCAGAGAAAATAAACAAACCCCAAACAAAAAACATAAAGTAAACTAATACAAGATAGCTCTCTCTAGTCACATAGCCACTCCCATCATTAAGAAAGGTGCACATATCATAGTGTGTTTCATCAGGTGTACCCCGCCCAGTGCTTTATCATTTGCCTACTGCACCTCATCCCATTAGCAATCTATCCAATGCCAGTTGTGGGAACCAACACTGCCATATGCCGTAGAATTTAGTGGGCGATTTCCTGTGTTGATAAGTATTTTTTTCCCTCACAAGGGTGTTGTTAACCTGCTGGATCCACTGTGTAACCCCAGGTACATTGGCCGAGAGCCAGAGACGGCCAATCAATTTTCTGGCCAAATAAAGGAGACTCGTGAGCGCGATGTACACCAAAGGGGTATACAGGCCCTCATCGAGACTACCCAAGAGGCATGTCAATGGGTCTACTGCCAATTGCACCTGGAAAACATTCTTAATTTTGGCCACAACAGCATTCCAGTACCTCACCGATTTAGGGCATCTCCATAGCATATGGATTAGGTCACCTGTGTGGGCCTGACATTTTGGACAAATAGGAGTGTCTCTCCTTCCCCACTTATGTAGCTGCTCAGGTGTGCGGTACACACGGTGCAATATAAACAAATGAGACAACCTCTGAGCTGCAGACACAGACACCACCAGTCCCACCTCCAGGATCTGTTCCCACTGTTCAACATCAATAGGGCCAATATCTCTCTCCCACTTTTCTCTACATGGCAGAAGGTCAGGAGCTTTTACGTAAGAAAGTAGATGGGTATAAAATCTGGAAATAGCCCCTTTTTTTTCAGGTTCAACAAATATAGAATTCAAAAACGCAGAATCGTCCAAGCAAAGGTCGGACTGCCTGCCCTGTACTTCCACTGCATGCTTTAGTTGGATGTATTGGAGATAATGGCCCCCGAGGGGCAGGAACTCCACTGACAGGAGAGGATACGGCTTTAGCCTAGGTCCCTGTAAAATCTGACCCATAACCTTATTCCTGCTCTCCTCCAAACCGGATGCTTGGGTACCTTAGCCAATTCTGGGTAGTGTCTATTTCGCCAGATGGGGGTACAGTTAATGTATCCTGTCACTCCCAGTATACTCCTGACTTCTCTCCATAGTTTCCTCAATAGTTGAGCTGTTGGGGCGCTAGGTGGTACATTAGGGAATCCCATTTCCATATGGGATAAGGCTGTGTAGGCTTCAGCCTGATCCAGCAATAGTCTCCTTGAGGGGTCCCTGTTTGTCGCTAAGTCCCAACCCGTGAAGTGTTGCAATTGGGCCGTGAGGTAATACAGCTGTGGGTGCAGAACAGCCGTGCCACCCCGATCTTTAGGGTATTGTAAGGTAGTCAGTTTTATGCGTATATTTGTAAGCTTCCGCGCTCTATGTAAAATGGGGGGAGGTAAAAACAAAAAGCAGCAGCAATCACTATGTGAGTGGACTCTCAATATGTAAAAATTTAAAAAAGGGGGGTGTGTGCGCTTGCTTATTAAACCCCAGAATAAGAGAAAAAAGGCAATCTTATAAACACAATCTTATAAAATGGCCAAGTGTAAATCAATGTGAGAATATGTGGAACATCAAAAGTGGTCAATAAAAAAGTGGGTCAACTCAAACAATTAAAAATTGCGGGTATGTGCAAGAACTAATTAAGATTACTACGTACAAAAAGAGTGCATAAAACCTGTGCATATAATACTCGAAACAAATCAGTGAATCACAGCAGTAAAAAAATAAAATAAAATGCAATATGATGTAAACCATATATGTGAAGCACAATCGTGTCAGTGCATCAAACTAAAGTGTCCCAAATAGCATACAATATAAACATGCCACTAAAGATTAAAAAATCGCAGCACAGAAAAGCATCAATCGGATTAAAGTGCAAAGTGCCAAACGTGAAACGATCCTCTGGTGGTGATCCGTGCCAGTGGTTGTGCTATCACTAGGTAATTACCTCCCTGCTGCGGGATTAGGCAGCGAAACAGACACACAGGGCAATCAGGAAACAGAGGATGATCCAGGTGATGGCTGTGCAATGGAGTCTTGGAGATGACACAAATATATCCAGTTTCCTTGTGTATGGTCACCAGGCTCAAAAGGATAAACCGAGAGATACCGCCATAGTGTAGTATTTTCAAAGACAATTTTATTAAAGATAAAAATATCTACTCACAGGGGGATGGACATATAAAGCACAGCAGACCGCCGAGCAACTAGCCCGGATGTAAACGTCACTTCCGGCTCCTACGCGTTACGTCAACAATAGGACTTCAACTGGGATAGCAAGATGGTGACAGGAAGTGATTTTTAAGAGCTCTGGGCGGAGAACTTCCGCCCATAGTTCATATGGTGTTAATGAGTATCAGGGCTGATGTGTATATGGGCGGACAAATAGGAGCGGGTGGGCGTGTCAAGACAACGTTCGCCTCACCCTATCATGTATCATGCTAAGGGAAACAGGGAAATTGCATAAGGGGACGGACCAATCAGGGTGGGTATACTCCTCACTTGGTCGAGCTCACACCGCAAATGCTGTGTACAGCATGTCAGACACTTGCATAAAGACAAAAAAGGACGAAAAAAGACGGCGGAGCAGGGGGAAAAGACAATATATGTCTGTAAAACTATATGGCCGTCAACCCGAAACAGATACTATTATGTCTGAACCGCAATACTGTAAAAATCATTTATTAGAAAGTAGTTTCACAAAAGCTAGACTAAAATTCAGCTGGGGAATATTATGTAGATGTATAGAACTGGATAAACTGCCGATGGCCATATTGTTGTAGCCTAAATTGCAAAGAGGCAGATAGATAAGCATATCCTTATAATGAGCCAGTAATATGGCACTCGGTGAACTAGTCTCTACAAATACAAATGGAATAATAGGTAAATAAAAAACGGCCATAAAAAATAATCTTAAAATTGATAACCATAAAATATCCTGCACCAAGGATAAAAAATGGAAATAAAATAAACTAAAAATAGAACAGGGCAGACCATAAAGGGGGAGAGAAACAAATGTCAAATGGTATAATAAAACGTTTAAAAATATCTTAAAAAGGTTATAAAAAAACGGTTATGTTTAAAATATCATTAAAATATTTCAAACCACAGTATAAGGGGCAGGACCCAGAAATGACGTATACATTACACAAAATAGCAGATAAAATGTTACGTTGTTCACAATAAAACAAACAATTACCGAAATGTGGAAAAAGCCTAGTATGGTCAGTTCACAATAAATAATAGATACTAAAAAACGTCTACCAAAATTAAAAATCGCTAATAAAGCAGTTTAAATCAAATTCAACGTTTAATCCCCTGGGGGTGAAAGTGTCTAAAGAAAAAATCCACTTAGACTCAATTTGACTTAGAGTCCTCACTTTATGTCCCCCTCTCCAATGTTTAGCGTAGGGGACAATACCCCAAAATGTTAAATGTTTGGGGTCTCTGTTATGGTGGATGGCAAAGTGTTTGGAAACGTTATGTTTATCGTATCCCTTCTGGATGTTCTGTATATGCTCCTTGAGTCTGGTCTTTAAAGGTCTTTTAGTGCGGCCCACATATTGTAGGCCGCAACTACACTCAAGGACATAGACAGCTCCTACTGTGTTACAGCAAATAAAATCTTTAATTTTGTGTGTATTGCCAGTGCTAGTGGATTGAAATTGGAAGACTTTATTCGGTGTACTGGCACGTACACACGCAACGCACCTTTTACAGGGGTAGAATCCTTTCCCCGTGAAAAACGTGAAGTTGTTCACGGGGGGGTCGGGTATGCTTTTTACTAGAGTATCTCTAAGACTGGGGGCACGTCTATAGATGAATATAGGTTTAGGTGGTAATACCTCATGGAAATCTTTATCATTCAAAAGAATGTGCCAGTGTCTTTTAATTATTTTTTCAACACTTTTATATTGATTGTTATAGTCGAGAACTAAGGCTCCTTCTTTAAACTTATTATTGACTATTCCGTTCGGCTGTATATCTTTATCCTTAAGGAGGTCTCGACGATCCATTCTTTCTACTTCAACTATGTTTTATTGGATTAGATTCATACCATATCCTTTCTCGTGAAATCTGTCTCCTATTGAGCTTGCTTGCTCGAGAAAGGTTTCCTTTTTGCTGCAGTTTCTCCGCAGTCGCATAAATTGACCCTTAGGAATATTAAAGAGCCAGTTTTGATGATGGCAACTAGTTAGTGGGAGGTAACTATTTTTATCTACGCTCTTGAAATGTGTTTTAGTATTCAATTTTCCATCTTCTTGTATGATTACCAGATCCAGAAAGACAATCTCCTTGTCATCGGTATTCCATGTTAATGTGATGTTCTTGTCATTCACATTCAATCTCTGTTGGAACTGGTTAAGGCTAGTCCGACATCCTTTCCACAGAATTATGATATCGTCAATATATCGCCTGTACAATATTAATTCTTTGGGAGCGTCTAAAAAAACGGCTTCATCCTCCCACTTAGCCATGAATAATCCAGCAACGCTAGGAGCAAATTTGGCCCCCATTGCCACACCCGTTGTTTGGTGGTAAAAAGAACGGTTAAACCAGAAGTAATTGTTTTTTAAACAAAAATCGAGACACTTGACTAAAAATTTCCTTTGTGAACAAACTAGTTGAGAGTACTCCCTCAAACCCCACTTGACGGCCTCACACGCCTCATGATGAGGTATAATGGTATATAATGAGGTAACGTCGGCTGTTGCGAGGATAAACGGCCCTTCGAATGTAAGCTCTTCCAGAATCTGTAAAATATGTTTGGTATCTCGCAGATAAGCTTTTGTTTTCTGCACTGTCGGCTGTAAGAAATTATCTATATAGGATCCTATCCTTGAAGAGAGTGAATCTATACCGTTTACTATCGGCCTCGGAGGTGGGTTGGTTTTGTCCTTATGGATTTTTGGAAGATAATAAATAATAGGCGTCCTTACTGACTCTGGTATAAGGAATTGAGCTTCTTTTTTGTTTAGGATCGATTTCTTTAAACCTAAATGTACTATCAATTCCAATTCTTTTCTTCCTCTGAAGACCGGATTTTTTGGTAATAATCGATAGGTTTCCTTATCATTTAATAATTTACTCATATTATCGTTATATTGGGTCTTGGACAATATCACAATACCCCCTCCTTTGTCCGCTGGGCGGACCACTATATCTTTGCGCTCCTTTAGGCGCTTAATTCCACATTTCATGTAATTCGGTTCACTTTGTTTTTTAGTATCTAAATTTCTTAAATCTTCCGTAACAATTTTTTTAAAAACGTCAACAAATATATTATTGTTAATTTGAGGATTAAAAACTGATTTGTTGCGTAAAGTGCTATGTATAATGCCATTGGGCACGGGAATGTGAGTGCTCCTGGGGTTATTCATAAAATATTTCTTCATGTTCAAACCTCTTATGTATTTCTGGATATTTACGTATGTCTGGAATTTGTCTAAATTCTTTTTGGGGGCAAACTTCAGACCTTTATCCAGTACGGCTGTTTCTTCTGTAGTAAGAGGGATGCCACTCAGGTTAAACACTCCCTCTCCTTTTATTCTCTTTTTCGCTTGTTGTCGCGCTCCCGCTCTTCTGCCTCTCTTCTTTTTGGACTTTGTTCTCTTTCTCTCTGTACATCTCTCCCCCTTGGAGGATGATGATCCTGGCCTCTTCCTAAAAAAGCTCTATTTTCATAAGGGTCAGGATAATAGGTCTGGTAAAACTGTTCATCCCTTTCATCTTCTCGGTAGTCTCTAAGTGGTGCTTACTGATTATAAATAGGGACTGAATACTGGTCGTATGGGCGTTGGTAATTTTGCGGTGGTCCCCAGTCCTCTCTTTCTCTACGATTATACTCATGATACGGAGCAGGATTCCTTGCATACGGAGGATAATGGGGGCCACGTGGTTGTTCATATGGGGGATGTTGCCGATAATCCCCATGGTTCCCCTTCTTATTATGCGTTTTCTTCCAGTGTGGTTTTTTCCAGCCCTTTTTCGGTGTATGTGAATTTTGTGAGGGCCTTCTATCTGGGTATTGTGGTGTTGCTTGTTTTAGATAATTGTGTCCTCCATTCGGTTTATTTGACCTTGGGGACTCATTCCTTATTTGTCCACTCGTGGAGGGTAATATATGTGACACTGCGGCGTGGTTAGTTAAAGGTGCAGTAGTCTCCATTCGTACAGGTCTCTCAGGTGTTGAATAAGCTGAAATGGGATCTAAACGTCCCAATTGGCTCTGCCATCTGAAGACCTGCTCATTTTTAAAATCACCCATATCTCTAGTATATTTTTTACTCTTCCTAGTTTGGACTTCCTTATCTTTTTTGATTAGGTCTTTATTTAGCTGTGTAGTCAGCGTAAGAAACTCCGCAGACTCTTTGTGTATCTCCAAATCGCTTTTAATCTGTTCAATATTACGTTCTACTATTTTAATTTTCCTCTGTTTTCTTTTTATTAAAAAATGTAATAGTTCTATTCCCTTTTCATTAAAGAAACTGAACCATTCATCTAATGACTCTTGGTCCATCAGGCCATCATTTGGTGGGACATCCCACCTCAACCGTCTTGGAACTAAACCATCTTTCAGGTATTGTTCAAAGGTGGTGATGTCCCATCATAGGCTCACCCTTTTTTCCATGTTATATCTGAGTTTTTTTATAAGATGTTCTACATTGTTATTCTTATTACATGGAGGTATTTAATGCCACTAATATAGAGAGCAAAAATAAGAATAACAATGTAGAACATCTTATAAAAAAACTCAGATATAACATGGAAAAAAGGGTGAGCCTATGGTGGGACATCACCACCTTTGAACAATACCTGAAAGATGGTTTAGTTCCAAGACGGTTGAGGTGGGATGTCCCACCAAATGATGGCCTGATGGACCAAGAGTCATTAGATGAATGGTTCAGTTTCTTTAATGAAAAGGGAATAGAACTATTACATTTTTTAATAAAAAGAAAACAGAGGAAAATTAAAATAGTAGAACGTAATATTGAACAGATTAAAAGCGATTTGGAGATACACAAAGAGTCTGCGGAGTTTCTTACGCTGACTACACAGCTAAATAAAGACCTAATCAAAAAAGATAAGGAAGTCCAAACTAGGAAGAGTAAAAAAAAATATATACTAGAGATATGGGTGATTTTAAAAATGAGCAGGTCTTCAGATGGCAGAGCCAATTGGGACGTTTAGATCCCATTTCAGCTTATTCAACACCTGAGAGACCTGTACGAATGGAGACTACTGCACCTTTAACTAACCACGCCGCAGTGTCACATATATTACCCTCCACGAGTGGACAAATAAGGAATGAGTCCCCAAGGTCAAATAAACCGAATGGAGGACACAATTATCTAAAACAAGCAACACCACAATACCCAGATAGAAGGCCCTCACAAAATTCACATACACCGAAAAAGGGCTGGAAAAAACCACACTGGAAGAAAACGCATAATAAGAAGGGGAACCATGGGGATTATCGGCAACATCCCCCATATGAACAACCACGTGGCCCCCATTATCCTCCGTATGCAAGGAATCCTGCTCCGTATCATGAGTATAATCGTAGAGAAAGAGAGGACTGGGGACCACCGCAAAATTACCAACGCCCATACGACCAGTATTCAGTCCCTATTTATAATCAGTACACACCACTTAGAGACTACCGAGAAGATGAAAGGGATGAACAGTATTACCAGACCTATTATCCTGACCCTTATGAAAATAGAGCTTTTTTAGGAAGAGGCCAGGATCATCATCCTCCAAGGGGGAGAGATGTACAGAGAGAAAGAGAACAAAGTCCAAAAAGAAGAGAGGCAGAAGAGCGGGAGCGCGACAACAAGCGAAAAAGAGAATAAAAGGAGAGGGAGTGTTTAACCTGAGTGGCATCCCTCTTACTACAGAAGAAACAGCCGTACTGGATAAAGGTCTGAAGTTTGCCCCCAAAAAGAATTTAGACAAATTCCAGACATACGTAAATATCCAGAAATACATAAGAGGTTTGAACATGAAGAAATATTTTATGAATAACCCCAGGAGCACTCACATTCCCGTGCCCAATGGCATTATACATAGCACTTTACGCAACAAATCAGTTTTTAATCCTCAAATTAACAATAATAAATTTGTTGACGTTTTTAAAAAAATTGTTACGGAAGATTTAAGAAATTTAGATACTAAAAAACAAAGTGAACCGAATTACATGAAATGTGGAATTAAGCGCCTAAAGGAGCGCAAAGATATAGTGGTCCGCCCAGCGGACAAAGGAGGGGGTATTGTGATATTGTCCAAGACCCAATATAACGATAATATGAGTAAATTATTAAATGATAAGGAAACCTATCGATTATTACCAAAAAATCCGGTCTTCAGAGGAAGAAAAGAATTGGAATTGATAGTACATTTAGGTTTAAAGAAATCGATCCTAAACAAAAAAGAAGCTCAATTCCTTATACCAGAGTCAGTAAGGACGCCTATTATTTATTATCTTCCAAAAATCCATAAGGACAAAACCAACCCACCTCCGAGGCCGATAGTAAACGGTATAGATTCACTCTCTTCAAGGATAGGATCCTATATAGATAATTTCTTACAGCCGACAGTGCAGAAAACAAAAGCTTATCTGCGAGATACCAAACATATTTTACAGATTCTGGAAGAGCTTACATTCGAAGGGCCGTTTATCCTCGCAACAGCCGACGTTACCTCATTATATACCATTATACCTCATCATGAGGCGTGTGAGGCCGTCAAGTGGGGTTTGAGGGAGTACTCTCAACTAGTTTGTTCACAAAGGAAATTTTTAGTCAAGTGTCTCGATTTTTGTTTAAAAAACAATTACTTCTGGTTTAACCGTTCTTTTTACCACCAAACAACGGGTGTGGCAATGGGGGCCAAATTTGCTCCTAGCGTTGCTGGATTATTCATGGCTAAGTGGGAGGATGAAGCCGTTTTTTTAGACGCTCCCAAAGAATTAATATTGTACAGGCGATATATTGACGATATCATAATTCTGTGGAAAGGATGTCGGACTAGCCTTAACCAGTTCCAACAGAGATTGAATGTGAATGACAAGAACATCACATTAACATGGAATACCGATGACAAGGAGATTGTCTTTCTGGATCTGGTAATCATACAAGAAGATGGAAAATTGAATACTAAAACACATTTCAAGAGCGTAGATAAAAATAGTTACCTCCCACTAACTAGTTGCCATCATCAAAACTGGCTCTTTAATATTCCTAAGGGTCAATTTATGCGACTGCGGAGAAACTGCAGCAAAAAGGAAACCTTTCTCGAGCAAGCAAGCTCAATAGGAGACAGATTTCACGAGAAAGGATATGGTATGAATCTAATCCAAGAAAAAATAGTTGAAGTAGAAAGAATGGATCGTCGAGACCTCCTTAAGGATAAAGATATACAGCCGAACGGAATAGTCAATAATAAGTTTAAAGAAGGAGCCTTAGTTCTCGACTATAACAATCAATATAAAAGTGTTGAAAAAATAATTAAAAGACACTGGCACATTCTTTTGAATGATAAAGATTTCCATGAGGTATTACCACCTAAACCTATATTCATCTATAGACGTGCCCCCAGTCTTAGAGATACTCTAGTAAAAAGCATACCCGACCCCCCCGTGAACAACTTCACGTTTTTCACGGGGAAAGGATTCTACCCCTGTAAAAGGTGCGTTGCGTGTGTACGTGCCAGTACACCGAATAAAGTCTTCCAATTTCAATCCACTAGCACTGGCAATACACACAAAATTAAAGATTTTATTTGCTGTAACACAGTAGGAGCTGTCTATGTCCTTGAGTGTAGTTGCGGCCTACAATATGTGGGCCGCACTAAAAGACCTTTAAAGACCAGACTCAAGGAGCATATACAGAACATCCAGAAGGGATACGATAAACATAACGTTTCCAAACACTTTGCCATCCACCATAACAGAGACCCCAAACATTTAAAATTTTGGGGTATTGTCCCCTACGCTAAACATTGGAGAGGGGGACATAAAGTGAGGACTCTAAGTCAAATTGAGTCTAAGTGGATTTTTTCTTTAGACACTTTCACCCCCAGGGGATTAAACGTTGAATTTGATTTAAACTGCTTTATTAGCGATTTTTAATTTTGGTAGATGTTTTTTAGTATCTATTATTTATTGTGAACTGACCATACTAGGCTTTTTCCACATTTCGGTAATTGTTTGTTTTATTGTGAACAACGTAACATTTTATCTGCTATTTTGTGTAATGTATACGTCATTTCTGGGTCCTGCCCCTTATACTGTGGTTTGAAATATTTTAATGATATTTTAAACATAACCGTTTTTTTATAACCTTTTTAAGATATTTTTAAACGTTTTATTATACCATTTGACATTTGTTTCTCTCCCCCTTTATGGTCTGCCCTGTTCGATTTTTAGTTTATTTTATTTCCATTTTTTATCCTTGGTGCAGGATATTTTATGGTTATCAATTTTAAGATTATTTTTTATGGCCGTTTTTTATTTACCTATTATTCCATTTGTATTTGTAGAGACTAGTTCACCGAGTGCCATATTACTGGCTCATTATAAGGATATGCTTATCTATCTGCCTCTTTGCAATTTAGGCTACAACAATATGGCCATCGGCAGTTTATCCAGTTCTATACATCTACATAATATTCCCCAGCTGAATTTTAGTCTAGCTTTTGTGAAACTACTTTCTAATAAATGATTTTTACAGTATTGCGGTTCAGACATAATAGTATCTGTTTCGGGTTGACGGCCATATAGTTTTACAGACATATATTGTCTTTTCCCCCTGCTCCGCCGTCTTTTTTCGTCCTTTTTTGTCTTTATGCAAGTGTCTGACATGCTGTACACAGCATTTGCGGTGTGAGCTCGACCAAGTGAGGAGTATACCCACCCTGATTGGTCCGTCCCCTTATGCAATTTCCCTGTTTCCCTTAGCATGATACATGATAGGGTGAGGCGAACGTTGTCTTGACACGCCCACCCGCTCCTATTTGTCCGCCCATATACACATCAGCCCTGATACTCATTAACACCATATGAACTATGGGCGGAAGTTCTCCGCCCAGAGCTCTTAAAAATCACTTCCTGTCACCATCTTGCTATCCCAGTTGAAGTCCTATTGTTGACGTAACGCGTAGGAGCCGGAAGTGACGTTTACATCCGGGCTAGTTGCTCGGCGGTCTGCTGTGCTTTATATGTCCATCCCCCTGTGAGTAGATATTTTTATCTTTAATAAAATTGTCTTTGAAAATACTACACTATGGCGGTATCTCTCGGTTTATCCTTTTGAGCCTGGTGACCATACACAAGGAAACTGGATATATTTGTGTCATCTCCAAGACTCCATTGCACAGCCATCACCTGGATCATCCTCTGTTTCCTGATTGCCCTGTGTGTCTGTTTCGCTGCCTAATCCCGCAGCAGGGAGGTAATTACCTAGTGATAGCACAACCACTGGCACGGATCACCACCAGAGGATCGTTTCACGTTTGGCACTTTGCACTTTAATCCGATTGATGCTTTTCTGTGCTGCGATTTTTTAATCTTTAGTGGCATGTTTATATTGTATGCTATTTGGGACACTTTAGTTTGATGCACTGACACGATTGTGCTTCACATATATGGTTTACATCATATTGCATTTTATTTTATTTTTTTACTGCTGTGATTCACTGATTTGTTTCGAGTATTATATGCACAGGTTTTATGCACTCTTTTTGTACGCAGTTTTATGCGTGCCACCCCACCCTTCCAAATAAGGGCTCTGAAATGTGAGTCAATGCGCCGGAACCAATACTGCGGTATCCACACCGGGGCGTTGTGCAGGATATACAGCAGCTGTGGGCCCAAATCATCTTAGTGAGGTTTACGCTCCCAGTCACCGACAGCAGCAACCTGCACCAACTAGCTTACTTTTGTTGAAATTTGCGCAATAGTGGTTTAAGATTCAGCGTGATATAGTCGCCCGGATCTCCCGTCACCACTATGCCCAAATATTTGAAAGTGGTAACTACAAGTATGTGTGAAAGATCCGCCGCCAATGACCCTGATAAGGCGTCTAATGGCAAGAGAGCGTACTTGTGCCAATTAATGGCGAAGCCAGATAACTGACCAAATTGGTCAATCAGTGCCATGACCGCTCTCAGGGAACCCACGGTGTCACCTAAGTACAGCAGTATGTCATCCGTGTATAGTGAAATCTTTTCTTCCTGACATCCGCGCCGCAAACCAACTATGTTAGGTGACTCACTCTAGCTGCCAGAGGTTCCAACGCAAGGGCAAACAGCAGGGGTGACAGAGGGCACCCCTGCCGCGTGCCCCTAAACAACGGAAATGCCTCAGAGAGGATGTCGTTAATCTTCACTCTGGCCGTAGGGGCCTTGTACAGCAGCTGCACCCAAGAGATGAATGTATCTCCCAGCCCAAAGCGCCGCAGCACCTCCCACAAACACTTCCATTCCACGCTGTCAAATGCCTTGGCAGTGTCAAGGGAGAAAACAGCTCTATTGTTGGGGTTGTCAACTGGAATTTGTGTATTAAGAAACAGTCGTCGGATATTCAATGATGTGGATCTAGTTGGGATAAAGCCAGATTGGTCTGGATGCACCAGGTCCACCACCACCCCCGACAATCTAGTAGCCAGTACCCTAGCCAAAATCTGACACATCTGCATTGAGAAGTCTGCATTGAGAAGTGATATGCATTGAATCTGCATTGAGAAGTGATATGGGTCGATATGAGTCGGGCTGCAGAGGGTCTTTATCAGGCTTCAGGATGACCACAATGATAGCCTCATTCATGGAGGCGGGTAATGCGCCCCCATGGAGGGCATCATTCAGGGTGGCCAACAGAGTGGAAAGGAGAACATCTCCATATTTCCCATATATTTCAGTGGGTAGGCCATCCGCACCTGGCGACTTGTTATTCGCCAGCTGCGCCACTGCCAGGGAAAGTTCCTCTAGAGTTATTGGCACGTTAAGTGCGGCCCGGGCCTGCTGCGACAAGTACGGAAGGGAGCACTGGTCCAAAAATTGGTCCAGTTCCTCCTTTGTGGGGTGGACCTTAGAGGCGTATAAGTCCCTGAAAAAGTCAGAAAATACCTCAGGAACGCAACTTTGATCTGTAATGGTGTCTCCTACTGTATTCCGTATACATTCAATGTGTGTGTCGTCCTGTTGGGCTCTAGCAATCATTGCAAGCAAATGACCAGTATTTTCCCCTTCGTTAAAATATTTTTGTTGGAGGAAGAAACGTTTGTTCTCCGCGGCTGATACAGAGACCTGTCTATAGAGTACCTGTGCCTCCTGCCATTTACGCTCAGGCAGGGCAAGGATCAGAAATATATATTTCTTCCGCCTTGGCTGCCTCCTGCATCACCAAGTTCTCCCATTTTTTGGTATTTGTTTTAATGAGGGTGATTTGCCTAATTATCAGTCCTCTCAGATGGGCCTTCAAGGCATCCCATACCACCATAGATGTTGCCGAGCCCTGATTAATCTCCAGGAACTCCCAAAGGGCCCCCGGAGACGGATCAGGCTCTGGGAAGAGAGCAAGCCAAAACGGGCTCACCTTCCACAACTTGCACTTGGAACTAGGGATAGCGTTGACACATGCAGACATGAGAGAGTGGTCTGAAATGTTGCGTGGGGTATACACCACCGAGGTGGTAAGAGAGTGCACCAGGTCATTACCCAAACATAGATCAATTCTAGCATTTATAGGATACTAACAGGAATAGCATTGAACCGTAGGGTTAAGGTCCCTCCATACATCTCGCAAACCAATCTCCAATAGAAACCTAGCAAAGGGGGTGGGGGGTTACCACCGGTCCCAGCTTTAAATTTGTCTATATGTTTGTCCACAACATTATTATAATCTCCCAGCGCCCATACAGGTAAGTTAGGGTGCAATGCTAGGAATCTTGCCAGGCAGGTCAGGCTTTCAAACGAGAAGGGTGGAGGGACATAAATGTTAGCAATAATACAGTTTAAGCCTGCCAGTTTACAAAGCAAAAAGATGTATCTGCCCCGATCATCAATCAGGGATTGGTACAGACGTGACCCCCCTGGAGTAGGCTGTGTGGGTGGAGTGAAACTGAGTGGGGAACCCACGACTTTTAAGTGCAGAAATAGTAGCAGGCTGAAGGTGGGTTTCCTGCAAGCATACCACTGAGAGTTTATACCTTTTTATGGTGGAGAAAAAAGCCACTCTCTTCACTCCATCCCCTAGCTCCCTCACATTCCACGACACTAGAGTAGTTTCAGTAGCCATTGGTTGGCAGACTTATATGCAACTGTCTGGTGGTAATATAAATACAGGCATACAGTAGACATCACCTCCTCCCCCCAGCCATTACAAACACAAAAGAGGTATACCCATTCCAAGGATTGGGGAATATTGGAGCAGTGACCTATAAAGCCCCATACACACTATCAGATTGTCTGCTGATTTTTTCCATCAGATTTACCAAAACCATATAATATGAGGTCAAACCTTAGGGGTTTCAATGTGTATGCAGTCAGGCAGGCCCTTGTACTACATGGTTTTGGTAAACCTGAAGGAAAAAATCAGCAGACAATCTGATAGTGTGTATGGGGCTTTAGCCATGGATCATCATAGAGGTCAGCAGCATGCAAGAGAGCAAAAGTGGAATCCCATCTTTCACTAACCAGAAAGACAGGTTCTGGCATAACAGCAAAAAACAAAAAAAATACTGAAAAACTGAAAAAAGGGAGGGGGAAAACAAAATGGATTGCATCCTGACAAAAATGCAGGAGTACAGTTCTCAACGGTTTGTCCTCACAGGACTGATATAGGGGGGGCCCCAGTGTCTCAGTTCAGCTGATCCAAAGAGACTCGCAGATCCAAGTCATCTGTGGAGTGTAGAAAAAGCACAAATGTTATATAACTTTCCGCCTTATAGAAGAAGAAATGGAAAGGTGATCAAATTTCCTCTTTCCTGCCACCAGGAAGAGCATGGCAGCCAGAACAGCACACACAAAAAAATAAGGGAGGGATAGGAAGAAGGGGCCACGGGAGAGACCAATACAAGGAAGTTAAGTAGAGTGTAGTCAACCCCTGGAGGCCGCAGCTTTCTGAAGTGTGTGTTCTGCTCGATCCAACCAGTGTGACGCATTATCAGGGTTGTCAAAGAATTGCGTTTCCCCATTCACTGCAACTCTGAGCTTGGCCGGGTACAACATGGCGTATGCGACGTCATATTTTCGGAGTCGCTTTTTAACTTCTGTGAACTTGGCTCGCTTATGCTGCAATTCTGCGGAGAAATCCGGATAAAATGATATGCAGGCATTATCAATTTTCATAAGGTCCCCTTTGGTTCTGGCCTGGGTCAGGGCAGCATCACGGTCTTTATAGTTCATCATTTTAAACAAAAACGGCCGCGGAGGCTCCCCGGGCTTATGCGGCCTGGGTGGAACTCGATGGGCCCTCTCCACCGTAAACATGGGAGAGAAGGCATCCTTACCGAAAGTGGCAAGCAGCCAGTTCTCTATAAATGCTACCGGGTTCTTTCCCTCTGCCCTCTCGGGTATGCCCACTGCGTCTTTGCCTGTTCTCCATGTCTTCCAAACGGGCAGAGTGACACGTAATAACTGATTGCATATGGCGCATGTCCCTCTGTAATGGTGCCACATCATCCTCAACATTGCTTACTCTGTCTTCTAGGGCAGCCGTGCAGTCCCGCAGCTTCTGCATATCCTGTCTGACTAGAGTCAGTTCCAGTTGAACCCCCTTTATTTCTGTGGTTAAAGTGGTAATGGACACGTTGCAAGAGGTAACTGCGGTGTAAATGTCCCTGAGGGTGGGCTCCGGTGCCTGTGCCTCCTGGTCTGGTGTGGCTACGCCATTACTGACAGGGCCTGGGTTACTTACTGCGTCCCATGCAGCTGTGTCTGCGGTGTCCTCAGGCCAGCCATTCTCCAGAGCCTCCGGGTCATTGCCGTGCCCATCGGGATCCAGGAGAGTGGATGGGAACTTAGAGGGGGTGTTTTTCCCCATAGCTCCGCTGAACATCCTCATGGCTGCTTCTTTGGCTGACCGCTGTGACCGGGCGCCATCTTGCCCGCCATGCTCTGCTGCCTGCATGAGGTCCTTACTGCCTCTGTGGGACATGTCCGTGAACCGGAGCGTGGCAGGGAGAGCTCCGCTGGATCGAGGACCGTGCGGAGAGTATTCCGGTGTGCAGTGGTGCCAGAGCTAGTGTATCAGGATGCGACAATCAGGATAATAGTGCGGAGTCTCGGCAGAGCTCTCACTCCACGCTGCCTACTCCATCCGCCGCAAGCCACACACCCCCCCCCCCCCCCCGCAGGGCCGTCTTTAATATTGACTGGACCCTGGGCAAAACTTTTCTTGGGCACCCCCCATGCAGTTTTGCTCTCCACCTGCCTTGAGACATACAATAATTAGCATCTAGACTCAAAATCAGTTTACTAAATCAGATCAGGCATCTATTGCGATTGGTTGCCAGAGGTTACAGTGTATCATTACCGCTCACTGACTGGTTGCTAGAGGTTACAGCACACATTACGGCTCACTGATTAGTTGCTAGAGGTTACAGCACATGATTTCTGCTTGTTGATTGGTTGTTAGAGATTACTGTGGATATGACCTCAGGGGGCATAATATACATATCAATGCCGCTGGCCTCCGCTATTAACATATGAATGCCACCGCTATTTACATATGAATTCCGGTAATTTACATGTGAACACAGGGTCTGCAGGTGAGTCATCTGACACAACAATATGGCAGCATTTGTAGCAGCACTTCACAATGAGATATTATGATGCAGCACAGAACTAAAACCTCAAGGGACGAGAGAATTTAAACCAGGATAGTTGGCAAGTATGAGGCAGCTGCATTTGGCCCCACAACAATGACAGGGCCCAGGGCAGCTGCCCCTTTTGCCCTGCCTTAAAATGGCCCTGTCTAAATGGAAGACAGTGCTGGACTTTATGGGATGATAAGTATGAGTTTCCCAAAATCAGCAGCTATATTACATGTAACTGCTGACTTTAAATTTTTCCTTTGCCAGGTGACATTCCTCTTTAATGTCTTTCCACTTAAGCAATGAAAAAGCTGAAGGGACACCATTATTGGCTTGTGCTTAAAGTAGTTCTAAAGCCTTAAGGTTCTCCACCTTAATACATTGTATGCATTAAGGTGAAAAACCTTCTGTGTGACAACCCCCCTGCACCACCCCCCCCCCCCCCCCACTGGCTCCTACAGCTGTTAATCAAATGCTGTGCCGAGTGAGTGGGTGGTAAGGCCTGAGCCGCCGGATTTGTGTCAATAGATGCAGACAGGGAGACTCGGGAGCGAGCACGCTCCAGGCTCCTTCTCTTTGACAAGTGTCTCCATGGAAAGCCGGATTCCATCGGGGCACCTGCCAAAGAGCCTGGAGCTCCAGCAGGGAACCCCACAAGAGGAGGATGCAAAAAAAATCATTGCACAAAGCAGGCAAGTATAACATGTTTGTTATTTTAATGATAAAAAAAAAATCAAGCTTTAATATCACTTTATAGCCTTAATCCAACCCTGTTTACCAGAATTGTGATGTATGTATAGGTTTCAAAGATTTTTTTTAAATTCTTATTCCCAAAATTTCCTACCTAGTTTGGAAGTGATGAGCTGGAGGAGCAATGGACGTCTTGTCACAATACCGGAGCCACGTGGGAGGAAATCCCTAGAAAACAACATAATATGAACTCCATATTTAAAAACAAAGTAATGATCAAGTGATATATAGATTAAGTACAGACCTGTAAATGTGGGGATTTGTATTGCATTATAAACAGGTTAGATGAGGTACTAAGTTGTAAAATAATTTAAAAAGCTGACACTTAACATGAACCTCTGCTCAAATTATGCACACTAAAGTATTTACTTGTTCCAAACAATCACTAAAACCATATTAAAACAGGCCCCCATTTACCTCTGTAGTCATAGTCACTGTGAAAACATTCATCTTTAAAGTTTACAATAGTGGTACGGAAATTTCTGTCCTAATTCTTGCTACTCCTGAGGGCAGTTTACAGTCTATGGTCTCTGACTACCAGAGGATCTGTGAGTGTTTTATGTTATTAGATTGATGTCTTTTTTTTTTTTCAAAAATGGCTGCCCCCATGTACACATATAATTACAAACTATTCTCAGAAAAATCTATCTAAACCTGTGTTCACACTGAATGCGGTGCGACGCAGTACAATTTTCATGCAGTTTGGAGTAAAAATTTGCTGTGCAATTTGTGCTTGACAGCTACGATTGTAATGCGTTTATAATAGTCTTGTGCAGCTTAAAATTACACCACACTAAACACGCACAGGACCACTGCATAAATGTGAACAGCCTTCATAGAAAACAATGTTATTTCATTTGACATGCAAACCTATGGTTCTGGAACGCATCTGAACCACTTCAGATTAGCATTAGTGTGAATCAGGGCTCAAAGAAAAAAGACACATTGGGGGTTATTTACTAAAGGAAAATCCATTTTGCACTGAAAGTGCACTTGGAAGTAAAGTCGCTGTAAATCCGACGGGGACATGCAAGGAAAAATAAAAACAGCATTTTAGCTTGCACATGATTGGATGATAAAATCAGCAGAGCTTCCACTCATTTCAGATCTACGTAAAAGTTATAGCGTCTACAAAATAGGGGATAGTTTTATTGCATTTTTATGAATCTTTTTTTTTTTCTACTAGTAGTGGCGGCGATCTGAGATTTTTATCATGACACCGACATTATGGCGGACAGATCGGACACTTTTGGCGCTATTTTGGGACCATTCACATTTATGCAGCGATAAGTGCGATTAAAAATGCATTGATTACTGTGTAAATGTGACTGTCAGTGAAGGAGTTAAGCAGGAGGGGGCGCTGCAGGGGTTAAGTGTGTCCTAGGGAGTGATTCTAACTGTGGAGGGGGGTGGGCTAGCAGTGACACATCACTGATCACCGCTAGGCAAAACATGGAAATGCTTGTTTACATTAGCATCTCCCCGTTCTTCCACTGCGTGAGACGATCGTGGCCGCCACGCAAGCCCCGCAAAATCACGTAATATAACGTGATTTCGCGCAGTGGAGCCAACCTGCCACAGCAGCTGGTCCGTGATTGGTTAAAGTGGCTCTAAAGGCAGAAGGTTCTTTATCTTAAAAGAGAAGTATGGACTTCTTTTTTTTTACAGATTCGTGCTGCATTTGTCCCCTTTATCCACCCCCCGCTTTAACTGAAACGCTGGGCTGTGGAGGGGGCGGGAGCGTATGGATCAGGCTCTCAGCGGTTCGCTCAGCCAGGTGCCGGTCCAGGCATGTGGGCGGTTCTCAACTTCATTGTGGCGATCTTGCCCAATGCTTCAGCACGCTGTCTGCTGAAAACTGGTCACAGAGTGCAGAGCGAACTAGACTCCTGTGATCCACAGGAGAAGTACAGCCAAAGCTTATTTTCCTTTAATGCATTCTATGCATTAGGATAAAAAACCTTCTGTGCGCAGCAGCCCCCCAGCTACCTAATACTTACCTGAGCCCATCTCGAT
Organism: Lithobates pipiens; assembly: GCF_037356315.1. Taxonomy (NCBI): domain Eukaryota; kingdom Metazoa; phylum Chordata; class Amphibia; order Anura; family Ranidae; genus Lithobates; species Lithobates pipiens. The sequence goes on from NW_027507785.1 coordinate 248,178,431, forward strand.
CCAGTGATGTTGCACAAGAGCCTTGGCTGTGCAGAACTCTCCCTCCTCATTGGCTGAGACAGAAGTGGACTACACTGGCTGTCAATCAAAGTCAGTGAGCCAATGATAAAGGGTATGGGATTGAAGCACAGCTCTGTGTCTGAATGGACACACAGAGCAGTGGTTCAGCTTGAGTGCCCCCATAGCAAGCTGCTTGCTGTGAGGGCATTCAGCAGAAGGGAGGGGCCAAGAGCACCGAAGAGGACCCGAGAAGAGGAGGATCTGGGCTGCTCTGTGCAAACCCCCTGCACAGAGCAGGCAACTATAACATGTTTGTTTTTTAACCACTTGCCGACTAGTCACCGCAGTTACTGCGCAAATCGCCGTAGCTGTACGACGGTCAGCTTAATAGCTATAGCAGGCATGTGTGCGTGTGCCCACTGGGAATTGCCTGAGCCAATGTGTATGGATGGTGGACGCGATGTCTACAGGCCAACCGCGATCATTCCACAGAGAGCCAGAGCAGGGATCTGTCAATGTAAACAAACTGATCTTCGTTCTGACAAGGGGGTGTCTGTTCCTAGTGATCAGGAACAGGGATCTCTCTGTACTCCCAGTCAGTCCCCTCCCCCAACAGTTAGAAACACCTCCCTAGGGAACAATTAACCCCTTGATTGCCCCCTAGTGTTAACCCCTTTCCCTGCCAGTGTCATTTATACAGTAATCAGTGGCTATTTTTAGCTCTGATCGCTGTAATAATGTCACTGTTCCCAAAAATCACTGGTCCCAAAAAAGTGTCAAAAGTGTCCAATCTGTTTGCCTCAATGTCACAGCCCCTAAAAATCGCAGATCGCTACCATTACTAGTAAAAAAAACCAATAATAATAAAAATTCCATAAAACTATCCCCTATTTTGTAGACCCTATAACGTTTGCGCAAAACAATCAATATGTGCTTATTGTGATTTTCTTTTTAGATATCTATTATAGCAAAAAGTAAAAAAAAAAAAAAAATTCTAAATTGTCAGACTTTTTTGTTTATAGCGCAAAAATTAAAAACCGCAGAGGGGATCAAATACTACCAAAAGAAAGCTCTATTTTTGGGAAAAAAAGTACATAAATGTTGTTGGGTACAACATCGCACAACCGTTCAATTGTCAGTTAAAGCGGAAGTCCACCCTAAAGTGGAGCTTCCGCTCATTGGAACCCTCCCCCCCTCCGGCGCCACAATTGGCACCTTTCAGGGGGGAGGGGGGTGCAGTTACCTGTACAGTACAGGTATCTGCACCCACTTCCGGCATAGATATCTGCAGAATCTATGCCCCTTTCCGAAGGTCCCCCGCTGTCTGCTGGGAAACACACAGATCCCAGAGACAGCGGGGACCATCCTTATTGCGCATCACGACTCGCACATGCGCAGTAGGAAACCGGGAAATGAAGCCGCAAGGCTCCACTTCCTGATTCCCATACCCAAGATGGCGGGGGCAGGACCCGAGAGACGATCGAGAGATCGGCTTCGGGTGCCGACATCTCGGGCGCGCTGGGCGGGTAATTGTCATTATTTTAAAAGTCAGCAGCTGCACTATTTGTAGCTGCTGGCTTTAAAAAAAAAAAAAACGGCGGACTTCCACTTTAAAGGGATGCAGTGCCGTATCGAAAAAAATGGCCTGGTCATTAAGGAAGGTACATCCTTCCGGGGCTGAAGTGGTTAAACAAAAAAACAAGACTTTTATATCCCTTTAACAGCAATGATGGGTACAGTCTGAAATTAACAATAGATCGGGATCATTTAACAACAGCAAATCCATTCACGCTTAGAATAGAATTGTGTTGCATAAATAAACCTCAATGAGAAAAATAAATTCATGAAACTCATTTGCTTGTGAACTGCAAGTCCGTGACATCAACGATGACCAACGAATGAATGCTACTATTGATGCAAAAATAGGAGAATCCGACTATTTTGTAGAGATAATCAAGCCATTCAGAAGAAAGAGTAATTCTACCAGAAAAGACAAATTCATGGCTAGATTTCTTGGTTGAGAACCAGCTCACGATGATGCAGAAGTGGCAATGTGAATGTCTCGCAAAACATGCAACTAAACCATTGACTACGGGAAATCAGCTTACTGTTCAATGCACTTCTATAGAGAAAATAATCATTTCCTTAGTCATCAGTTCCAATGAAGCAAAAGCAGATCAGTATGACCATCAAACAATTTAGTGACAAACTAAATGTAAAAAAAACATAATGTGTCATACACAGAGGACTATACAATGAAACATGTTATGCATATAAAATCATTATTCTTGATTTACATCTGACTTTCTCAGCCAGGGATGCAGAAACCCCTTTTTATACTTCTGTTTATTAAGATATTATATACAAAACCATGAGGGTATATTTCTGAAGCTGGCCATACACTGATCGAAAATCATTATGTTCCGTCAATCGTCTCATCAACTTTTGTTGAAGGAACGCATTGGAAAATTTTCCTAAATGAGCAGCTGCAGGTAGTTCAGCTGTAGTTACTAATCGGTTTATTCTGACGGGTTATGACATCTCTGTATTCTGACACCTTATGACTAAGCCTCGGGGGACGGGCGAAATGCGTCAAAGTGTCGCTTGTGGAGCAGTGTAAGGCTGAGGTCATCTTAAACATTTTAACAATACAGACTTAACTGGGAGAGAGGCAATTTCTTGAGTACCTTGAGGACAATACATATCTCCCTTCTTTACTTAGAACGGCACTACAAGTACAACCAGGTCACGCTGACTGCCGTCAGTATACAATGTCTCGGCTGGGGGATTCCTCCATCCACTTTATTTGCACAGATGGAGGAATCAGTGGATGGCTGAATGAAAAAAGACTTAAAGAGGAAGTAAACCCTGATGGGTTTACTTCCTCTTTGTTTCCCTGAAAAGGTAACGCATAATGGGCTACTATGCATTCGCATAGTAGCCCATTATGTGTCACTTACCTGATGCAGGAGCCAGCAATGTCACCACTGTCCCCTCTTCCACGGAGCGGCCATCTTCTTTCCGGGTATCGTGGCTCCGGCGCTGTGATTGGCCGGAGCCGCAATGACGTTACTCCCACGCATGCATACGGGAGCCACCACTAACAGCATATCGCCTTTAGCAGCAGCATGCTCAGTGCGCCTGCACACGGCTGTCTACGGCGCATGCGCCGTAGGCAGTGGTGCCTGTCTTTTTGCAAATATCTCCTAAACCGTGTAGGAGTGTATTATAAATCGGTGTATGTATCTCACTGCGAACACATGGATTATGTTTTTTACTTTATTTATTTCACTTTATCATTATTAATTGGCAGTGGTGGCTGGTGCTCAAATTTTTTTGGGGGGGGCAGGGGGGTGCAAACAAACTTATAAATGATAAATATAAATTATAAATATTCTGAAAAAAAAACATCAATTGCAGCCACTGTACCATCAAACATAGCCACTGTGCCATCAAACACAGCCATTGTACCAATAAAATGCTGCCAGCGTGCCTATCAAATGCTGCCAGTGTGCCCATTAATTTCTGACAGTGTGCCCATCAAATTCTGCCAGTGTGCCCATCAAATGCTGCCAGTGTGCCCATCAATTGCAGCGAGTGTGCCCATTAAATGCTGCTAGTGTGCTCATTAAATGCTGCCACTGTGCCATTGAAAGCCGCCAGTGTAACTTGCCCACCTGCTCGCCCGTCTGTCCGGCACTTACCCTGTCTCAGTGGGGCAGCGGGTGACGGCGACAAACGGGGTCCTTCAAGCCACCATCTCCTTCTGTCCTCATCTCCCGACTCCCGTCCTCTCCTCCTGACAGGCGTCCAATAGTGGCGCCTGTTGTTTCAGTCAATAAGGTGACAGGTAACAGACCCGAGCACCTGATTGACAGAATATTAATTCGCTTTACTAACACAGCTTGTGAACTGCTGTCTAATGTTCTCTAGGGAAGACTTCTCATCACTTCAAGATGGAAAGCAATTGGCAATCTTTCAAAACAGGCAAAGAAAAAAATGACATTTTAGTAGAGAAAGGGGTTAGAAGTTCTGGCAGTCTGTATCATCCAGTCCTGGTGACAAATGCACCCTGAACCATTTAACAGGGGTCACAAGTGAAAAATATCACTAATTGATCACAGACAGAGATGTTGACATTTCCTCACTCAAAAGAAATCAAAATTCAGGTATTTTCTCTCCCCTGTGGAGGTAAACTTTCTGCTAATTGCCCAGAACATGTCAGGTGCCTGGTCCCCCTCTGTGTTCTCTGATCCCATTGCCCAATTCTAAGTAACTGCGGACATAGGAAGAAACCACTGCATGCAGCAGGGGACCATTCATCTGACACAACCAGAAATTCAGTTCTTTAAGGACATTTCCACATCGATCCACTGCAAAGATGTGGCAAAAACGCGTATGCATTTTTGCCGCAATTTTGCAGCATTCTTACCGTGCTTGCGGTGCAGTTATTCAAGGACAGGTGACTCTAAAATCACACCCAAAACACATTGCAGGCACGTTTGTGACCGCATTTTTGCCACAGTTCCCATTGCTTTCAATGGGAAGGTGCATTTTTTTAGCTCCCCAAACATGCTCCAAAGATGCTGCAGGCAGGTTTTTTTTTTCACGCCCAAGTGTGAGCTTTTCAGGTGCTTTTTTTCAATGCAAAAGTGCTTGAAAAACTCCTCAGTGTGATAGGGGCCTTAACAGAGTGAAGTTCGGCTGGGTGGGCAGCAGGACAGGTAAGACTTCTACTCTTCGCAGTAAGGCAAGTTTAAAATGTTTTTTCTTTTCTTTTTAATTGCTTTCTTAAAAGAGAAGTATGGGATTTTTTTCCCCCAATAATACTTACCAAGGTGGATGCAGCATCCAAAGTTGCATCTGTCCCCCGCCAGCTCTAACACTGAGTGATTCGTGGTGTTAGATTGCTCGGTTCTCACAGCTCCCTATGCTGAGAGCTGGTGACTGCCAGTCACCGATCTCTGTTCTCCCAAACCCCCCCCCACCCACTGGACAGCTGGGCCATGGAGGAGCTGGAGTTGCCAGCTCAGGCTATCAGCGGCTTGCTGAGAGGCAGAGCCGGGTGTCGGTCCAGGCATGTAGGCAGATCCCGATTTCAGTGTCATGATCTTGTCCGAGCCTTGACTGGCTCTGTGACGTCAGCTGACAGTCCACGGTCTGCTGAAAGTGGGTCACTGGAGAGCAGAACGAACTGCACTCCTGTGATCCAGAGGAGAAGTACAGCCAGACAAGCTTTTCAATTGAATTTTCAATTGCCATAACAGTAAGGACTGAAAACTGGAACTGAAGGCAAAACATTTTTTTTAATTTTGGATAAAGGAGGGGTTATAATCCCTGTCTTTTTTTGTCATCTGCGCCCCATGTTCCAAAGCCACAACAGGAATTAAAAGAAACCAGAACTAGTGCCCCCATTGAAAGATTTCCCCTCTATTCCTGTTCTGGTGACAATTCCAAATTTCAGATTTTCTTTTTCACTTTTGGTGAACCAAACCCCCCCCACTTTGGGGCAGTAAACAGCAGACCACTTGCCCATTCCCCCCGGTGGGTGGTACTCACGTGGGTTCTTGTCAGCTATGCAGAGATGACGGATGCAGAGCCGATGATGGGGTCATTTTCCAGATCTCCGTACAGCCCCCCCCCCCGGTACCGGCCAATATAATCGCTTCTCCTCTCGGCCAATCGCGCTCTGACTGCTTCCTGATTGGCCGGGATTACAAGTAGAAAGACAATATTGAACATTAGTGCTCTGCTCCCCGAGCCCACCCTTTTTTTGGAGCCAATTATATATATATTATTATAATCATGTGCTTCAAAAAAAAATTGGAATCCATGAGTCTGGCGCCCCGCATGTAGATTAGGGGCAATAATGAAAGGAAAGCCGGATGGCTGCACACCAAACTGAGATCCAAAAGCACACGAATTGTGCATTGATAAAGCACAATTCATGTGCGAAACATGTAAGCCGTTCCTCCCTTGCTTGTACATGTGGTGCTCCCCATGTTCTTCATGCTTTTATGCGAATAAAGGCATTTCGATGTCAGTTTGGTGTGCAGCCATCTGGAATATCCTTTCATTGTTGCTTTAGTTGCGACTGGGCGAGCACCCAGCAGTGAGGAGATCATGCTGTTGGAGCCGGCTCACCTGTGACCAGCATGGACCTTTTTTTTTGAATGTAGATTAGGGGGCTAGAAACATTGGATGGGGGGCTGCACCCCTGCACCCCATATGGAGTGGCCACCACTGCTAACAGGTGCTTTGATCCCTCTCCAGTCTCCACTCTATCCAAAACTATAAAGAAAGTTTTGCCTTCTGTTATGCTTGAAGCATCAGCCATGGAAGATGACTGTAAATTAAATACTTTGCACTCTGCTGAACTTCAGAAGTTCAGAACTTCAAAAAGCTAAAAACTGATACCTTGTTAAGAGGCAAGCTACAGAGGATCTCCAAATTCTACACCATCCTTCTACACCATCCAGCATGAATGTCTTCTATAGAAATGGATGTACATGGCTGTGTACATCACATGTAAGTGTTTAGGATCACAATAGCCCCCTTAATCCCATCCATTCACCTGCCCACGAGGTTTTCCAGCCACACCCCCTACACCCCTATAACCCCGCCCTCTCACCTGCCCACGAAGTTCTCCAGCACGGAGCTCTTCCCGGCGCTCTGCCCGCCCACCACAGCAATCTGCGGAAGATCCAGGTGGCAGCTCTGCCCGATGGCACTGAAGGCGTCCTGCAGCCGGTTCACCAGCGGGATCAGTTCCTGCATCTCCCGGTTACCCATCACAGGGAGTTTCTGGTCGGTCATAGAGAGCCGCTTATCCTTCCCGGTACAGAGAGAGCACAGAGCTGTATATTGTCGGAGGTTCGGAGCACGCAGCCTGTCCCTCCGCTCTGCCTACAGCCAGTGATCCGCTCTGACCGCTGTCTCTGGTGCTGGAGGGGAAGACAGGCGGAGCATGCGCACTGAGCTCTCCTCTATACACAGAAGTCACTCTGCAAGAAGCTGCATATACTATATGATTCTATATCTGACTGCAGGAGGTATAACCACTACTCTATAAAATGTAAAAAAAAATAAAAAAAAATTCAATATATGAAACTTAACAAAAATACAACCGCGAAACACTAAAGGTCAATATATGAAAAATCCTTTAAAAATGTACTAAATAAATAACAGTGCAGCGCTAATAATGCAAAAAGCAGACTAACATTGCTCATAGCATAGAATTATTTAAAGTCCCCTTTGTTGAAGAAGATGAAAAACAAAAAAGAGTTGCCAGAAACAATCTCCTCTGCGGTGATAAGGGCGCTCACAGATAGTGATGGACGAACTTCCGACGGGACGTTTCGCGAACGCGGCCGATAGTTCGCGAACTGGAACATTCGCGGCGGGCCCCATTGACTTTAATGGGAGGCGAACTTCGCAAACCTACAGGTCAAATTTGCAGCCACAAAATAATTAATAGCTGTGCAAACATAGTCCCACCACATGACATAACACATGTATGAGGTGAATCTGGGATCGGCAACTACAAGCATTCTTTTTTTATATGGGAAATTGTTGTGACAATTCAGGACTGTGGGGCGCATGAAGGCAATGGAGGAGAGGGAAGGTCAGGGACCAGGGTAGGCAAAGAAGAGGGTGCAGGAGATGATCACCAGCAGCGTGACATACAGCAATGACACCTGCACCGTGATAGAGTCATCTGACACCAGCACCGTGATAGAGAGCACTGACATCAGCAGCGTGACATACAGCAATGACACCTGCACTGTGATAGAGTGATCTGACAACAGCACCGTGATAGAGAGCACTGACATCAGCAGCGTGACATAAAGCACTCACACCAGCACCGTGATATACAGCACTGACAGCAGCACCGTGATAGAGAGCACTGACATCAGCAGAGTGACATAAAGCACTCACACCAGCACCGTGATATACAGCACTGACAGCAGCACCGTGATAGAGAGCACTGACATCAGCAGAGTGACATAAAGCACTCACACCAGCACCATGATATACAGCACTGACAGCAGCACCGTGATAGAGAGCACTGACATCAGCAGCGTGACATAAAGCACTAACACCAGCACTGTGATATACAGCACTGACAGCAGCACCGTGATAGAGAGCACTGACATCAGCAGCGTGACATACAGCAATGACACCTGCACCGTGATAGAGTGATCTGACAACAGCACCGTGATAGAAAGCACTGACATCAGCAGCGTGACATAAAGCACTCACACCAGCACCGTGATATACAGCACTGACAGCAGCACCGTGATAGAGAGCACTGACATCAGCAGAGTGACATAAAGCACTCACACCAGCACCGTGATATACAGCACTGACAGCAGCACCGTGATAGAGAGCACTGACATCAGCAGCGTGACATAAAGCACTAATACCAGCACCGTGACATAAAGCACTAACACCAGCACCATGATATACAGCACTGACAGCAGCACCGTGATAGAGAGCACTGACATCAGCAGCATGACATACAGCAATGACATCTGCACCGTGATAGAGTGATCTGACAACAGCACTGTGATAGAGAGCACTGACATCAGCAGCGTGACATAAAGCAATCACACCAGCACCATGATATACAGCACTGACATCAGCAGCGTGACATAAAGCACTAACACCAGCACTGTGATATACAGCACTGACATCAGCAGCGTGACATAAAGCACTCACACCAGCACCGTGATATACAGCACTGACAGCAGCACCGTGACAGAGAGCACTGACATCAGCACCGTGATATACAGCACTGACACCTGCACCGTAAGCAGCCCCAGGAGGAAGTCAGCATAGCACAGGGATGGTGGGAGCCCCTCATAATGAGCACAGCACAGGGATGGTGGGAGCCCCTCATAATAAGCAGGCCCAGGAGGATGTCAGCATAGCACAGGGATGGTGGGAGCCCCTCATAATAAGCAGCCCCAGGAGGATGTCAGCATAGTACAGGGATGGTGGGAGCCCCTCATAATAAGCAGCCCCAGGAGGATGTCAGCACAGCACAGGGATGATGGGAGCCCCTCATAATGAGCATAGCACAGGGATGGTGGGAGCACCTCAAAATATGCACAGCAGAGGTACAGCCCCAGGAGGAATTCAGCACAGCACAGGGATGGTGGGAGCCCCTCATAATATGCACAGCAGAGGTACAGCCCCAGGAGGATGTCAGCACAGCACAGGGATGGTGGGAGCCCCTCATAATATGCACAGCAGAGGTACAGCCCCAGGAGGAAGTCAGCACAGCACAGGGATGGTGGGAGCCCCTCATAATATGCACAGCAGAGGTACAGCCCCAGGAGGATGTCAGCACAGCACAGGGATGGTGGGAGCCCCTCATAATAAGTAGCCCCAGTAGAAATATGACAGCGCTCAACCTCTTCAAAGAGGAGGGTATGGGCATATAGTACGGTGTGCTTTTTTTGGACAAGGAAGTGAGCCAAATGAAGAAAGAAGGTCTCTGTGCTCGATTAAAAAAAATGTTTATAGACATATACATGGTCTAATGGTCACATGTGTTGAATTCCTCCGAGATCCATGCCTCATTAATTTTTAGAAATGGGAGGTAGTTAACACTGTCGTGAGCTAGGCGAGTACGCTTATCGGTCATGATCCCCCCTGCTGCGCTGAACGTCCTTTCGGACAGGACACTGGATGAGGGGCAAGCCAACAGTTCGATTTCAAATTGGGCAAGCTCTGGCCAGAGGTCAAGCCTGCCCACCCAGTAGTCCAGGGGTTCATCACTCCTCAGAGCGTCCACATCGGCCGTTAACCCGATGTAGTCGGACACCTGACGGTCTAGGCGTTCCCTGATGCTGGATCCGGATGACACCTGTTGATGGGTCGGCTGAAAGAATGACCTCATATCCGAAGTCACCAACACATCTTCAAACCGGCCTCTTCTTGCAGGCGCTGTTGGATTGGTACCCGCAACTCCTTCTCTGGGAGTGGGAATTGCTTCTCTGCCAGCGCACGCAAAAGCAGAATGCAGCATTTCTCGAAGCAAGGCCTGGAAGTGCTGCATTCTGACGGCCCTCTGTGACGGCGGTAACATTTCCGCCATTTTGTGTTTGTACCGGGGGTCTAAGTACGTTGCCACCCAGTACTGGTCCTTGACCCTTATGCTTTTTATACGGGGGTCCCTATTAAAACACTGGAGCATGAAGGCCCCCATTTGCACTAAAGTGGAAGCGGTGTGGTGGCCTGGCTCCTGCTCATCATCCAGGATAATGTCGTCCTCTTCATTCTCCTCTCCCCATCCACGCACAACAGGGATCCCAGAAAGGTTTAAAGCATGCTCTTCTTGCTCCTCCTCATCCGCCCCGGCACCATCCTCCTCTGACTCCTCTTCAGACTCCTGTTGTTGACTTGTCTCAGATAGAGTAGCCCCCCTTGGGAATTCATCCAGCATTGCGACTTCCTCATCTTCCCGCTCCTGCTCCTCCACAGCTTGATCAATGACACGACGCAATGCATGCTCCATAAAGAAGGCATAAGGTACCATGTCACTGATGGCGCCATGGCTGTGACTGACCAGTTTGGTGATCTCCTCAAATGGCCGCAGAAGTCTGCATGCGTCGCGCATGAGCAGCCGCTGGCGCGGTGAAAAAAACCCCAGCTCCCCAGAACCGGTTCTGCCGCAGAGTTCATACAGGTAGACGTAAACTGCACGTTTCTGCTGGAGCAGCCTATCAAGCATATAGAAGGTTGAGTTCCATCGCTTCGGGCAATCGCAAAAAAGACGTCTGACCGGCAGATTGTGTCGCAGCTGAATGTCAGCAAGGTGAGCCATGGCCGTGTAAGATCTTCTGAAATGGGCCGAGATTTTCCTTGCCTGCCGCAAGATGTCCTGGACCCCAGGGTATTTGACAAGGAATCGCTGCACGACCAAGTTTAAGATGTGTGCCATGCATGGCACGTGCGTGATTTTGCCCTGTTTCAATGCGCTAAGCAGATTGGCACCGTTGTCACACACCACTTTACCAACTGTCAAATTGAGCGGTGTTAGCCACTGATCTGCCTGTGAACGCAAAGCTGAAAGGAGTGCCGGGCCAGTGTGGCTCTTGGCTTCCAGGCACAACAGACGCAGCACGGCATGGCAACGTCTCACCTGGCATGTCGAATAGGTTCTGGGGAGCTTGGGCGGCGCAGCGGAAGAGACGCTAGCAGCGGAAAAGGAGGAGTCAACCGAGGAGGAGAGGGAGGAGGATGGAGTAGGAGGAGGAGGAGGAGAAGAAGAGTCAGGCCTGCATGCAATCCGTGGCGGTAAAACCAAATCTACACGGGTGCCACGGGTTACATGCTTGACGGCCGTCAGAAGGTTCACCCAGTGGGCAGTAAAAGTGATATACCTTCCCTGCCCGTGTTTGCTAGACCACGTGTCTGTGGTCAGATGTATCTTGGCACCGACACTGTGTGCCAGAGATACATTCACTTGCCGCTGAACATGGCCATATAGCTCTGGGATGCCCTTCTCTGAGAATTACTTCCTTCCTGGGACCTTCCATTGTGGTGTTCCAATGGCCACAAATTTGCGAAAGGCCTCCGAGTCCACCAGTTTATATGGCAGTAGTTGGCAGGCTATGAGTTCTGACAAGCCAGCCATCAACCGTTGGGCAAGAGGGTTATCCGGCGTCATCATTTTTTTACGCTCGAACATTAGGCCCACGGAAGCCTGCCTTTTTGCAGAAAAACGTGAGCTTGGCGTGATGGAAGGTGGAGTGGAGGACAATTGTGAGGAGAGAGGAGAAGGAGAAGTAGAAGACGGGGCAGGACGGTGAGAGCCTGCAGTGTGGCTTTGTGTGTTCCGTTGCTCCCACTTGGCTCGGGGATGGCTGCTTATGTGCCTTCTTAAGGCGGTCGTCCCTAGGTGAGTGTTGGGCTTACCGCGACTAATGCGTTGACTGCAAAGATTGCAGATGGTAGCGCTATTGTCAGCAGCGGACACGTTAAAAAAAGCCCACACTGCGGAGCCATGTGCCGGTGTCCTGGGAGCGCCAGATGTGACCGTACATGGTCGATGACTCGCTCCTGATACATTTGCAGTCTGCTTTGTCCCTCCTGTGCAATGTAAGTTATTCCTGCTTCTCCTCCCTATCTGCTGGTCCATATCTCCCTCTGAACTCCCCTTCTCTTCCTCTCTTGTGGGCACCCACGTGACATCACTAGACATGTCATCATCAACGTCACCTTCCCCACCACTATAAGTAGAGATCTCGGAGTAGGCAGCAACACCGGGGACCAACCTCCTCCTTGGGCTGATCTGGGTACTGTCGTCAGACTGCTGAGTAGCGGTTGTTGCTGCCTCCTCTTCCTGATCCAATACCAAGAGTGGCTGCGCATCAGAAATGTCTTGATATGGATCGGAAAATAATTCCTGTGACTCAAGAGGAAGGTATGTGGTGGTGGTGTTGTTGGTGGTAGTGTCTTTGGGGGTGCACATAGCAGAGAGTGAAGAAGAGGGTGCAGATCGAGAGGATGAGGAGGGTGCAGAAGAGTAAGGCTGAGCGAGCCACTCAACCAAGTCTGGTGCGTCCTTTAAAGTAATTGAACGCACCTTCTGCAACTTCCCACTTTGGCTCAAGCCTGTTGCTCCTGCCCTACCCCTACCACCCCTGCGGAAGGGCCTGCCTCTTCCTCTGCCTGTCATTTTTTAAATGACCCTGTGACAAAACTCTCAGTCCCTATACCGATGAAGGACTGCTGCAGTATAGGGCAGCGGTCAGCAGTAGTGCACCTCAACCCTATGTATTGTGGACCTATACCAGTCCTTATAGAGTAGCAGACTGTACCTCACTCAACCCTATGTACTGTAGCACCCTATACCTTACCAGTCCTTATAAGGACTTTTGTGGACCAAGTAGGTTGCGTGTGAGTGATTAGCAGACTGTACGTCAGTCCCTATACCGATGAAGGACTGCTGCAGTATAGGGCAGCGGTCAGCAGTAGTGCACCTCAACCCTATGTACTGTGGACCGATACCAGTCTTTATAGAATGGCAGACTGTACCTCACTCAACCCTATGTACTGTAGCACCCTAGACAGACCAAGTTACCAGTCCGTATAAGGAGCTTTGTGGAACAAGTGGGTTGTGAATGATTAGCAGACTGCAGCAGAAGGGCAGCAATCAAGTATAATATTCTTTCTATATTTGGAAGAAAGAATATTATACGTGTACAAGCCTATTACCATACCACTTATACCAGTCCTGAAAAGAACCTTTGTGGAACTAATAGTAACAGCTACTGATTAAACTGACCCTCACTGCCTCACACACTGCTTCCTGCCTGTCCTTATATAAACTGACAAAACAGAGGCTACTGGAACAATAATTGAAATAGCACTTTTGTGGACCTGATAGTAACAGCTAATGACTAAACTGGCTGTCCCTACAGCACACACCGTCCTGTCCCTTTCTCTAAACTGACAAAAGACACTCAGGCTGCTGCAACAATCACTAGCACAGCACTGCCTATCCTGAACTACACCTAACACCTATACCAGTCCTGAAAAGAACTTTTGTGTACCAAATAGCTAGCGATTTGGGTCACTGTAATCTCTCCCTGCTCCACACAGCAACCTCTCCCTATAGTGACAGAAGAGAGAATGTAAACTGGCCACCGGATCGGGTGTATTTATAAGTTAGGGGGAATGTCCAAGTGTCCATGTGCTGTAATGTCTCAATTGGCTGTCCTGTACCCCATGATGGATGTGTCATCATAGGTCAAAGTTCTTTTACACAGTAAACACGGAAGTCCGCCGGGCGAACGGCGCCAATAGTCCGCCGAACGGGCGGACCGCGAACAGCCGAAATTCGCCGCAAAACGACCGCCGGGCGAACCGTTCGGCCATCACTACTCACAGACACTCTGGTGTATCTTAATCTGTGATTCCTCCACCAGCAAGCCAAACCGCTCACCTCAATCACTGGACCCCTGAGCTAACGGATGGGTCAAACAGGTATTGGCCACTAAAAGTGGTCAGAAATGGAGGCTTGAGTAGGCAGATGAATGGGATGCGATGTCCCACCACTTTAAAACCAATTGTCAGTTGCCACCCAGGCCAATTCTGACATTTCTCACCTACGTGTAAAGATCTTTTTTTTTTTGCTAGAAAATTACATACAACCCCCCAAACATTTTTTAGCAAAGACCCTAGAGCAGTGATGGCGAACCTTGGCACTCCAGATGTTTTGGAACTACATTTCCCATGATGCTCATGCACTCTGCAGTGTAGCCCAGCATCATGGGAAATGTAGTTCCAAAACACCTGGGGTGCCAAGGTTCGCCATCACTGCCCTAGAGAATACAATGGCGGTCATTGCAACTTTTTATCTCGCACAGTATTTGCACAGCAATATTTCAAATGCGTTAAAAAAAAAAAACAGTTATGTGCTTTAAAAAAAAAAAGTAAAGGTAGCCCAATGTTTTTGCAAAATGTGAAAGATGAAGTTACGCCAAGTAAATAGATACCTAACACATCACGCTTCAAAATTGCACACGCTCGTGGAATGGCGCCAAACTTCGCTACTTAAAAATCCCCATAGTCAACGTTTTTTACTGGTTACATGTTTTGAGTTACAGAGGAGGTCTAGGACCAAAATGATTTTTCTCGCTCTGTTTGCGGCGATACCTCACATGTGTGGTTTGAACATCATTTTCATATGTAGGCGGGACTTACGTATGCGTTCGCTTCTGCATGCAAGCTCACTGGGACAGGGGCGCTTTAAAAAAAAAAAATGTATTGTTAATTTTACTTTATTTATTTTAGCTTGACACCTTTTTTGATTACTTTTATTCCTATTACAAGGAATGTAAACATCCCTTGTAATAGGAATATGGCATGATCGGTCCTTTTACAGTGAGATGTGGGGTCAATAAGACCCCACATCTCACCTCTAGGCTGGGAAGCCTGAAATAAAAAAAAAAGATCCTGGTTTCCCAGCTGAATTGGCGCCATTCGTTTGAATGCAGAGGCCGGGCGTGACATCATAACTCGCGCCTGGTCTCCGACGATCATAGAGACTCAGGCAACCATCTGGTCCACCGGAAATCTCTATGATGAATATCCAGGGCCGGGGGGTTCCTGTGTCCAACTCATCGATCGTAGCATAGCATTAAGCGGCATAAAGCAAAACAAGAAAAATGTGTGCCTGTATTCGAAAGTAAAAATTGCTTTGGTTCATAGGGGGTATACAGAGGTTAAGTGGTGCCAAAAATCACGAATGAACTAAAGAAGCTAATGACGGGGCTATGTCAGATAGTGTCATAATGTGTAGGGCGGAGCCAAGTGACGTCCCTTCTAATCTGGAGCCCGATGGTAAAAATGGGTTTTCCTATTGCAGTTGGAGGCTTCCTCTTTTTCCTTTATGTGATGAATGGAGATGATGTCTATTTAAAGGGGACCCACTGAAGTTGCCAAGAGAACCTACCGCAGGGAGGACCTTTTAGAGCTGTGGATGGATGGATGCATCAATGGGCGTGATTTAAAGAGTGTTTTCTGACTTGTATATCTATATGGGTTCACTTTCCAGGTGACAGGCATTTCTATTGGTGGTGGAGCCCTTCAGGTTGCAGTGAAGCGTGGATTGCAATTTTTTTATTCACAAGAGGATACTTGCAACATTCTTTTTCACAGTGGACATTCATGTAGTCATTTTTATTACAGTTATATGTTTGTTGGAGTTGTTCAGTTTGAGGTGGAGCACCGCTCTATATGATAAATATAGAGGTGACCCTGATGATGTCAGATGTGACAAAACGCGTATTGGGGAAGCCACATACACACACCACTGTGCATGTGCAGCCGCTGGAAGGCCATCTTTGTTGTGGGAGGCCGGTTTGTTGGCTTTCGTCGCATCTGATACAGTGCCGTGAAAAAGTATTCATACCCCTTGAAATGTTCCACATTTTGTCATGTTTCAACCAAAAATGTACATTTATTTTATTCAGATTTTATGTGATAGACCAACAAAAAGTGGCACATAATTGTGAAGTGGAAGGAAAGTGATAAATGATTTTCAACATTTTTTCAAATAAATATGTGAAAAGTGTGGCATGCATTTGTATTCAGCCCCCCTGAGTCAATATTTTGTAGAACCATCTTTCACTGCAATTGCAGCTGTAAGTCTTTTTGGGGATGTTTCTAGCAGCTTTGCACATCCAGAGAGTGACTTTTTTGCCCATTCATCTTTGCAAAATAGCTCAAGATCTGTCACATTGGATGGAGAGCGTCTGTGAACAGCAATTTCAAAGCCTTGCCACAGATTCTCAATTGGATTTAGGTCTCCATTCTAACACATGAATATACTTTGATCTAAACCATTATATTGTAGCTCTGGCTGTATAATTAGGTGAACCTCCGCCCCAGTCTCAAGTCTTTGCACACTCCAACAGGTTTTCTTCTAAGCTTGTCCTGTATTTGGCTCCATCCATCTTTATCTTCCTATCAACTGTGAATCTCTGCAGCTCTTCCAGAGTTACCATGGACCTCTTAGATGCTTCTCTGATTAATGCTCTCCTTGTTCGGCCTGTCAGTTTAGGTGGACGGCCATGTCTTGATAGGTTTGCAGTTGTGCCATACTCTTTCCATTTTCGGATGATGGATTGAACAGTGCTCAAAGCTTGGGATATTGTTTTATAACCTAACCCTGCTTTAAACGTCTCCACTAGACACGTGCAATTCATTTAGTTCCAAATTAGTTTTTTAACAAATTTTGACAAATTCGTTAATTTCCAAATTTTGGAAAATGTGACATTTTAGAAATTTTAAATTTCGGAAATTCTAAATTTCGGAAATTTGAAAATTCGGGAATTCGACATTTTGGAAATTCGAAAATTCGAAATTAGGAAATTCAAAATTGGGAAATTCCAAAATTTGGAAATTTGAAAATCCAAAAATAAGTATGAAAATCTGAACAGTCAAAAGAATGAAAATCTAAAAATGTAAAAACCTGAAAATCTGAAATAATAACTAATAATAATGATTAAATTATAGGTATTAGAATTTCCTTTCAAATTTGCCTGTTAGTGAACATAAAAAGTACGAATTTATCCAAAGTTACGAATTATCTGAAATAACCAATGCCGTATCTAGATAAATGGAACATAACGATCTAATAATAACAAATAATAATAATAATAAAATCTTTTTATTATTATTCATTTTTAATTTGTTCCATTCCATTTGTGTAGATGCGGCATTCGTTATTTTGGATAATTTGTAACTTCAGATAAATTTGTTACATTCACAAACAGCCAAATTTGAAAGGAAACACCAATAGCTATAATTTAATAGTTATTATTAGTTAGTTATTATTAAATTTTTTGCTGATTTTCTTTTTTTTTCCGAATTTTCGGAATTCGAAAATTCGGAGTTCAAAGATTCGGAATTCGAAAATTCTAAATTTGAGAGTAGGAAATTTGAAAATTCAAAATTCAGAAATTTGAAAATTCGGAAATTTGAAAATTCAAAAAAGTGTTAGCCATCTGGTCTTGGTGACTTATTAATGTTGAGTTTTTCACGTCTATTTCTAATTCTGTCCTCTGTTCACCATGAGGGTGCTTTCTGTGACATGTCATGAGGATAAACATTGCAGTTTTAGTTACTGAAGCCATCCGATTCCCTCGTGAAGATTGAGAAGAATAAATTCAATACCTTCGTCATCTCTCCATCATTCTTTATGGGACCAATATGATCTGACTTACCTTTCTTACTATTTATGTACTTAAAGAATCTCTTAAAAAAAATGTTTTTTTAACTCTCCTCCACTATGTGGCTTTTCGTGTTCTATCTTAGCCACCCTGGTTGCACCCTTACATTTCTTGTTGCATTCTTTGTAAAGTTGGAATGCTGATGATGATCCCTCAGCCCTGTATTTTTTGAAGGCCTTCCCCTTAGCTTTTATCTGTATTTTTACGTTGGAGTTAAGCCACCCAGGACTTTTATTAGCTCTTTTAAAATGTATTTCCCATTGGGGTGCACTGGCTAATGCACTTATTTAATATGCTCTTAAAACATACCCATTTTTCCTCTGTGTTCTTTGTTCCTAAGATTTTATCCCAATTACCTTCTAGCAAGGATCATAGTTTAGGGAAGTTGGCTCTTTTGAAATTCAGTGTCTTTGTATTCCCCTTATGTTTCCTATTTATGTGATTTATACTGGAACTAATTGAGCTGTGATTGCTGTTTCCTAAATTTCACCATATTTCCACATCCATGATCAGGTCTGTGTTGTTGGTAATCAATAGGTCTTGTAACGCTTTGCTTCTAGTTGGTACATTTACCATCTGACCCATGAAATTGTCCTGCAAGACATTTAGGAACTGGCGAGCCTTAGATGAATGCACAGGTTCCTTCCACCCACTCTATGTCTGGATAATTAAAATCCCCCATTATAATGACACTTTCCATTCTTGCCGCTAATCCAAATTGTGATAGGAGGTCCACCTCCTCCCTCTGGTTAGGCAGCCTATAGCATACTCCATGTATTACTGTCCCCATTAGTTTCCTCCCTTTGTAGCTCTACCCATAAGGATTTCACCTTCTCCTTTGCTCCCTTAGTGAGGTCATCTCTCACATTCACTTGTACATCGTTTTCGATATACAGGCATACCCCTCCCCCTCTTTACCCTCTCTATCCCTGTGATATAGGGAATACCCTTGAATGGTTACCAGCCAATCATGAGAGCTGAACCAAGTCTCTGAAATTCCTACAAAATCTAAATCCTCCTTGTACAACAGTAGCTCTAGTTCTCCCATTTTGGCCACCAGACTCCTGGCATTCGTGAACATGCCACGCAGGTTAGAGCGGTTGCATACTATCTCCTTATTGGGTGCTCTGGGGCTGCAAATAGGACTTGTTACTATACTTTCCTCGGGTTTAAGTGCTTTAGTAAAACCTACCACTCATGCCCCCAATACTACCCTGGAAAATGTTCCGCGCTGGCTATCTCTACCTCTGGACCCGACACTCCCCCCCATCGCTTTGTTTAAAAGCCACTCCTACTTTTTGGTCATCTTCACTCCCAGCAGATCTACACCTTCCCCATTTAGGTGCAGTCCGTCCTTTCTATAGAGCTGGTAATCGACTGAGAAGTCATCCCAGTTCTCCAGGAACCCAAACCCCTCCTTTCTACACCAACTCCTCAGCCACTTGTTTACTTTCCTAACCTGCCTTTCTGGTGTGGCTTGAAGTACCAGTAGTATTTATGAGAATACTACCTTGGAGGTCCTTTTCTTCAGTTTAGCTCCTAAGTCCCCAAAATGTTTTTTTAAGACACTCCATCTTTTTTTTTTTTTTACTTAATTTACCAAAGACACGTAGCAGAATGAATATATATATATATATATATATATATATTTTTTTTTTTAAATGTCAGTCTTTTTTATTTATATGATTAAAAAAAAAACAGTGGTGATCAAATTTCACCAAAAGAAAGCGCTATTTGTGTGCAAAAAAATTATATAAATGTAATTTGTGTACACGGTGGCATAACCAAGCAATTGCCAGTTAATGAATAGCAAAAAAAAAAATGAACTGGTCATGGGGGGTAAATCCTCCCAAGATCAAGTGGTTAAAATGTGCATACTGTATACACACACACACACACACACACAGAAGCACAAAGCGCAAGTGCTGTTTAGGGAAGTTACAAATACTCTCCAATTAGCTGCTAGAAGCAAAGAAAATACCTGGCACTTCCACGTATGGAGATACATTTGACTTACTCCATGGAACAGTAATGGGCCAATTACCAAGCATGGGACCTATTTGGAACTTACTCACTATTGGTTCTCCGGTTTACAGTTGGATGGAGAGGTGGTGTAGCAAAAAAGGGGCTTACTGTATATGGTATATTCCCTGCATGGGAATGGGAAGGTTCATTAGGGGACAAAAACTGGGCAGCAAACAAAATGGCTTTGCCAAGCAAAATGTAATCTATAGGCTGCCAATTAGTTATTCAAAGAACCAGATTTTTTCAATAAATAAATCCAACATTTAAGTAAGAGAAAACCACAAAAGATTCATTTTTTTTCTCTATGTGGCCCTAGACCTCATCTAAAATATATAGTAATAACTATGCTGCACAACGAGTGTATCTCATCAACACAACAAACATAACTTAACTACTTGCCACTCGGTCATAGTAGAGTTACTGTTACTGAGGGACAGTTGCAGGCTCCCCAGGACCCCCTGCTGACCCATGCTGTGATTGCACAGCGCAATTTTGTCAGCCAGTGTCAGCCAACGATTTATGGCTGACACCGGCTGATGCTGATTACATGATGATCGGCTGGGTCCAATCAGAGCACAGAATGCAGTGTTTACAAACACACAGGAGTCTGTATCCAGAGCAGTGATCTAGCTGTTCATTCGACCTGCAAAAGCAGGAAGAAAAAACAGCCAGATTTCCTAGTAAAAGCAGCACACATTACACTTGTTAGGCACACAGTTAACCTCTTTGATTGCCCCTTGCTGTTAACCCTTCCCAGCCAGTGTCATTAGTACAGTGACAGTGTACAGTATTATATCTGATCCCTGTATTAGTGTCACTATTGATGTCACCTATCAGTGAGGGTCTGTTGGCGCCAGATTTTCCACCACACTATCACAGTCTCACTAGTATAACGTCATAGTAAATCCCATAAAACCCTTTATTGATACACTAGTTTGTAAATGCCTTAACTTCTACACAAAACAATTAATATACACATATTGAGATTTTTTTTTTTAACCAAAGATGTGTAGAAGAATAGATTTTGGCCTAAATTTTTGAAGAAATTGATTTATTTATTTTTTGTTATTATTGAATAGGTGTTATAACAAAGTATTAAATATCTTGATTTTTCTTTGGTCTTTTATTATATAAACAAAAAAAAAACAGTGGTAATCAAATACCACCAAAATAAATAAATATTTGTGTGAACAAATGATATAAAGTGTACAGTGTTGCATGACCAAGCAATTGGCAGTTAACCACTTCAATACCAGCACTTTCCCCCCTTCCTACCCAGGCCAATTTTCAGCTTTCAGAGCTGTCACATTTTAAACAACAATTTCACGGTCATGCAACACTGTACCCAAACAAAATTTTTATCATTTAGTTCTCACAAATAGAGCTTTCATTTGGTGGTATTTCATCACCACTGGAGTTATTTTTTGCTTAACAAATAATTTTTTTTTAAATAAGCACATTTTCTCCTTCACTTATAAGCTGCACTGACAGGCGCTGATGAGGTGGCACTAATATGAGGCACTGATAGATGGCTCTGATAGGCAGCACCGATGGGGAGGCACTGGCAGGCATCAGGCATTACCAATGGGCACTGATTGGCTTACCTGGTGGTCCTGGGTGGGTATCCCTGGTGGGCATCCTCGGGGGGGCCGCACCGATAATCAATCAGCACAGACACCCCGTCAGGAGAGCAGGCGATCATCTCTCCTTTACTTGTGTCTGTCAGCACAAGTGGAGGAAATGCCAGTACGCAGCTCTTCCTGATTACCATGTGGTCAGCTGTGTCCAATCACAGCGTAAAGAGGCTTTGACAGATGCTCTTTACCGAGACCGGTGATGTGGTGTGTCAGACTGACACACACCAACGATCGCCACGTGGCACGCGATCGCGGCTTATTCTGCTGGATGTCATGACATCCAGTCAGGATAACTCAACCACTTTGCGCACATCATTTTGCTATATAGCAGGCAGGAAATGGTTAAAGAAGCGCAGTACTAAATAATAAAACATGGTCTGGTCATAAAGGGGGTACAACCTTTCAGAGGTCAAGTGACTAAAACATGTATAATATTTATAGAACATAAAAAACAACACAAAAGATCCTTATTTTTCTGATTATGTGGCCCTAGACCTCATCCAAAATATATTGTTTGAATTAGTATTTATTATGCCCAGTTTAAGAAGTATGCAGCGCAACAACAATGCGTGTACCTCAACACACACAAGCCTAAATAGGTACCCATTCTTTTTAATAAAAGGAAGCCAATAAAGGCTGTCTCAGTTTTATATGAATCATACATTTCTTTCAGTACGTAGGATTTTAGAATTCTGTAGAGGTATATTTTGGGAGCAATGATGGACAGAGTGGGGAATAATTGGAACCAATTTTAGTGCAGCCCATGACCCCCCAATATGAGAGTTCCCTCTACTTCCTGTCACTGAATCTACACAAAGACCAAATTCACTGTTTATTTGGTAGCTATCAAATTTTGCATTTGAAAACAATGTAAACAAGGCAGACCGCCGTTCTGTCACAGAGGAAGAGAGAGAGATCTGGGATTCCAGCTCTCTCTCTTTGTCTAGTGTCAGCATCCCCCACAGTTAGAAAGCATAGAGGGAACACATTTAACCCTTTGATTGCCCCAAGGTTAACCCCTTCCCTGCCAGTGTCATTTATACTGTGACAGTGCATTTTTTTTTTTATTACCGATTACCATGTTGGTGTCACTGGTCCCCAAAAATTGTCACTTAGTGTCCAATTTGTCCGACGCAATGTTGCAGTCCCACTAAAAATAAAAAATTGCTGATCGCCACCATTACTAGTAAAAGAAAAGTCCCTAAATCGATCCCATAGTTTGTAGATGCGCTAAATGTTGCGCAAACCGATCTATATAGGCTAAATTGGGGGTGTTTTTGTTTTGTTTTTTAGCAAAAACATGTAGCAGAATACAAATTGACCTGAATTGATAAAGAAATTACATTTTTTAATTGAATATGTTTTATAGCCGAAATAAAAAATATATATATTTTTTGTTTTCAAAATTGTTGCTCTGTTTTTGTTTATAGCACAAAAAATAAAAAAACTGCAGAGTTGATCAAATACCACCATAAGAAAGCTCCATTTGTCAGGAAAAAAAAGAACATCAATTTTATTTGGGTACAGAGTCACACGAGCGCACAATTATCAGTTAAAGTAACGGAGTGCTGTATTGCAAAAAAATGCCTGTCATTAAGGGGGTAAAAACCTTCTGGGGCTGAAGTGGTTAAAGCAAACCAAAGCCCATCGACACAGGCTTTTAAGTCAAATATGGTAGTAAATATGAAGCTTCCTTTGGAAAGCCTACACAATTACAACAATTTATGTCTAAATGTTGATTCTCAATTAAAATTAAAAAAAAAATTGCCTTAAATGTACTTTACAGAGTATCATTCGCAACAAGGCATATGTAAAATATTTCAACTGATTATCTGCAGATTCTATTAATAGCAGAGCTTTGAATGAAGAATGTTGGCAAAAAAAAAAAAAAATCCCTAAATCTCGAGTCCCGGATTGTTTTTTTTTTTCATTTTAGTGATTTCTAATTTCTAAACATTATACAAGACATATAGGGCTTTAGTTTGGTAGCAGATTTGGATACTTCTATTTTAAGCACCTTGTTTTTTTTTACACTCAGGTTTATATTTATTAACTTTTTTTTTTCTTCACGAGTTGCTAGATCTGGTCAGTGGACACATGTTTCTGACCCCCTGTGCAGCTATGTAGCAAAAGTTTACTTTTAATACTGATCTATTGTTGGTTATAGTCATCCAGCAATAGATCACTGCAAGCAGCAATCTACTGCTGCATGGAAAGGCTGGACAGAGCTGTAGCAGTTCTGCCTGAGTCTGCAGACAGGAAGAATTGTGTTTACATTCTCTTCTAAAGAAATCATTAGAAGGATAGCTGATTCTTTCAGCGCCTAGATTTAGTGCTGGACCCCAGGTGTTACTGACAGACAGCCACTCCATCTTGTATTGCCCCGTTGCCTCTTGTATTGGTGCACAAGTATCCCACCCATTGCCTAGTTAAGGAAATAACTATGTGCCAATCAATTTATAGTTCTCAGATGATGATAATCACCATTTTTTGTTTTACCGTTAGAAAACATAGCTGGCTTCAGATTGAATTTGAAAGGTAATTTGTATTAAAGTGGAACTGAATTATAAAATAAAAGATTTACTATGTAATAGGGAACATCTATAAGTGTTAATAGAACCCAAAATGTACCCTCAAAAAAATTAAAACATTTTTTTCCCTCCTGAAAAATAGCACTCAACCTCTTTGAATGTGAGGGTGCCTAGGCACTCCTGGGCCTACAACCTCATAGCCGTGTACATGCAGTTTGAAATCATCTTAAAAGGATAAGATCAGGTAAAAAGAAACGTGCATTTATTTATTTTTTTCTAAGGAGCCTGCAGAGCATTGCATCCATGCTCAGCCGAATGCAGGGGGGGGGCAATCTCCGGTTCCTGCATACTTCCAGGTTAGCTGTCTGCCCATACCAGTTACCTCAAAGCATGAAGATCAATGGACTATGAGAATGCTCACCAGCACCCTCAGTTCATTGGGGACTACAAGCTGTCAGCAGCAATGGCTGACGGTACTGGTAAGAATTCATTCACACAAAACTGTGAATGAATGATGTAGGCGTATGGGTGTAGCCCCACATGGTCACACTATTTATAAAATTGTGGCAGCTGGTGTGGGGAGAAGATCCCCTGCCTGCTGGCACAAGGAGGAGGGATCGTGGATAGGCTGTAGATGTTGAAAAATGCTATATGTTCAAAGTTGAACTTATCCTCTAAGGCACTGATGCCTTTGATTGCTAGTCTCAGAAGACATGGAGTTATATTTTGTGAATGTCATTCCTGTATCACTTGCTGGAGAGGAATCTGCACTTCATACATCTTCGGGTTTGTGATTTATTCTGTGGCTCATTCCTTTGTGACCCTCTCCAGCTGCTTTTTGAATATTTCCCAACCAGTCATCAGAAAAGTAGCTTTGACATGAGAAAGCAAAGTCCGGCCTCTACCAATATGGCATCCCCCACACAGCTACACAAAGCAGAACAGGGCAAGTCCGTAATGCTCTCTACATGCCATCTTTGTACACAACATCCAGGAGTTCAGATCCTCTTTAACACTAAATTATAAGAAGTAATGTGCAGAAATGATGCTATACTGTATATGGTATACACATTTTAACAAAGGATTGAGTCACTCCTCATCTGTTACAGATACTAATCAGTGTTCTTCTCTTGATAACGTAGAACGTCCATTCAAAATTTTCCATGTTCTAAAAAGACTGCAGAATATTCAAACGATTTGTATTGACTTGAACATTTCAGACAGGATATAGGTCTCATCCCAGAGAACTCCAGGCCTCTTCAACTCTTTCTCCAAGTTCTTAGCGGATTCCATTAATTCGGCCAGGCTAATTTTCAGTTCAGGATTGGGGCAACAAAATAGGATTTCATTCACTTCATCCTCAATCATCAGAGCATAAATCAGTGGGAAGACTTCTTGAATGACACTTGTCACCTGTCTCTTCAAAATAGCATCACGGCACACCAGATTCAAAATAAAGACCCCTGCAAGAAAAAGTTAAAGCAAAAACATCGGTTTATATGAAGATTTAGAAAGCATGAGGAACATTTAGGACCATCCCACTGCTGTTACTAACAGCACAATGTTTTGGACAAGTTCTTAGGAAGCTGTTGACAAAGGCCAACTATGTGCAAAATGTTGAAGTAATTACAAAAAAACTGGAAAACTCTATAGGCTTCCTTTCGTGCGCAGATCTTTTTTGTGGCTTTATGAGTGGATCAGGTTGTGGACCATCTGAAGCTTAGTTTCCTTTTGCTTGAATAAACAAACACAGCAATCTGCCAGCTGCACACTGCTTGGGGGTATTGCACAGCTAGTTGTTTCCCCTCTCTTGCTGGGCATGGGAGGGTTAGCCCTGCATGCTCAACTCCATTTGTGATAATTTCTCTGCACTGAAGCACTATAATCCTACAAGCTCCACGCTGTAAATAGGCTTTAGCTCTGGTTCACATTGATGCTACTTGAAGTACCGCAATTTCAAAGTAGCAAGGTCAGCGCGATTTCAGGTGCTACTTGATAGACATCTGTTTGGCTTCATACACAGATGTCTATTGAACTCGCACCTGAAAAAAAAAAAAAAAAAAAAAAAACGGTAAAAGTAGCACTGATGGAAACAGTGCCATTGTTGCCAATAGGCTGCAACTTGAATGGATCTCTAAAATCGCAACTGAAAAATTGCTCCAATGTGAACCTAGGCTAATGCACCTAATCAAAGGTGTTTTTGCCTTACTACTCTCTACACTTTGGACTAATTTTGGTTAACTCAGACAAGTCAGATGTCAACGTCTCTGATCTATTCCACACATCCATAAGAGGCCATGTGGACCAAAGCAGCAAGTGGCTTGCGTACTCTATTGCATCATTGTGATACGCTTGCCTTCGCTTGGTGGGCACCCTAGGGAGTCCTTGTTTGACTTTCCCCGTTGCATTGTGGTTGTGTTACCATTTTTTTCTCTGGTAACAGAATGGATATCACTGTCTGTTTTTACGTTTTTTTTTGGATGCATTTTTGATAACATAAGTGTTTGTGTTCTACTGATATACACCCTTGAATAAAGAATGAACTTCTGAAATGCGTCGGGTGCTTTTGTTAATGTTCAGTCACAGTGTATTCATGGTGAAGTTATCAGAAAATGCAGAATAATATACACATGTTCATCACTTGTTCTGTTGGTAATAAAATACACCAGCCATAATCTGCTTTTAACAATATTGTTTAATAAATAAAATTGTGTTTGAGATTTAAAAATATTCTCTTGTTAATTCATACTATGATTATGAATTGTAATTACTCTGTGGGCCTTTAAAGGCCTATTAGGATTTTTTCCTTTCTTCACAGAATATACCATGTTCTACTCACCATTATTCTTGAGGAGTTTGTGCACATTTTGAAGAAAGCTTTTCTCCACAAAAGCAGGTGGTGGACAGCTCATGCCAAGACTGGTGTCTTTACTGTCTACATCAAACATTACCACATCATATGCAGCTTTGTCTGTAGAGAAAGAACATAAACCCAGAGATTAGGTTTTCTACAACTTGTGATGAGAGTTGACGCTTAGTCTTAAAATATAGCATATGACTAAGAAGTAATGGACCCAATAACCTATAAAGTATTTGTGAGTGATCACATGTAATTTTGTTTTTGTACTATACTAATCTGCTGTTTAACTTTGTTTAAACAGGGGTGCAAAACCATTTGAAAAGCGAGGGCCACTTAAGCGACTTGGTAACTGGTCACGAGCCACAATGAGCGGAGCGTGTGGATGACCGTGTCTACTCTGCATATGCAGAGTGAATACGGACACAGCCTACTCTACTCTATGGGCCCCCTGATCCACCCAGACTGGAGGATGGATCCCTTTATGTTTTTTTAGCGGATTGGATTGGAGGTAGGCGGGTGTAAATGGACATAAGTCCGTTTACATTTGCCGCTCCATTGAGGGTGAAGCACAATGCACCTGTGGCTTTCCTGAGGGTCAGCTGCACTTTGTCATAGACTTCTTTTTTATCCCGCAGGTGTAGTGCACTTTCTGAAAGCTCCCGAAACCCGCAGGTAATAACAGAAGTCTATGGCTCAGTTTGAAAGCAGCTCAGTAATCACTGCAGAACAGATATGCCCATATTATACACTGTGATTTTACTAATAAACGTACCTTTAATAACAGTCTTCTATTCAGGCATTGCCTGCTGTTGCTGTCCCAGGTAGAGTGCATTTGGTATCACTCCACCTTTTACTGGAGGCGGAGCTATACAGGAAGCATCGGCTTATGCGGCTCTGTTCAACAACTGCTTTCTTCCTCTACTGCCAGCTTCATTCACAACACTGATGCTCTGGAATGGCGGGTCAACAACCCACGATCTGACATTGCCAACCAGCCATCCCAGAGAAGGAGGTCGTGGGCCACATGGTTTAAAATATGCCTAAAGACATTAAAGAGCATTCACCTTATCCAGTAGTTTGCGGCTAGACCATAAAATGCTAGTAAGCCTGTCAAAACTCCTCTTGTTCTTAAAGCGACCCAAAAATGGAACTTCCGCTTTAAGTGATGGTGACCTCAACATGCCACGTTTGGCATGTAATTTATTTGGGGGAGGAGCAGGTACCCAGTTTTTAAGAGCACCAAGCTTGCACTTCCTCCTCTGGCTCTGCAGCACTGGAAGGAATTTCACCTCTCCCCCTTCCTCCCTGCAATCTTCTAGGACACGTCACAGGTCCCAGAAGATTGCCTGGCCATTCACAGCAAGCAGCGTGGCTCGGACGTGCGCAGGGCGTGCCTGGCTGTAAAGGCACATCCGGGCACCCACAGTTAGAATACGCACGCCGTGGAGAGGGGGGGGGGGGGGAGGAGCGAGACTTTGTGTGCCCACGTCGCTGGATCATGGGACAGGTAAGTGTCTGATTATTAAAAGTCAGCAGCTACACTTTTTGTAGCTGACTTTTAAATGGGTGGAACTCTGCTTTAATTCAGGGGAAAGACATTTGGCTGGGTTGGATATTACATAAGAAATTGGCAGCTTAGGATACTACTATGGAATGCAACACATTCTTGACAGTCTAAGGGCTAAAGGAAACCATACATGCTGCTAAACAAATTTCTAGCTGTCATTTGTTTCAGTGAGAGTAAAACAATTTTGTTGCTATGGGAAACAAATACTTTTCTTTCAGGCCCTTTGCACAAGAAGAGCAGTAAGAAATAAACGTATTGAATCAGATCTTCTGATTCTTGTCCATGGGGTTACAGCGCCACCTACAGGAATAGGAAACTAGGCAGGAAAAGAACACAACCACTATACATATATAGATCCACATACACCTGATCCACCTATCTGGTCAGGCTAGGGTAACACTGACACAGACTACACCCGGTCATATGTGTCCCAGCCTGACGCTTAACGCCACCCCAGAGCGCTGGGTCTAAATTATCCAGCCTGTCGCCCAGCCGGCCGTTGAAGAAAGAAAGAAAGAAAGAAAGAAAGAAAGAAAGAAAGAAAGAAAGAAAGAAAGAAAGAAAGAAAGAAAGAAAGAAAGAAAGAAAGAAAGAAAGAAAGAAAGAAAGAAAGAAAGAAAGAAAGAAAGAAAGAAAGAAAGAAAGAAAGAAAGAAAGAAAGAAAGAAAGAAAGAAAGAAAGAAAGAAAGAGAAACCACAAGGGCTATGGAACCATAGGACCCAGCGGTACTAGGTCTCCCTCCTGAAACACTAGGCAGAAATAAATGGCTTGTCTATAGCAGAGTGGGGGTTTATACCAGCTAGGACTGCCCATAGGTGGTGCTGTGTTCTTTTTCGGCCTAGTGTGCTACTCCTGTAGTTGGCACTATAACCCTACAGTCAAGGATCAGAAGAGCTGTGTCCATCAATGAACGCAAGAAAAATTACTTTACATGTGAAATTACTCAAAACGTGACAGGGATATATCAACTTACCTTTGTCTGCCAGGTTGTTAATATGAACCAATCCATCAGCTAAATGAACCTTCATACGCTCATCTTGAGTGAAGCCAAACCAACTGGTAGCCACATCCAATACGGAAGGGTCAATTTCAACAGCTTCAATGTGTGAACCCAAGAAATAGTCATGAATAAAAAGGGATAAGCTTCCTCCTCCCAGTCCTACCACCAATACAGATATGTGTTGGTCTGTAAAAAGAAAAGCAAGACTTAAATGTTCATTAAAACAACATGGATTGTGTGATCATGCTCGGTAAAAGCAATGTTTCAAAATCTCGTATTTTTAATTTTAGCTTATAGTAGAGAGCTGGGTAATTTTAAACAGTCAGAAAAACCATATACCAACACAGACGGCCTGCATTCAAAAAGTATTGCTTGGCAATCAATTTTGTACAGAACTCCTGCACAATTAATAAGTTGACATGAATTAGACCAAAGTAAGCTTTACATAGTAGCTTAGTGATTGGCTCTGGTGTGTCTCATCACATCACTGCTCTTTGCACTCTTCTACTTTATTAGGCCTCAAGTTAAAAAAAAAAATGCAAGTCTAATTAACAGTTTAAGCATAAGTCTGGGGGTACTCACTTCTATGCTGCAGCTATCCCACTTCAACTCTAAGACCAAGAACTTGACCTGTGACCTCTGGGTCACAGGAGTGCAAAAGCAAGTGCACTCCTGTGAACCACAAGAGAAGCATGGGCAAAAAAGCTTTGGCCATATTTTTCTTTAAAAATTCTAAAGAAAAAAAACACAACAGTTCAACCCATGAAGCTTTTCTGAGAGCTCTACAAACTGCAGCACAAGAAAACGTGTACCCGCCTATCAGTGCGATTGTGACCAGCCACACATTCCTCCAGCCATCTGCAATTTCTTGCTTGCAAACCAAAGGGAAAAAAAAAGAATTGTGTGCTGCTCAGGTTATAATGGAACACTGGTGCTCTGCCCACCGCTATGAGTGCCAGCCAAGGAAGGAGCTTGTCTATGCTCCAAACATTGCGTAGGCAAATGGGATGTCACAGAGGCCGCACATAGAAACAGACCCATTATAGTAGAGAGTGAATGGTAGGTAGTCTCAGCCTGGACCCCAACCAGGCTATGCTCCTAATGCATTTCACTCCGCGCCTTGGAGCTTAAAGTGGTTGTAAAGTCAGAAGGTTTTTTATCTTAATGCATTAAGATAAAAAGTCTTCCGTGTGCAGCAGCCGCCCTCAGCCCCCCTAATACTTATCTGAGCCCGATCTCTATCCAGAGATGTTGTAGGATTGTCTTGGCTGCCCGGGATTCCCCTCCTTATTGGTTTAAACAGCAGCGTGGCACCATTGGCTCCCGCTGCTGTCAAAGTCAGTCAGCCAGCCAGAGGAGAGAAAGGGGGTGGGGCCAGGTCACAGCACCGTGTCTGAATGGACACACAGAGCTGCCGCTCGGCTACGGTGCCCCCATAACAAGCTGCTTGCTATGGGGGCACTCATCAGGAGGGAGGGGCCAGAAGAGCCAAAGAGGGACCCGAGAAGAGGAGGATTCAGGCTGCCCTGTGCAAATCCACTGCATAGAGCAAGCAAGTATAACATGATTATTTTTAACAAAATAAGACTTTACAAATCACTTTAATTATGGGTAGCCATGCCCCCAGGACATTTCCAGATATCTGACATCATCCATTGGGTTCCTAAGGAGTGTCCTCCCTCCCAGGAAGTACTCTGATCTCTCTATGCCTATCCAGTCAGTGGCAATGCTGCACAATCCCTGGACTGGATATCCTGATTTTTTTATGCTATACAAGCTATGTTTTAATGCTGCACTTAGATGGCACCCTTCGATGTGTGTTTTTATAGATTTAGACTAGACACAAATTAAAGCCATGAAGCCAAACTCCAGTTAACACTTTATAAGCAGTTACAGCAACTGTTTTTTTTTTTTGTTTTTTTACTTTTGGGATAAATGTTTTACATAAATAAATAAAACGGATCATTATAAGCAACCTTGGCAGTGATAAATGGTTTGTCTCATCCCTCTAACTGCTACATCTGCAAAAGAGATGGTTCTTTTGAAAAACAAAAACAACAGACTTACTGGCCAGATTACAGGGAAGAAAGACTAAAATAAAAACAAATGCAACCATCACATCTAAGAATTGATCATTTGCAACGTAATAAAAGGTTTTCTTTGGGGTTTAATATGGCTTTAATATTGTTTGCCAAAGGCTGCATCATTCCAACTACCAAGTACAAGATCAAAAACAAACTCCTGGTTCTCAGCATACGTTTGCAAGTGTGTCATGCACAATTAATGGAAAGCAATACCTGGAAGTACTCCTGGATTGCGGAGGAGTGCCAGTCCTGAGATCATTACTTTGTGATGTTCACAGCACAAGTAGCTTTTGTCAATAATAAGTGATGACTGGGAGTCTCCTTTGTCTGCTGGCTGTGGTTTCTTTTTTTTCTTCTTTTTCTGACCTAGTAGAAAGGGAAAAAATATTACACAAGTTACAGTATGTGTCAGTAATGAGGAAAAGCTGCCGCCACATAAACCTTTTATACTGCATACAAGCACACTGTACAATCAACATTGCAGGCACGAGCAACCTATGCTGATATATGAATGTAACATCAGTTCTACACATGTATACTTGCTGTTGGTCAAAAAAAAAAAAAATATGGGATTGAAAGGGCAGGACTGTATTCAGATACAATGCCGGCATAGGAAAATAACGATTCTTCACAAAGGAGATACTTGCTTTAATGCTGCCACCCCTTTAACCTACTGGCTTGTAGGGTCTGCCCTACCATTGCCAGGTGCAAAGATAGTCTTCAGGTTTTGTGCAAAAAAAAAAAAAAAAAAGAAAAGAAAAAATGGTTACCCAATGAAAATATAGTTACCAGTTGGCGATCCAGCGGTACAAATGTGTTAGAAAGCAGATGTAGGGAATAAATATAAATTAAAGGTACTAATGCGCTCCACCTAAGTATTGATAAATGTGTAAGAAAAGTCTAAAAAAATATTTATATAGTCAAATATGTATAAATGTGTGGAAGCAGCCAGCAAAAAAATAGTGATCTCTACACCAAAGGAATAATATGTAAAATAAATAAATTGCGGCGCTACCTAAAAAAATTTTTTTAAAAATACACTAAAATATCAAAACACGTATAGTACAAAAGTGAATCCACCTCACTACAGTGATAAATGTGCAATATTGAACAATAAATTAAGTTGCATCTAATAAAATAATAAATGTGCATAAATAATTAAAAAATCATGCGTGTAATAATAACAGAGTACAAACTGCAAAAAAATGCTGAATGAAATGTGCAAACAATGCAATAATCAATAGTGCTCCTCAAATGAAGTCCATGCAACTGATTGGTGAGCATATAACAAAGTCCATGCACAAAATATAAAGTGACTTCCAAATGCGTGACTGTCCACCGACTCACTTCAGTGCCAAGCTTGTGCACCACCAGTTTCCCCCAGCCTCTCACCTCAAATACCTAGTATCTTGTACTTGGTAGTTGGATGAGTGCACTCTTTTATTCTTTCAGTTACATCAGTCAATAGTATTAAAGATGTGAGTATTGCCCTACTGAATAAACCAGTTGAAAATATCCCAAGACACGTACAGACCTTAATATATGTCATGTTCCTGGCAGCCAAAATTGCTATTGCAACTGCCTGGAAAAGTCCAGTTATAGACCTTAATGAAGCATAAACTAACTTGCATAACGCTAAATGAAAAAATGGTTAGTGTCTTGCAAGATAAACTACATCTTTTTCGACAAAATATGGTCTCCTTGGCTTGCCGGTCCAGACAAAGTGCTGATTCCAGGAATGATTGGCATTAGACTCCTAGACAGATTCACCTCTTTAGATTCTCTATCTTTCCCACTCTTTTTTCCATTCCTGATGGGTGGCACTAATCACTGGGGTGTCAATGTGTAGTCCTGGTGTGAAAGTGTCCAGATCCTAACAATGGTGCTGACTACTAAAAGGTCATGCTATTTTGAACATTTGAGAGGATTTGG
Organism: Lithobates pipiens; assembly: GCF_037356315.1. Lineage (NCBI taxonomy): Eukaryota > Metazoa > Chordata > Amphibia > Anura > Ranidae > Lithobates > Lithobates pipiens. Next base: position 248,211,821 of record NW_027507785.1, read on the forward strand.
TCTAACAAGTTGGCTGCTTCTGAGGACTGCTTCTCTGCGATATCTCTTGACCAATTGGACTATCTTCCATCTTGAGCTGGAGCCCAGACATGGAGGTCCCATACTTTGGTGTTTACACCATATGCCTTGTTGACTCACTGAGCATATGCCCATTTGAGTCTCCTTACTCCGGTAAGCCTCCTCACTAACCGGTGGTGGTTCTATTGTCTGTGTCTTCACTTCAATACTGATGTCACATGGAATTCCACTTCTGGCCACATAACCTGTTTTCACTGTTTCTCCAAGGACTGTTATATTCATGGTTTAAAAATCTATATATGCATATATATTGGGCGGCACAGTGGTGTAGTGGGTAGCACTCTCACCTAGCAGTAAGAAGGGTCGCTGGTTCAAATCCCAACCACGACACTACCTGCCTGGAGTTTGCATGTTCTCCCTGTGCCTGCGTGGGTTTCCTCCGGGTACTCCGGTTTCCTCCCACAATCCAAAGACATGCAGGTAGGTACATTGGCTTCTGTTCAAAATTGGCCCCTAGGATATGAATGGGGACCTTGGATTGTGGGCTCCTTGAGGGTAGGGACCAACATGAGTGTGCAATGTACAGGGATGGGGACAATTGTAGACACTCACTCAGGTTGAACTGGATGGACTGGTGTCTTTATTCAACCTAACAAACTATGAAACTATATATATATATATATATATATATATATATATATATATATATATATATATATATATAGATTTTTAAACCATGAATATAACAGTCCTTGGATAAACATTGAAAACAGGTTACGTGGCCAGAACCACCACCGGTTAGTGAGGAGGCTTACCGGAGTAAGGAGACTCAAATGGGCATATGCTCAGTGAGTCAACAAGGCATATGGTGTAAACACCAAAGTATGGGACCTCCACGTCTGGGCTCCAGCTCAAGATGGAAGATAAATCTTGACCAATTGGACTATTATATATACATACATATACACGTTTTTTTTTTTTTTTTATCATCATCATGATTTTTTGAGTGCTGCATAAAATTTTAGCTTTCACATATCTATGTATTTTTATTGTTAAATTATTTGAGCGTGGCAAGGCCGCTCTATTTTGTGATGTTCATAAAAAAAAAAAATATATACAAATATCTTACCTCTTTGGGTGGCACTTGGCAGTAGTCTGGCCTCAGACTGCACCACATTTTGGTTACTGAGGAATATAAGACGCCTGAAGTAGCTAGTTCCATCCCCTCGGGCATCCTCAACTACATATTCCCCACTCAGTTCACTCTGTCCACGATATTGCACTGTTCGGGTTCCTATGTCTCCTCCAGCTGATAGAAATGGGATCTGAAAAGAATGACCCATTTTAACAGTGCACTAAAGAACTGAAATGGGGATTAAACAATTAATCGGAAAAATATAAAGTAAGATAAATGTAAAGCATAAGTTGTTGATAAACATTTCTCTGCATTTGCTGAGCAGCCACAGTGCTCTTGGACTGAACAGCCTAGCACCAGAACCCAACTATTAATTTTGACTTAGGCCAACCGGCTGACTATTACATCCTGATGATTTTTACCTATGAAAAAACACTTACTGACTCTGTACCTGCTTCCACTATATAGAGGCGAAAAGAAAAGTCGATGTAATGAGTTCTGACAAATATCTTCCTGACTAAATGTAAAAATACTAGCAACTGTGTGCTCTATTAAATATTCAACAGATTCTTATCCTTTCATCCTATAGTAGTACAGACTAATTTTTGCATAAGTATTCCCTTAAGAATTAGCATTACAACATTTTTTGAATATACAGCCTACTATATAGCAGATGTCTTATTTCTCTCTCTTTCTCCTGTAAAATGGTTGGCTCTCACCATGTTTTCTACATGCTGTCTCCCATGGCCCAATGTGTATGTAGCAATTTGTCCCATTTCAAATGGTGAGGTAGACTCTGATGAACAGCACGTCCCATCCCTGGCACTAGATTAGCTTTGATTTCCCAACAGCAGCACCATCACAGCACAGAGGGAGGCATTGTGTCAGCTAGGAAGGAGGGGGGGGGGGGGGGGCAGGAGTGTGTACAAGAAACTGTCTAGTATAAATTCCCAGGCATGCTCACAGCAGATGCAGGTTCAATCAAGGTAGCCCTGCTCTGCCCTCATGCCCAGTAAAAGGTTATGCACTGGGAGTGGGCTTGTCAGTGCTCTCCTGCCTTGCTCCAATGATATGCAGAGGACTGTCAGCCCTGTTACACTGAAGAGTGTAAATTACATCAGTGTTCAACAAACAGAAATGCCCCAAATTGGGCTTCTGGAAGAGGAGGAGCTGTCAAAGCTGGACTGGAACAAGCAAAGAAAGTATCTCCACAGTAGTTCAGTGTTTCTTTGAGGAAGCAAGGACAGGTATTTCTAAATGAACCCATAGACCGGCATTTATAATTTTTTTAATTAGACTTACGATTCCAGAGCCAGTGGGCTATAGAGGTGGCAGCACCCAACTTTACCTGATGGTTATCTGGCAATCCTGACGGAGCCAATTCTAGAACTTTAGCAGTCAACTCTGACTGAATAGCCTCCATGCTTTCATAGTGCTGATCCCTGTGCAAGGCTACGATTATCAGACGACGGAACCCAACGCTTCCTGCCAATTGTATCCGTCCAGGATCAGAACCAAACAACCACTCTGTTTCTCTTCCCTGGGGAACTGGAAAACAGGAATCCAAATGTAACTGCAGTAACAAACAAAAAAATATATATAAAAGGTATTCAACCTCCCAGTGTATATTATGTTCATCCTTGTTGCATGATTTTATTAGTCCTATGGGGCAGGGGCTACTCCTGTGTTTTCTAGCCCTGCCCACAGATGCTGTCTAAAAATTAAGAAAGACTATTTGCTAAGGGCATGAATAACACATTTCTATAAAATGTCATCCAGTTACGGATTAGGTATACTTTAGTTTGAGATGTACTACACATGAAATGATTGTATGGGCATGTCACTGCCCAGTACAAGCTTCCTGATGGTGACATTGGCCAAGCATTTGTGCACCGTGTGCTTCAGTAAGCTTTTTACACTGTTCACTGGAAGGATGTGTCAAGGTGACAATGCAGGATAACCAGAGAAAGAGTGTTGTCATCCTATAACACTTTTATAGCAAGATTACAAGATTTTAGTTTAATCAAAGTTATAGAATTAAAATAGGATTTAAAAAAGACATAAAAATTTTTAAACATTATATATTATTTAAGGGATATTAACTGTTCGACAGTGTGAAAGGGGCCTGACCGTTCAGGTCCGCCGTCAAAACTGACAGGTGGACCTGAACGGGCGCTCCATGCTGGTCTATGGAGAGACGGATGTTAGCGGTGACATGTCCACTGACATTTGACCCAGTCCAATCAGCCAAAAGCAGATGGATGGCCCTACGTCCGGATTCCTTCGCTGGCGGATTGGAATGAGGTCAGATGAAAAACGGACATGCTGTCAGTTTTCATCCAATCTCTCCATAGAAGCCAGCGGTGCTCGACAAGCCCCTCCCCGCTCAGTGAGCAGAGAGGGACCTGTCATCCGCCGGCTCAGTGGAGATCAACGGAGAGATCTCCCGCTGAGCTGGCAGGTGGGTCTGCCTTGTGGGAATGAGGCCTTAAACATGATTATGTATTTGTTTTCCTATGAAGCATTTTGTTTCCAAACAGTCAATTCTAAGCAGACAAAATCCTCGCAGATGCACAGAAATTGAAACAAATATTGTAGTGTGACCAGGGCCATCTTTAATATTGATTGGACCCAGGGCAAAAAAATTCTTGGCATATGAATGCAGCTGCAATTTACATATGAATGATGGTTATTTACATTCTGTACACAACAATAGGGCAGAGCTGGGTAGCATTAGTAGCAGCACTTCACACACATATCGGGATACAGCACAGGACTAAAATTTCAAGGGACAAGGGAATTTAAACTGGGATAGTTGACAAGTATGAGGTAGCTGCTTTGGGCCCCATGATAATGACAGGGGACAGGGCCCAGGGCAACTGCCCCTTTTGCCCTGCCTTAAAGACGGCCCTGAGCTTGACTATATGAAGTTAAGGCAGAACTTTTTTTTTTTTCATTTTAGAGTAAGGGAGGGTTATAACCCCTGTTTTTTTGTGCCGTCTGCGTCACATGGGGGTGGGAGATAGTCAAAAGGTAGTGCAAGGAAATTCCTCCATAGTGAGGAAATCCCAAACTAGTGTCCCTGTCTTTTACTTTCGACAAAATGGTAAACAGTACAAATAGAGAGGATGATTCTCACCAACAGGGGGGAAAAAAAAAAAAAAAACACACAGCAGGTGTTCTAATCCATTTCCATTCTATCCCTCCAAATTTTTTTTTAAGTTTTGCCTTTAGTTATACTTTAAAGTGATTGTAAAGTCTTATTTTTTTTTTTATTATTATTATTAAATAACAGGTTTATACTTACCTTCCCTGTACACCGCCGGTGCTCCTGACTCCTTCTCAAGGTGGAAGCCGCTTCCTATCGTGGCAAACCAGCATGCTTGATCTCAAGCCACGCTGCCTGTGCCCATTGGTGGCCCCCTGCTCACTTGTCACAAGATTTGACTGACAGCCGTGGGAACCAATGACTCCCGCTGCTCTCGCAAAGTATGTGAGAGCGTGGAGAGAGCCACTACAGACAGGCAACATCGCTGGATCGAACATGGGCTCGTGTAAGAATTGGGGGAGTGATATTGCAATACTTTAACCTAAAAATAATTTTACCTTATTGAAAGAAATGCATTAAGGTAAAAAAATGTTTAGGATTTACAACCACTAACGGCTTGTTCCCACCATAAGTGCATGAAAACTGATGGGAAAACCTTACAGATTTCACTTACAGAGACATGAGTTTACATCAGTTTTCATGCACGTTGACATCAGTTTTCATGTGCATCAGTTACGTGCCCAGTTCACACCAATGTTGATTTCATATCAGTTTTTTTTTTTTCTGCGTAGAAAACTGCATAAATGTTACAGATTCCTGCGCAGGAAAAATCTGCACGTTGTGGTGTGAACAGGACACAGAGAAACATTGTTTCCTTTGAGCCCTTTCAGAATGCGTTCAGAAAAACGGTTTGAATTATTAATAGTTTGTAAAAAAGAAGTGAACAAAAATAAAAATCAGCAGGGAAATAAATAAAATAAATGGAGAAGAAGAACAAGGCGTTTATTAAAGCTGATTAGGCATAAATTAAGGGTTAATAGAGTTGTAAAGGTAGAAGGTTTTTTTATCGTCATGTACCCTATGCAAAAAAAACTGTGTAGCAACCTCCCCAGCACTCCCTAATTACTTAATGAGCCACAGCAGCGGTGCCATTGGCTCCCATGGCTGTCAATCAAAATCAGTTAGCCAATCAAGGGAGAGAGAAGGGGCGGGAGCAGGTCAGGGCTCCGTGTCTAAATGGACACACAGCTGTGACTCGGCTTGGGTGCCTGCTGTGGGGGCACTGGACAGGAAGGAGGGGCCAGGAGCAGCAAAGAGGGACCCGAGAAGAGGAGGATTCTGGCTGCTCTATGAAAATCCACTGAACAGAGGAGGTAAGTATAACATGTTTGTAAAGTCTCTTTTAAAACAATCACTTTAAACAAAGGAACATTTAAAAAAAAAAAAAAAAAAAAAAAAAAAACCTTTTTGTAACTTGACATTTTGCTTTAAACGGACTTGAATCATGGTCCAATTTCATTCCTGGAACAGAAGCATAGTGAAATCTGTGGAGGAGGCCATGTTGCTTTGCCTTTTATGGGAAAACCACAGGTTCACTTTAAAGTGTTACTAAACTCACAACAGTAAAATAGGTCTCTATATGCAGTAAAGCATGCTTGTTATACTCACTGTGGAACCTAAGAGGTTATTCCTCTGCATTGTATAAAAAGGCTGTTTGATCCCGTCTTCTCTGATCCTTCACTTCTTCCACTGTCCCCAATCTATCTCCTGATAAGGCAGTGTATGATATTGGCACAGGGCCAATCAGCACTGTCCTGACAGAGGGTCAGGGGTCCTGCAGTCTCATTCGGACAGTCAGAAGAGAAGGAAAACTCCTCTTACAAGCTTCAACCAGACACTGATAGAAGTCACAAGACTGCTATATACTGCTGATGAGAAAAGGTTTTTAGCAGTTTATATTTACTAAAATAATTGCATTTCCATGTTCTGTGTATTATGGGAGACCAGATATAGTGAATGCAGGATCCTGGGTTTAGTAACACTTTAAAACTAGAAAGAGCAGGGATTTGCTGATCACTGTTACGCATTCAAACTGAATCTAGGTTTAATTTCAAAATAGTTTGTTGGGCCATGCTGGCCCAAAAAAATGATCATTACTAATACATGCAACTACTGTCAAGCGCTGTATTGTACAGTGATGTGTTCTACGGTAGCAGTGGTACGGGGACTTCCTGCCTCATTCCTGGAAAAACATTGTGTCAGGATGAGAGTTGGGCAGCCATTCACAAGAAGCTTTGTATTTTATATACCAAAAAGTGTGAAAAAGCACTATACCATAGCAGACTCATGAAAACCTATCCTTAGTTGATAAAACCATATATATTTATTCCATAGGGAAAACAAAAGAGAATCTCCAGGAGATTCCTCATCAGTCATGCGGCTCCAACCTTCGTGAACTTTATCATCTAGTTTGGTTGGCAAAGTCAATGACTGGGCGTTCTCCATACAGAAGTGCTATGTTTCCCAATGGAATAAATATACATGCATTTATCAACTAAGGAATGGTTTTCATAACTCTGCTATGGTACAGCCCTTTTTCACACTTTTTGGTCTATTTCTTATCTCATTGGTCTAGGAGTTTGGGACAGAAGTGGCCTTAGCGCAGACAGTATCCCTCCATTTGGGTACTGGTTTATGCGCCTTTAGTAGAGTAGATTATAACAGGGGTCGATTTACTAAAACTGGAGAGTTTTAAAACCTGGTGTAGCTCTGCATAGAAACCAATCAGCTTCTAACTTCAGCTTGTTCAATCAAACTTTGACAAAAAAAACTGGAAGCCGATTCTATGCAGAGTTGCACCAGATTTTGTACTCTCCAGGTTTTAGTAAATCAACACCATAGTCTCTTTAGGACAGGTGTCTGACTTATTCATATTACACCCAGCGAAGAATCATACAGAAATATTAGAACTTAAGAGAAAAAAAAAACTTACTTATAAATACAGCAAAGTGATTGGCATGAGATAGGCGTACTGTAGGACTATCTACCACATGAAAGGTGTAACGAGTTCTTCCAGAATCTCCATCACACAAGTCTAATGACACTTCCTGAGAACTCTGATTTTGGTTTAGGCGATTACGGATTAGTGCATATTGCTGTCGTTCTTTCACTGCTGCCATTAGTTCATCGGAGCTTGAACAACGCAGAGGCTTGGCGCCCTCCTTATCAGCCATCATTTCCAAGACTTGTGGAAAGTCTGGCATTTGCCGTACCTTTGTCATAACAAATACAAACACTGGTAAAGGAAACTGACTGCCAGACTCATTGCTGCTGCTCTCTGATACTTGATGAACTCGAACCATCCATCCTCCTTGGGAGAACTGATTTACTAGTTTGTCCAAGACATGGCCTTGAGCCAGAGATACACACAAATATCGTCCACCAAATTGCAAGACACGACCAATTTCAACCAGCAATTTTGTAGCAGTTTCCAGAGTTTTCTCTTCTGTATCAGGGAGTATGGCATCCAATGTCCCCTTATCCAGCACAGCCTGAAAGTGAGAATCAGGAAATGTAGTCTGTGTGGCATCCATCAATTGGTATGTCATCAGAGGTCGTTTTTTGCCATTTCGTTCATTCATCTGGCGAATGACCACCTCGCTCACATCAATGTTGCTCAGATTCTGGCATCCAGCATCGTATAGCCTTTCACTTAACTCAGAGTTTCCACAGCCCACCACTAGCACCTGCAAGAAACAAGATGCACAAATCAGTTATGTAAAACCTGGTGAAGACCAAGACCTGCTGCCACTTTTAATCATTGAATGAATCAGTGTTCCACCTATGAAACAAGCTGGTCTAGGGGGGCGGGACCTCGTTACACCGTGCTGCTGAACACAGATCCAGCTTCGTGACACATAGCGGGACATGCCCTCTGTGTGTGTGTGATCCTGGTGAGTCTTTATTGATGATGGGGCAGTGAGGCTGCGTTCATGGGCACAGCGAGGCTGCAATGATGGGCATAGTGCGGCTGCATTCATGGGCACCATAAAGCTGCATTTGATGGGCACAGTGAGGCTGCACTGATATGCTTTATGTTAATATTGTTAAAGTTGTTAATATTCCTTTTTGGAACTTAATTCTGCTTAAAACATTTAACAGTATAATTTCATCAGTAAATTTACAAGGTGTTTAGGGAGCGGACTTAGGGGTGGGGCAACTGGTGGCGAGTAACTCTTAAGGCCTGGCTAGTGGCTCAGGACTTGAAATTATGAGCCCTGCTAACCTCGTCACACTAGCATAATCTCCTCGGCTTCTTCTAGGTGCCAGGACTTCAGTCATCACTTAAAGTGATTGTAAAGTCACTTTTTTCTCTATAAAAATAATAAACATGTCATACTTACCTGTTCTGTGTAGTGGATTTCCACAGAGAAGCCCCGATCCTCCTCGTCTTTGGTGCTTCTTCTGTGCTCCTGGCCCCTCCCTCCTGTTGAGTGCCCCCATGGCAAGATACTTGCAGGAGCCAATGGCACTGCTGCGGTGTCTCAGCCAATCAGGAGGGAGAGTCTCAGGTGGCTGAGACACTTGTGGACATTGGACAGAGATGGGGCTCTGGTAAATATTGGGGGGATTGGCTGTTGCACACAGAAGGCTTTTTATCTTAATGCATAGAATGCACTAGGATGAAAAAAACCTTCTGACTTTACAATTACTTTAAGTATAATAAGAATATAGACTGGGCTCGGCATGTACAGCTCAGTGTGTATTCCAAAAAAGATGGTAATTCGAGCAGTAAGTTTGTTTTATTGGTTTTGCTTTAGAATTTCAAAATTAAAAAAGAAGTATGGCCAAAGCTATTTTTCTATGGATCACAGGAGTGCAGTTCATTCTGTTTCATGGTTTTCTTTTATCTCCGATCTTCTCTTTCCTCCTCACACACTATTTTCCTTTCCATTCACTTGTTCACCTGCACTTTGGTGTTGGGCTCTAGCAACTTCCCACAGTATAGAGCATTTACAGTATACCCAATATATATTTTTAGATATGAAGCCCACTCACACCACTATTTGGACATTTGTCTTTCATCTTCTTGGGGATCATGTTTATGCACTTGGGCCCCCTTCTGCAGGTCCCTTCCACAGCTTCCAGCACAGACATTTTTGGCAGCCTCTGACTCCTTGTCCCCAATTTTCCAGACTTATTATGAGGTACGTACTTATAGGGATGAGTAAATCTCTCCCTTTCTTTTTGTACATATCCTCCCCATTGAGGGGTACAACATTGGATCATACTGGTCTACTCATGGTTTGTTTTATAGATTTGCGTACACCTGCCCCTGAAGAGAGGTATTATCCAGGAAACGCGTTGGGATAATTTGGATGTACTTATTTTCATGCAGACACCTCTACTCATTACATTATCTTGAGTTCACCACCTACCAGGTATTTTTTTTTATTTCAATCATTTTTATTGCGTTTTCTCAAGAAAAACCAAGAGAGATATTGTTTATCACACAATATGATACATTGACAAGGATGTGTGTGTGTGTGTATTTTAGGGATGAGCTCCGGTGTGTTCGCACACTCCATCTGCAGAGCCCGCCAGGAAGTTGGCTCGGCGCTTCGTTAAATCACAGCCAGTGAGACATTTTCCCAATGTGCGGCTGCAGAGATGGGGGGGGGGGGGGGGAATTGTATATCTATCTAATATATGTGTGTGTATGCTTTTTTTTTTTTTTTTTTTTTATTATATATGTATATAGTTAGTTAGAAAAAAAAAATCAAACATAAATGAACAAACAATAAACAGCGTAATTACTACAAAGTTCTGTGGAAAAGCATGATGATGGGTATTGCCCTCTCTCCTGGACACCCCATTGGGGACAAACTGTGCACCATCTACTGTAGTTCTCCTTTAACCATAACAGTGTTGTGAGATTCCAGTCTAAGACATTTCTAAACAGGGAGTGGTTCAGGTGGGGCTTTAATACATTTGAGTGTACCAATCCATACAGAGTGCCCACTGTATATTTACATGCTGCATGTGGCCTTAAGATATAGCAAACATATGTTCATATGCACTGTGGGTATGCATCAGGTGGATCACTTCACTCAAGGGTATGTGGTCTGGGGACCGCCAGTGGCAGAATAAAGCAAATTTAAGGGCTAGAAGGATATGTACTATTGTGCAACGTAGGTTAAGAGGGTCATCATCAATTATGATGTTGAGGAGCGCTAGTTCTGGTAAAGGAGGAATCAAGTTGTTAGTTACATTAAATATCAATTGGAAGGTAGCCTTAAAAAATGTAGCTATCTTTTTGCATGCTGCTGTTCTATCAAACCAGAAAACCCCTCCAAATCTTCAATTACTGATGCTGGAGAGTCACCGGAAGTGATCTGCTTGGAGACTTTGAGGAGTTGGCTGTTTCGACAGAACACCAGCACAGTGATGGACAGCTGTTGTGTGCATCCCTGTGTTAGCAGTCCCATAGCTGTTAATTGGGATGGAGAGTTTGCAGGGACACAGCCACTGCTCCTGATGTGACATTCATGTTGGTGGGACGCAGACCCTGGGTGGGTTTGGGGCCGTGCACCCACAAAAATATCACGCTGGGAGCAGTGACTGTGTCCGTGCAGCCGCTGCCTCCCAATTACCAGCTATAGGATGGCCGACAGCAGGATGCACACAACACCTGTGATGGTAAGCAAAGCCCTGCACAGATTAATACGCCGTGTGAACGAGGCCATGGCCTAAAGCACTGCTGCATGCAGATCCATATGACACTGAACACAGGCTCCTGTGCAGGAGAGGAGGCACCCTGCCCTCCATGTACACACCTTGTCTTTGGGTTTTATGTATTTGTGCAGCACCCCACACAGCTCCAAGTATCCTCCATACCACTCGAAGGCCCGCTCCCCCCTGCGCCTGAAGAACTGCTCCCAGTACTCGCTGGAGGAGAACTCCTTACTACTCTTCGGTAACAGATTCATCTTCCCACCATCACTGCCTCTGTCATCCCACGCAGCTGTCACATGGAGCACACAAGCAACACTTCCGGGTCACGGTTCTCCGCCTCCTCATTGACCACATGCTTCCTATAATTTTTTTTCATTGGAGAGCTAGGGTGTAGCAAGATGGCGGTGACGAAACGTCACTTCCGTTACAATTCCTGATGGGTCACCCAATCTGACGAAACACTGGCTGAAAAAAAGACATTGGTCCAGCCTAACTATGTATAGAACGGCGCTCTTGTTTGTTTCATTGCGGGCGTGCCTGCTGGGTTACAGCGACACCTTGTGCTGGTTTATATTTATCGCGTTTTTAGGTCTGTACACTAGTGAGACTGACATGGACAATGTCCGGGCTAACACTGCAATCAGTTACTATTCTGGTGTACGGAAACAGCAGCTGCCTGTAGTACAAGTACTTCTGGGTCATGGTGTCTTCCTTCTAGCTTGTGATTGGTGGGATGGACTGTGCAGGGGGCGGGGAAGGAGGTGGAGTTTGCTGTAGCCGGTTGCATGCCCCTGAATCCGATCGTGTGCTCCGATATCGATATACAAATCAATGGCTGCAGGGAGTGTTAGAAGCGTCGTGTTTGTGACCGGCAATGCCAAGAAGCTGGAAGAGGTACAGTACTCCGAGGAGAGCAGTGATCACAGGTCTATAGCGATTTATCCCCAGTATCTGTCACCGGCATCCCCACCCACTTCTTCTGGAAATGCTAGCAGACTGGCTGTCATCCTGATCCCATGGCTTCATTAACTCCTGACATGAAATAAGTCCACAGATCACGTCAGTCCTGCTGAACGCATGGCCGCTGCTGTGCGCTGGGAGGATTACATCCGCTGACATCCGATCTGGTCCGATCGCTGGCGGACATGCTGTCCGTTTTCGTCTGATCTCTCCATAGCAACCAGTGGCGCTCGACAAGCCCCTCCCCGCTCAGTGAGCAGAGAGGGACCTGTCATCCGTCAGCTCTGCGGAGATCAACGGAGAGAACTCCCACTGAGCTGGTGGACTCGGAGGCAGTGGATCCGCCTCGTGAGCAGGGGCATTGCTAGGTCTACAAAAGAGCTGGGGCTAGAGCCCATAGCAGCGTAGTAAAGAAAGTCATACGCTTGGGGGTGTGTGTAAATCCCCAGAGAGCCCACCCCTAGCGATGCCACTACTTGTGAGAATGAAGTCTAAGGGTCCTTTCACACGGGGCGGATCAGTTCTGATCCGCCCCGTGGATGTCCGTTTGCTCAGCGGGGATCACTCCGCCGATCCCCGCTGAGCAGGGAGATGACAGGTCTGTCTCCGCACACTGTGCAGGGACGGACCTGTCACAGCGCCGCTCTCCCCTATGGGAGATCGGATGACGACGGACCGCAGTGCCCGTCGTCATCCGATCCGATCCGCAGACGGATGGAAAAATAGCTTTTTCCTCCGTCACACTTTTTCGGATCGGAGCGGGTCGGATGTCAGCGGACATGTCACCGCTGACATCCGACGCTCCATAGAGCTCTATGGAGCACCCGTTCAGGTCCGCCTGAAAAACTGACAGGCGGGCCTGAACGGGACGTTAGTGTGAAAGGGGCCTTACTTGTAAGCAATAAATGTCAGAAAAGCTTTGGTCTTTAAATGGTTAAACTTCATTTACACTTTGATAAAAGAAGGAAAATATACTTTGTTTCTACTTATTCCTGTGTTGTGATAAAACTCGGCAGGCTGCCTGGATTATTTTATTTTTTTTCCAGCTGTGAGAACTCTCTGCACTTGTTAGGGCCGGTTCACACAGCGGGCGATGCGAGGTGACACGACTCGCCTCGCCTCGCTCCCGCAAGTCGCCCCCGTTCTGTACAATGGAACCGTTCTGAGAGGAGCGACTCGAGTCGCTCCGACTCAGAAAAAAGGTTCCTGTACTACTTTTGGGCGACCTCGGGGCGACTTGCATTGACTTCTATACAGAAGTCATCTGCAAGTCGCCTCTGAGGTCGCCGCAGGTCGCGGCGAGGCAAGTCGGAGACGCCTCGCCTCGCCTGCTGTGTGAACCGGCCCTTAGAAAAAAAATCGTGACATGCTGTTTTGAAGATCGGGAAGGGAAAAATATTTTGATCCTTAACGATTAATTATGCCGCTTTATCGCTGATGTGCTGATTCCAGGGTTTCACGTCGTTTATGTGAATTACATTAACCACTTGAGCCCCGGAGGGTTTACGACCAGACCATTTTTTTGCGATACAACGTTAATTTGACTGACAACTTTGCGTTTCTTGCGACGCTGTACCCAAACAAAATGAATGTTCTTTTTTTCCCCCCCACAAACAGAGATTTCTTTTGGTGGTATTTGATCACCTCTGCGGTTTTTATTTTTTCTATAAAAAAAAGCGGCAATTTTGAAAAAAAAATATATTTTTTACCTTCCGCTATAAAATATATGCAATAAAAAAAGTGTAAAAAATAAAATAATTCTTCATCAATTTTGGCCAATACATATTCTGCTACATGTTTTTGGTTAAAAAAAATCCCAATAAGTGTATGTTGATTGTAGATGCTAAAGGCTTTGCGCAAACAAACTATGGGATATATTTGTGGACTTCTTCCTTCCTTTTTTACTAATAATGGTGGTGATCAGCAGCTTTTAGCAGGACTGCGACATTGCAGCGGACAAATATGAGACCAAGTGACACTTTTTTGGGACCGGTGACACCAATACAGCGATCAGTGCTAAAAAAAATACACTGTCACTGTATAAATGGCACTGGCAGGGAAGGGGTTAACATCAGGGGCGATCAAAGGGTTAAGTGTGCTCCTAGGGAATGCTTTCTAATTGTGTGTGTGTGTGTGTGTGTGTGTGGGGGGGGGGATGGTTTAATGGGAGGAAGAGAGATATCTGTGTTCCTGATTAGCAGAAACACAAGATCTCTCTCTGCCTCTAGTGAACAATCGAAAAGTCCAGGCGGCCACCGCACCCGCTGATTGGACAGAGCGGGAGCCAATCACAGCAGAAGCACGGCTCCTAGGGGTGCAAAAAACTCACGGTTTGGATCGCTCCTCGGATCAGAGTCACGGATCTGATCGTTTTTCAGATCAGCAAATAATAATTGCATTTGCAAAAATCTGTGAAAATTCCACCACCATATAGTCCCCACTGTAATATCCATGTCATCTCCCCCACTCACTGTAATATCCACAGACATCTCCCCACTGTATACAGTATAGGAAGACTAGTGTTTAGTCTTACCTTACCAGAATAGAAACCGGTGTCCTGCCGAAAAAGTTCACCCGGCGGATAAGGACCCCCCTGTACTGCGTAATATGAAGGCCTACGGAGCTGCCGAAAATTGCCAAACCTAAACAGCTGTGAGTGAGCTCATAGCTCAGAAGTGTTGTCTATGGGAATGTTTGACCATTCTTCCAGAAGTGCATTTGTGAGGACAGGCACTGATGTGGAGGAGAAGGCCTGGCTCACAGTCTCCGCTCTAATTCATCCCAAAAGTGTTCTGTCGGGTTGAGGTCAGGACTCTGTGCAGGCTAATAAAGTTCTTCCACCCCAAACTCGCTCATCCATGTCTTTATGGACCTTGCTTTATGCACTGGTTCAAATCATTTGGTGGAGGGGGATTATGGTGTGGGGTTGTGCTTCAGGGTTGGGCTTGGCCCCTTAGTTCCAGTAAAGGGAACTCTTAAAGTGGAAGTCCATGCAAAAACCAAAATCTCTGCATCTATAGATACCACCGATCTAACACTAACCTCTCTATCCCTGTAAAGAATAAATTAGTTTACATACCCCTTTCTGAAGCCGATCTGACACGCTCCGACCCAATCTCCAGTGGTGGAAGCTCTACAGAGAACACGGCCGATGATGGCTGTGAAATAAATGCAAAGTGATGTCACCCATAGCATTACTATAGGGATTCTGTTGTTGCCCGTCTCGTCTTCACCCACCTCTACAGTAAAGCAGCAGCTGACAGCTCAGCAAGGGATTCGGTCAGAGCGGGTCCGATCGGCTTCCAAAAAGGTATGTATACTAGTTTTTTCTTTACGTGGATTGAGAGGTTAGTGTTGGATCCGTGGTGTCTATAGATGTAGGGATTTCAGTTTTTTCATGGACTTCCACTTTAAGGCGTCAGCTTACTAAGACATTTTGGACAATTTCATGCTCCCAACGTAGTGGGAACAGTTTGGAGGTGGCCCCTTCCTGTTCCAACATGACTGCACACCATTGCACAAAGAAAGGTCCATAAAGACATGGATGAGCGAGTTTGGGGTGGAGGAACTTGACTATACTGCACAGAGTCCTGACCTCAACCTGATAGAACACCTTTGAGATGAATTCAAACGGAGACTGCGAGCCAGGCCTTCTCTTCCAACATCAGTGCCTGAGCTCACAAATGCGCTTCTGGAAGAATGGTCAAACATTCCCATAGACACACTTGTAAATCTTGTGGGCAGCCTTCCCAGAAGAATTGAAGCTGTTATAGCTGCAAATGGTGGTGGCCAGTGGGAAGATTGCCCCGTACGTTGGTGGCCAGTGGGAAGAATGGTCCCATGAAACAGGACAGAAGTTGCAAGTGAGGATGAGTTTGTACAAACATACCATCAAGGAACATAAAGAACATGAGTTCTGCACACCTGTGGGGCGTCATTTCTCACAACCGGACCACACTATAAGGGTAAGTTTACCTTTACAAAAAAATCTGTAAGGTGAACTTAGACTGGACCCCCTTAACTTACCCTTATAGTGTGGTGCGGCTGTGAGAAATTATGTTCCACAGGTGTGCAGAACCCATCGTATTTATGTTTACAGAAAATCTGGGAAGATGCCCTTACACTTCAATGTTTTAGTTCTTAAAGGGAATTTCAAAACTATTTAAAAAAGGAAAACCTTTGAACTAAGAATGATACTTCTATTTGGTACAAAAAAATAATGGCCTAAGTTTTAGATATTGTCTATAGCTCTCCCTCTGTCTTATCTCACTAACTATGCTAGTTTTATTACCTTTGCTTTGTATATTTTATTTTATTTGTATTTTTTTTTTTTTTTTTTTTTTAACATTCTGCAAAAACCTTTTGTGAATCAGTATTGCTGGGACCTTGGAGAAGGGGACATACCCAAAAAGCTTGTCCTGAAAATATATGTGTGTATATTGCATGGACTTCCACTTTAAGGCGTCAGTTTACTAAGACATTTTGGACAATTTCATGCTCCCAACTTAGTGGGAATAGTTTGGGGATGGCCCCTTCCTGTTCCAACATGACAGCACACCAGTGCACAAAGAAAGGTCCATAAAGACATGGATGAGCGAGTTTGGGGTGGAGGAACTTGACTGGACTGCACAGAGTCCTGATATATATATATATATATATATATATATATATATATATATATATATTAGGCGAGGATGAAGACCAAATATTTAATTTATCGATTCTATGGTTGGAACAACTGTCACTTGGCTACATTCTTCCTTCTTCCCTTTTTTTTTTTTCTCCACTTATTTATTCATTTATTTTTCCCATATAAACAGGTTATCCAGATCCTGGGAGACAAGTTCCCATGTAAATTAGTAGCTAAAAAGATTGATTGTAAGTACCTTTTTTATAGTATGTAGAATTAATGGAGGGATCTCTGTATGTCACATTAATCATTTATTTTGCTTTTTGTCCAGTGCCCGAGTACCAAGGAGAACCAGATGAAATCTCAATTCACAAGTGCAAAGAAGCGGCAAAAGAGGTAAGCAGAGGAACAAGTAACTCTGTAACCTACTGGGTGATGGCTTACATTTTATTCAGAAACGAGAAAAAATAAGTATTTCTTTGTTAAATCTTGTATAATTTGACTTTGTGTTGCAGCTGAACCTGAGGATTTTCATAATGTAGGACATGGAAACATTGTACAACATTAATAGTGTGTGTGTGTGTGTGTGTAATAGACTGCTTTAGTTTAAAGTGACACTAAAGGTATGTTTTGTTTTGTTTTATAAAAAAAAAAAAAAAAAATGATCATACTTGCCTCCACTGTGCAGCTCATTTTGCACAGAGTGGCCCCGAACCTGCTCTTCTGGGGTCCCTCGGTGGCTGTCTCTGCTCCTCCCTGCATCGGATAGCCCCATGGCAGAAGCACTCTCCCGGGGGGTTACCTTGTGGGTGTGCTCCCAAGTCGAGCATTCGGCGTCCATAGACGCCGAATGCAGGACTCGCCCCCGGCAGCCGCGTCATTGGATTTGATTGACAGTGGGAGCCAATTGCTGCACTGCTATCAATCTATCCAATCAAGAGCTGAGACTCCCCTAGCAGAGAGAAGGCACGTCCTGACTGCGTCCAGGACCGATTTAGTGCAGCTATCTGCACATAACCGCCGGTAATGGCAGTGTACTATTTCTCCTGCGGATAGCAGCGGCAATGAGGAAAGAAAAACAGGAAGCACATCAGAAATGTCGAGAATGTTCCACCACAGCTAAACGCAGCCATATGTAAACGCTGAGAATCGCAATGTACAACTGCAAGTGATTGTTGTGCCTGGAGTCTTGGAATTTCAAAATCACAAAACGTGCTTAGCAGCGGCAGGACAGCCACTTGTGTAAAAGAGGCCTAATTTATTTAACTTTCATTGGCAAAAAAAAAGGAAAAGGCATAAAAATGTACATCAATGTGTGCTATAATGTACAGTACATCCGGAAAGTATTCACAGCACTTCACTTTTTCCACATTTTGTTGTGTTACAGCCT
This sequence comes from Lithobates pipiens, assembly GCF_037356315.1. NCBI lineage: Eukaryota > Metazoa > Chordata > Amphibia > Anura > Ranidae > Lithobates > Lithobates pipiens. The sequence goes on from NW_027507785.1 coordinate 248,229,738, forward strand.
TATTCCAAAATGGATTAAATTTATTATTTTACTAAAAATTCTACAAACAGTACCCCATAATAACAACGCGAAAGAAGTTTAATATCTTTTCAAATGTATTAATAATAAATGAAGCAATCTCATGTACATAAGTATTCACAGCCTTTGCCGCTACACTCAAAAAGCTCAGGGGTACGTCCTGTTTCCACTGATCATCCTTGAGATGTTTCTACAATTTGATTGGAGTCCACCTATGGTAAATGCAGTTAATTGGACATGGTTTGGAGATGCACACACCTGTCTATACAAGGTCCCACAGTTAACACTGCATGTCAGAGCACAAACCAAGCCATGAAGGCCAAAGAATCGTCTGTAGACCTCTGAGACGGGATTGTATGGAGGCACAGATCTGGGAAAGGGTACAGAAAATTTTCTGCAGCATTGAAGGTCCCAATGAGCACAGTGGCCTCCATCGTCCATAAATGGAAGAAGTTTAGAACCACCAGGACTCTTCCTAGAGCAAGCCGCCCAGCCATGCTGAGTCGGAAGCCACTTGTTAGTAAAAGTCACCTAAAGGACTCAGACCACGAGAAACAAAATTCTCTGGTCTGATAAAAAAAAATTGAACTCTTTGGCCTGAATAGCAAGCGTCCATGTCTGGAGGAAACCAGACACTGCTAATTACCTGGCCAATACCATCCCTACAGTGAAGCATGGTGGTGGCAGCATCATGCTGTGGGGATGTTTTTAAGTAGCAGGAATTGGGAGACTAGTCAGGATTGAGGGGAAGCTGAATGCAGCAATGTACAGAGACAGCCTTGATGAAAACCTGCTCCAGAGTGCTCTGGACCTTAGACTGGTGTAAAGTTTCATCTTCCAACAGGACAATCGCCCTAAGCTAACAGCCAAGATCACAAAGGAGTGGCTATGGGACAACTCTGTCCTTGAGTGGCCCAGCCAAAGTCCAAACTTGAACCTGATTGAACATCTCTGGAGAGATCTGAAAATGGCTGTGAAGCTGACGAAAAATAGGTGTACCTATATTGTGCCATCATACTCAAAAATACTTTAGGCTGTAATTGGTGCCAAGGTGCTTCAAAAAAGGATTGAGCAAAGGCTGTGAATACTTATTTATGTACATGTAATTTTCGTTTGAAATCTTTTCAAATTTATTTAAAAAAAGAAAACAAACAAACCTTTTTTCACGTTGTCATTATAAGGGGATGTTTGTAGAATTTTGAAAATAAAAATAATGAATTGAATCCATTTTGGAATAAGGCTGTAACATAACAAAATTCAGAAAAAGTGAAGCGCTGTGAATATTTTCCGGATGCACTGTACATCAAAAAGATGCTGAAAAATCAAAGGACAATACAGATACAAACGTGTGAACCTAACTCAAAGGACTTTAAATATCTACAGGACTGTGTGATAATGTTATGACTTTTGAGCTGGTTTATTAGAGCCATTTTTTAAATTCCCCCTGGGGCAGGGGCATTTTTTTTGTTCCTACTAGCACACGATAATTTTAAACTCTTAATGATCACACAAAGGTGTTAGTAAAAAAAAAATTACCCTGTATTGGTGGTCACTGGAAGTAAAGAATGCCCCTGTGTTATTCGTTAGTGGAAAAAAAATTGCCCCTGTGCCAGTTGTCAGTGGGAATAAAAGAAATGCCCCTGTGCCAGTCGTCGGCGGAAAATAAAAGATGGCTCTGTGCCAGTCGTTTGTGGGAATAATAAAATGCCCCTGCACCAGTGCAGAGTAAAACATGTCCCTCTATCAGTTGTCAGTAGGAGTAAAAAACACCACTGCATCAGAGAGAGTAATTAAAAAAAAAATAATAATCGCCCCCCCCACCTCCGGGCATTGCTGTCAGTAATTTAAAAACTACTAATTTGTCCCATATTCAATACTATATGCAAATGCCTTTCTTAATTCATTGTTTTCAGATTCAGGGCCCGGTTATTGTTGAAGACACGTGTTTGTGTTTTAATGCTCTAGGAGGGCTTCCAGGTCCTTATATGTAAGTAGAATTTTTTAATTAAATTTTTTTCCTTTTTGAGTGTGTAAATATTTTGCTTTACATTTTTAATGTATTTAACAATTTTGAAGGGAACCTGTCCTGAGAGATATGACATATGGATGTCACACCACTTTCTCAAACTCAATCTTTCTAAAACTGAGCTTGTTCTATTTCCTCCCGTCTCAATGTAATATTTTGTTGAGATCACTTTAAAAAAATACCCCTCCAGCATTTTCTAGCCATGGCCCTTTTGAGTAATTTCAGCTTTTTTTCCCTAGATAAAAAAATATCATCGTTTTTTAAAACTGCATTTTGTATTTACTTGGGTTATCTTTGTGTGGTATTAACATTTGTTTGATGATCTGAATCATTAAAATGTAACAAATATGCCAAAAAATAAATAAAATCAGGAGGGGGGAGGGCAAATACTTTTTTCTTTTTTACAGCGATGTACACACTATAGAAGGGTATGCTCCATGAATTTTTTCATTTCAGAGTTTTACAACTACCTTGAGGTTCATGCTTTATGGACATGGGGGGGGGGGAGAGAGTAAGGTATAATGTAAATAATTACTAATGTAAGCATTTTGTTTTTGTTTTTTTGTTTTTGCTTTCAGAAAATGGTTTCTTGATAAGCTAAAACCTGAAGGTATGCATCCATTTTTCACAACTTTCCTAAATAATTTGTTTTGCATTTTTAATTATTATCCTTCTTTTTCTTGGATGGTGGGAGAATGTCTGCCTGTCTGTCCCCACCCCCCGGGGTTATATTTAGTTTAATTTATATTAAAAAAAATAAAATAAATAAGAGAGGGAACCAAGGTAGCATAACCCACAGGGTGAACAATATGACTTCCAGTAAATACAGCCAAACTATACAAGAAGCAGACGGCATTTACAGAATGAATTTGCTGTGAGGTTTGCATTAAAAAGCAAGGACCATGTAACTAAACTGCATTTTCGTAAAATATGTAACTGGCTTATTTATTGAGAACCATGAGGCGTCTTCCAGACTTGTGGTGCTGCTCACCACCCTCCAGCTCTTAGGCCAAACTGAAGGAAAGAAAATTCCCAGATACAAAAAGGGAAATGTCCCCCAAAAGGGGTTTTCTAGGCAGCAAGTGGATGGAAAAATGATACATGGGATTTTAAATTGTTCAACTTTTATTAGTGACAATTATCAAAAGGAAATACATTGACAATTAAAATATGAGCTGGGGTACAAGAGATATGAGGACAACACAAATGCGACTAAACATAATACACAACATTTAAGCGTAAAAATGTTGATGGTATATAAACCTGACGCGTTTCGACCCTGCTGGGTCTTCTTCAGAGGATTTATTTGATATAGATAAATTTACATATATTGAAATTTATACACATAAACAAAAGTATTAATAGTAAAAACTCTTGCTGTATAGTTGGTTACCAGTCACATCTTGTTGTGCAATGTCTCCTGAACCTGAGGTCCTCTAAAAACCCTTCTACTTGATCCCACCAGGAGTCCCCAGGCATGGGTCGCAATGCATCAGAATTCATATACCATCAACATTTTTACGCTTAAATGTTGTGTATTATTATATTTAGTCGCATTTGTGTTGTCTTCATATCTCTAGTACCACAGCTCATATTTTAATTGTCCTTGTCAATTTCCTTTTGACAATTGTCACTAATAAAATTTTGAACACTTTTAAATCACATGTATAATTTTTCCATCCACTTGCTGCCTAGAAAACCCCCTTTGAAGCACATTTCCCTTTTTGTATATTACTTCTTCCCTCTTTAGGTGTCTTTTACCTTTTACAGAAAATTCCCAGATTTCCCCCAGCAACAGTCAGTGTTGGTGGAGGAATCCTTCCCTTTGTACTAATATATTCTGACAGCAGCAGGTTTCCCAACTGTCTGAATAAAATGATCACTGTTGGCAGCTATAGCTGCTGGCAGTGATCATATAAAAAAATGGAAAGGCTGGTTGTACTGAAGTCAATTAATGGACTTCAGTTCAACCAGCCTGCCCATAAATGGATCGAAGTTTGAGCCAGCTTGACTCTCCTTGCTGCCTTCTAGCAATGTAAACATTCCAACATTAGGCTGGAGACTCTACAACTACCCTCTGCTTAGAGCAAGGCAGCAGAGCTGAGGACCTGGTGCAGAGCTCACTACCAGTCTCTGAGATAATGGATCTGGTTTATGATTCAGCCTACAGGTATCTTTGTAAAAATTAAAACGATTAATTTTGAGTTGACTAAACCTTAAAGGATTTAGAAACCACTGTTAAAATTCCAATTGATTTTATTATTATTATTATCATTTAAAATGTGCAAAATGTTATCTAATGCTTTCTATTGATTGCATTCACAGGTTTACATCGGATGTTAGCAGGATTCGATGACAAGTCGGCCTATGCCCTTTGCACATTTGCTTACAGCACTGGAAATCCAGATGACCCTGTACTTCTCTTTAGAGGAAAAACCCTGGTGTGTTCATTGTCCACTTTTCAAATTTTAAAAATGATTATATTATAAACTTATAACGCACAAAAAAAAATTCTGGGGAAACTGGCGTCTAAATTTTTTATGACCGACACTGTTTTTATTCATCCAGGTGCCCCTTAAGTTTCTTTTTGTTTTTAATACTACTGTAAATCACGTTTGTATCTTAAAATGACCTTGAACTGTGCAAATCATTTTAAGAAAACGCATTGGGGGAGATTTACTAAAACCAGTGCACACAGTCTGGTGCAGCTGTGCATAGTAATCAATCAGCTTCTAGCTACATTGAACAAACTAAATTTTAGAAGCTGATTGGTTACTATTGCACAGCTGCACCAGATTTTGAGTGCGAAGGTACATTACCACCCCCCCCCCCAGTGCATTTTCTTAAATGATTTGAAGTTAAAGAGGATCTAAAGCTGACCGTACACTGTTAGTGGCTGTTTTTTTTTTCTCTGTCCACAAAAATGAGGTCGATGGAGGAATCTCTCCCAACCTGACATTGTATTCTGACAGATTTAACCACAGCAGATGTTAACTTAAAATTGAATACATTTGAGAACCTAGTGTATTTCAAATATCAATAAGACTTAATTCACAGAGGTGGCAAAAATGGGCAGATCATCATTGATTTTTAAAATGGGGAGTGGATAAAACAATATACAAGCATGCGTTTAAGTTGTCTTGCCATGAGACAGAAATAATGCAGAGTTTGACCGGCATTGAAGCTTTGCAACTGCCTCTGTTGACTTCTATTGCATTTTTGCCTAAAAGCACTGTAAGTGTGTAAGTGTGTAAGTGTGTAAGTGTGTAAGTGTGTAAGTGTGTAAGTGTGTGTGTGTGTGATGTATATGTGTTTAGGGGGCACTGTTAATGTGCAATTGCAAAGCATTAGAAGTAGTCAGGATAAGAAAAAAAACAGCACAGGGATCTTGAGCGTTGCTTGATGCAATTTGAACAAATGTGCAACAAATCTGATATGCATATTGACACTATAGGCATGTTAAAGATGGCATTTAAATTCAATGCCTGTCTGAACTTGGCTAATGCACATCTCTCATTTTTTTATTATAAGGAGTCTGTGTAATGATGAAAATCTCACAAAATTTTCTTCATCAACACAACAAAATGTTGCATTGATCTTCTGACTTCTTATCCAAAATATATTTTATGCTTTTTATTCCTTGAGGACATGACCAAATATCTTTTCACTTTTAGGGGCAAATAGTATCTCCACGAGGGCCACGGGACTTTGGATGGGACCCATGTTTTCAGCCGGATGGTTTTGAACAGACGTAAGTAGTCTCTTGGTGTGAGCGGAGGTTGATAGCTGTCCAAAGCATTAGAGTGGAGGAAAAGAGGGGTGCCGGCAGGTGTATCTGATAGTGCTCATGTCAAGAAGCACAGTAATGGTTGGAACAGGTTTTCTATTAAGCTGCATTTTGCAGAGCGCATAGGTAAAATTTTCCACCTTGCACTACAGGTGCACTTGGAAGTGCAGTTACTTTAGATCTGAATGGGGCATGAAAGAAAAAGAAAAAACAGCATGGGGCACAGAGCACCATAGTAATCACTATGTGGGTATATAGGCACCTTCAGGTGATGGACCCTGGTATACCCAATACAGGAAGCTCACTCCCTATATAACCTCTCCTCCTACAATGAGTACCTCAGTTTTTTCGCCAGTGTCTAAGGTGTTGGTCGCGAGTGAAGATGTGCTCTAAAGAGCTCCGCTGGAGGGATCCTTGCTGGATTTAAACAGCCTCCATAGACCGGATCCGTCCAAAGTGCCACTGAGGCCAAGGTGGATGGTACACAGGCCTTGTATACGAAGAACGAGGTTTTGCCTGTAACGTCTCTTCTTGCAGGGCTGGACCCGGGACCCAGGGCTTTTTGGTCATGCTTACATTACCTCCATTTTTTTCCTGGCGGGGTGCTAATACAGGTCCAAGGGAGTGGGACCCCAATAAAAAGGGACCTGGGTCTTGAAGGTTTGCTAACGCAGCCCGCTGTGATGGGTACATTTTGGATCTGTCTGTTACAGCAGAAACCTGTGGTGAGTATAAGGTAAGGGAAGAAGCCTAGGAACTGTAAAAAGTCCACCTATGTTTTTATCCTTCCAGAGTAAAATGTTGTCATGCCTTAAAGTCTCCACTAGAGGGAATAAAATGCACATACCTTGGTACGTTGCTTCTCAGTCAGCTCAGTGTCCCAGCTAAACAGCATGTGTGTAGTCTCAGCAGCCAGGGGGGATTCCTCATCGAAGAACAAAGTTCTTCGATGAGGAATCTAAGGGGCTGGGAGGTACAACAGTAGTTTGTACTCCACCCCCCCCCCCCCTTCCCTATGTTGGCATTTTATTCCCCACAGAAGCCCATAAAGTTTTAAACTTCCCGCCTCCCCAGTGTGCGGGACGTAGCGTCCATGCAGAGCACATAAAGCAGGCGCTGGGGAAGCTGAGAGACACAGAGAAAAACAAACGCTTCAAAAGGCTAGGAGCTGGAGTCTGGCACACAGGACACAGGAGCGCTGGGGGCACAGAAGGCAAATGCATACAGGCATTTCCAGTACAGGAAATATATTTTACTCAGCACCAAGCTGAACTTATTAGCGGCATTGTTTTTTGCTAGACTATTGCTCAGCAAATAGTGCATTTACTTAGTGCCTATGCTTTTGTGCTTAGCACTATGGCTCCCAAAAAAGACACCACAAAGAAGGTAACAAAAATTCCACCCTCAGGCGCTGGAAACTCCAGTTGTGCCTCCACACTGTCATCCTCTCCTGAAATGCCAGATGTGGCAAGCCAGGGTGAGTCATTGAAACCAATTGGTGATGCAGCTGCTTCTCACGCCTCGGTCCCTGTATAAGTGACTGAAGATGCCTTTTCCTCCGCCCTGCAGGGCCTAGAGGGGCGGTTAGCGGCTTTAATCACATCCTCCATCCAACAGGATAGGAAGCGTTTTAGATCCCCCCTCCCCCAACCTTAGACCCTCTACCAAGGGGACAGTGGGTAGAGGATGAGGTGTTACCCTCAGGTGATCAGGAGGAAGGGAAAACCGATTACTCCTGTGCAGCGGAAAACAACAGTGGATGTACCCTTTTCAGCCTAGCAATCAGAGAAATTGCTGCTATAGTCCCTTATGGAAATGGTTTGTGCCACTTTCAAGCTACCCCTAATGGAGTCAGTGGCAATGGCCTCCGCCATTGGACTCTAGAGGAAAGGGTCAGGCCCAGGCACAAAACAAGTCCTGGAAGCGGAAACCTGCAAAACAAAATTCCAAAGTCTCGTTATGAAGGGGCGCCCCCCCCCCCAGAAGCCTGGCAAGAGGAAATTCAGGACAGATGGGTCATCTCCAGTGTCTCTAGGGTACAAACTAGAATTTCGTGACGTTCCACCGTGTCATTTTCTGAGGTCAGACATTCCAAAGGATCCAGGGAAAGGGAAATCTCTGTTTCAGGCATTAGACTGATTACTGGTTCAGGGGGTGATCATACAGATCCCCACAGAAGAGCAAGGTTTGGGGTTTTTTTCAAACCTCTTTACGGTACCAAAACCGAATGGCGACCTATTTTAGATCTAAAGAATCGAAATCGGTTCCTGAAGATCCGCTCTTTTTGCATGGAGTCGATCAGGTCAGTGGTTTCTATCCTACAAAGAGGAGAACTTCTGGCATCTATTGACATCAGGGATACATATCTGCATGTCCCTATATTTCCCGCTCATCAAAGGTTTCTGTGGTTCGAGGTAGAACAGCAGCATTTTCAGTTCATAGCCTTGCCCTTTGGGCTAGCTACAGCACCCCGGGTGTTTACAAAAGTTCTGGCCCCACCTCTAGCCAGGTTAAGGGCACAGGGCATAACAGTCTTGGTGTATCTAGATGATCTATTGCTAATTGATCAGTTTGTGGCTCAGGCAAAGATCAACTCCATAAGAGAGCTGGTGCAGATGGTTAGGTCGAAAGGAGATCTGTCCAGTTGCCTTTGCATGAGATTGTTAGGAAAAATGGTGGCTTTGTTCAAAGCAGTTCCCTATGCCCAGTTCAGTTTCAGACAGTTGCAAAACAGTATCCTGTCTGCTTGGAACAAAATGATTCAGGCTTTAGACTTGTCAATGCGGCTGTCCCCAAGGGTGTCCCAAAGCCTCAGTTGGTGGTTGCTAACCCAGAGTATACTGAAATGAAAATCCTTCAGACCAGTTATCTGGAAGTTGGTAACAGATGCCAGCCTTTCAAGCTGGGGAACAGTGCCATAGAAGACAACTGTCCACAGTGGTCAAGAACAGAATGGATCTGCCCATCAACTTCCTAGAGATCCAGGCAGCATGTCTGGCTCTAAAGTCCTGGACATTCAGGTTAAGGGGTTGTCCTGTCAGGATCCAATCCAACAGTGCCACAGCCGTGGCTTACATCAATCACCAAGGGGGCACCAGGAGTCTCGCAGCATAGAGAGGTGAACCATATCCTAACTTGGGCAGAGAGGAATGTTCCGTACCTATCAGCAGTTTTCATTCCGGGAGTAGAGAATTGCAGGTGGACTTTTTGAGTCACCAGCAGTTCCTTCTGGGGGAATGCTCTCTTCACCTCTACATTTTTCGGGCTGTTTGCCAGAAATGGGGGACTCTGGATGTAGATCTCCTGGCGTCCAGGTTCAACACCAAGTTGGTCAACTTTGTGTCCAGCATGAGGGATCCACTTGCATGCGGAACAGATGCGTTGGTGACCCCGTGGGATCAGTTCTCACTGACTTATGCATTTCCCCCTATTCAGTTGCTGCCATGACTTCTTTGCAGGATCAATCTGGAAAGAAAGCCGGTAATTCTGGTATCCCCAGCGTGGCCCAGAAGGTCTTGGTATGCAGAAATCTTAAAGATGGAGGTGGAGGATCCATGGTCCCTTCCACTATGGCCAGACCTACTCTCACAGGGGCCCATATTCCATCCTACCTCACAAACTCTAAATTTAACAGCTTGGCTATTGAAATCCATATTCTGAAGAAACGTGGGCTTTCCGGGTCAGTTATCTCTACCTTGATTTAATGCAAGGAAGCCAGCTTACAGAACTATATATTAAAGTGGTTGTAAACCCTTACAAACCACTTTGACCTACAGGTAAGCCTAGATTAAGGCTTACCTGTAGATCCAAGAAATATCTCCTAAACCTAAAGGGTTTAGGAGACATTTACAAAAAGACAGCCACCGCTGTCTATGGCGCATGCGCCGTAGACAGCGGCGTGCAGGCGCACTGGTCAGGCCGCAGATCGCGGCGAAATGCCGCAAATGTCTGATCCCGTGTGCATGCGCGGGAGTGACGTCATCGCTGCTCCAGCGAATCACAGCGCCGGAGCAGCGAGACCCGAAAGTCACTCCGGGATCCATGGCAGCAGCAGACATGAAGACGGAGGACAGCTTTGGGGTCTTCGTTCTCAGGTAAGTTATTCATAATGAGCTAGTATGCTATGCATACTAGCTCATTATGCCTTTGCCTTGCAGGTTGTTTTTTTTTTCCCCAGATGGGCTTACAACCACTTTAAAGAGTCTGGAGGACTTATGTTTCCAGGTGTGAATCCAAGGGTTGGCACCCTCGGAGGTATATCATAAGCAGAATTCTTGCCTTTCTACAATTAGGGGTAGAGATGAATTTGGCCTTGAGTGCTATTAAGAGCCAAGTATCAGCTTTATCTGACTTATTTCAAAGACCGCTTGCTACACATTTTTTAGTTTGGGGTTTTATGCAAGGGGTGATGCGGCTTAATCTGCCAGTTATATCGCTTTTGAACCCTTAGGACTTGAACTTAGTTTTGTCAGTGTTAAAGGCATATTCCCTTAGTCCTTTTGACAAGGAAATTGGTGTTCTTGGTTGCTATATCCTCAGCAAGGAGGGTTTTGGAATTGGCTGCTCTTTCTTGTAAAGTGTCATACTTGATTATTCAGGAGGACAGAGTGGTGTTGCGCCCTCGTCCAGGTTTTCTGTCAAAAGTGGTCTCAGGTTTCCACCTGAACCAAGATATTGTCGTGCCATTGTTGTTTCCAAAACCATGTTCCAGGGAAGAGAAGTCACTACATTGTCTTGATGTGGTGAGATTGGTCAAAGACATATAAGCCTTTAAAATTAGCATTTTTGATTTCTCCCATAGACTTTTTTAAAGGGTGTTGCGCGGCTTTCGAATTTGCTGCGAACACCCACATTTGTTCAGCGAACTGATGAACAGCCAATGTTCGATTCGAACATAAAGCTCATCCCTGATCATGGGACACAGAGGTCCCTCCTCTCTTTCTGGGGTTTAGGTATATTGCTTTGCTACAAAAACTGAGGTACTCCTGGTAGGAGGAGGGGTTATATAGGGCGTGAACTTCTTGTATTGGGTATAACAGTGTCCATCACCTGAAGGTGCCTATATACCCACATAGTGATTACTATGGTGCTCTGTGTCCTGTGATGTACTCCAAGAAAATCATTTTACAGGTTAGCTCATGTGTAAGCAAAAATCCTACCTAGCTTCCCCTCATTTTAGATCTTTCTCTTAGATCTACAGCGACTGCACTTCCAAGTGCACTTGCAGTGCAAAGTGGGTTTGCCCTTAGTAAATCAACCCCGAGTTCTATTTCAAAGATGTGCGCTCACTGAAAGTATATGATCTCCAAAATTTTAGGGTCTAACGGTGCAGAGTTTGATATGTAGGAAGGTGAATCTACATGTATTACAGTAGAGGGAAAAGGTGACGTAACTGGCGCTCACTCTCTAGCCATAACTAGACGCTCAGGCGAGCACTTGATGAAATCCACCAACTTTTTAACAATTGTGTCCTGTATTTCCTCCAAAATGTATACGTTGATATCCAACAAAACAGTCTTGCACTACCAGATCATCTACAGTGCATCCGGAATGTATTCACAGCACTTCACTTTTTTCATATTTTGTTATGTTACAGCCTTTTTCCAGAATGGATTAAATTCATTATTTTCCTCAAAATTCTACAAACAATACCTCAAACATACTATCATGGCAAAGAAGTTTGTTTGAAATCTTTGCAAATTTAAAAAAAATAAATAAATAAATAAATAAATCACATGTACATAAGTATTCACAGCCTTTGCTCAATACTTTGTTGAATCACCTTTGGCACCAATTACAGCCTCGAGTCCTTTTTGAGTATGATGCTACAAGCTTGGCATGCCTATTTTTTGGCAGTTACTTCCATTCTTCTTTGCAGGCCCTTTCAAGCTTCATTAGATTGGATGAGAAGCATCGGTGCACAGCCATTTTCGGATCTCTCCGGAGAAGTTCAATCTGGTTCAAGGCTGGGCTCTGGCTTGGCCCCTCAAGGACATTCATAGAGTTGTTCCATAGCCACGCCTTTATCTTGGCTGTGTGCTTTGGGTCATTGTCCTGTTTGAAGATGAAGCTGGATGGAGCAGGTTTTCATCAAGGATGTCTCTGTGCATTGCCGCATTCATCTTTCCCTCGATCCTGACTAGTCTTCCAGTACCTGACACTGAAAAACACCCAAAAGCATGATGCTGCCACCACCATGCTTCACAGTAGGGGTGGTATTGGCCAGGTGACAAGCGGTACCTATTTTCCAACAGATATGACTCTTGCCATTCAGGCCAAAGGGTTAAATCTGTTTCATAATTTTTTTTTTTTTTTTCTTCTCATGGTCAGAGTCCTTCTTCAGGTGCCTTTTGGCAAACTCCAGGCAGTCTGTCATGTGCCTTTTTACTGAGGAGTGGCTTCCGTCTGGTGACTCTACTATACAGACCTAATAGGTGGAGTGCTGTAGAGAAAGTTGTTGTTCTGGAAGGTTCTCTCTCCACAGAGAAACACTGGAGCTCTATCAGATTGACCATTGGGTTCTTGGTCACCTCCCTGACTAAGGCCCTTCTCCCCTGATCGCTCAGTTTGGCCAGGCGGGCCTGCTCTAGGAAGAGTTCTGGTGGATCCAAACTTCTTCCACTTTACAGATCATGGAGACCACTGTGATCATTGGGACCTTCAATGTTTCAGGAATTTTTCTGTACCCTTCCCCAGATCTGTGCCGCGTTACAATCCTGTCTGGGAGGCAGTCTACAGGCAATTCCTTGGACTTCATGGCTTGGTTTGTGCACTGTTAACTGTGGGACCTTATATAGACAGGTGTGTGCCTTTCCAAATCATGTCCAATCAACTGAATTTACCAGAGGTGGACTCCAATGAAGTGGATTAGTGGAAACAGGATGCAGCTGAGCTCAAGTTTAAGTGTCATGGCAAAGGCTGTAAATACTTATGTACATGTGATTTTTTTTTTTTTTTTTTTTTTTTTTATATAATTTCCAAAGATTTCAAACAAAATTCTTTCATTTGTCATTATGGGCTATTGTTTGTAGAATTTTAAAGGAAAATAATGAATTTAATCTTCTCCTCCTTCTTCTCCTTCTCCTTCTCCTTCTCCTTCTCCTCCTTCTTCTCCTTCTCCTTCTCCTTCTCCTTCTCCTTCTCCTTCTCCTTCTCCTTCTCCTTCTTCTTCTTCTTCTTCTTCTCTGTAACATAACAATGTGAAAAAAGCGAAGTGCTGTGAATACTTTTTGGATGCACTGGAAATTCATTAAGCCAAGAAAATGTCAACTTCCCATCTCACTCCTGGAACAAATTTTTAAAGTGGGACTGAGTGCTGTTCAGCCATTCATGGGAAGCTTTGTATTCTATGAATGCTAACTTGGAGAAACTTCTGTGTTCTTTGCCAATAGCAGCCCCCTTGCCCATTAGGCAAGCAGGCCTACCAGTACTCCATTGCTCCTAGGACTTATACACATTGCTATAGTGCCTGGCTTCCATGGCGGGGCAGGCGCCAATTGACAACAAGCAAACCGGTACTTGAGGTTGGCCGACAGGCAGAGTGGTTCATTGACAGTCCAGGTACAAGGTGGTTAAGGTTTAGAATAGTCTGGGTCAAATCCGTAGCCCAATAAGCAGGCACAGTTTAGAGAGTAGTCGATATCCGATCCAAGGTCGTCAACAAGGGAATCCAATCTAGCAGAGCAGGGCAGACAAATGGAGAGCTTAGCATTTGTTACAAATGCTCTATCACAAGCATGAGACTGCAAGCTTGGCTGGCTTAAATTAGGCTATGTCTTTACCCAGAAACTAGCCACATAAATCTCCTTGCAGGTGGGTAGGCGGACCAGGAGAATGCTACAGCCAAAACCAGGGTTCTGGAATAAGACCAAGAGGTGTCAAAGAACAGGAGCATTTACACGCTCCTGACACATTAACTGACCAAATTCCCCTCCCCTATACTGACTTTATGAAACTGAAGCAGTCCAAAATTTGTTGACCACATCTGTGGTCTCTGGTTAGCATGTACCGCCACAATCCCATGTGTAACCTAGACTGTTTTATGCTCGGCACAATTTGTCTGCATTATAAACATTTTTTGGATTTGTCTTGCTTCTTTTATTTAGTAAGGTGCTGGCAAACCTACACCTATATACAGTGAGGGAAAAAATATTTGATCCCCTGCTGATTTTGTACGTTTGTCCACTGACACAAAGAACTGATCAGTCTATAATTTTAATGCTAGTTTTTTTTTTTTTTTTTTTTTTTTTTTAACAGCAAGAGACAGAATAACAAAAATATCCAGAAAAATGCATTTAAAAAAGTTATAAATGTTGTATTTTAATGAGTGAAATAAGTATTTGATCCCCTGTACACCAGCAATATTTCTGGCTCCCAGGTGTCTTCCATACAGGTAACGAGCTGAGATTAGAAGCACTGTCTTAAAGGGAGTGCTCCTAATCTCAGCTTGTTGCCTTTATAAAGGACGCCTGCCCACAGAAGCAATCAATCAGATTCCAGTCTCTCCACCATGGCAAAGACCAAAGAGCTGTCCAAGGATGTCAGGGACAAGATTGTAGACCTACAGAAGCCTGGAATGGGCTACAAGACCATAGCCAAGCAGCTTGGTGAGAGGGTGACAACAGTTGGTGCAATTATTCGTGAATGGAAGAAACACAAGATAACTGTCACTCTCCCTTGGTCTGGGGTTCCATGCAAGATCTCCCCTCGTGGAGTTTCAGTGATCATGAGACCGGTGAGGATTCATCCCAGAACTACACGAGAGAATCTTGTCAATGATCTCAAGGCAGCTGGGACCATAATCAACAAGAAAATAATTGGTAACATAGTACGCCATGAAGGACTGAAATCTTACAGCGCCCACAAGGTTTCCCTGCTCAAGAAAGCACATGTACAGGCCCTGCTGAAGTTTGCTAATGAACATCTGAATGGTTCAGAGGAGAACTGAGTGGAAATGTTGTGGTCAGATGAGACCAAAATTGAGCTCTTTGGCATCAACTCAACTTGCTGTGTTTGGAGGAGGAATGTTGCCTATGACCCCAAGAACTCCACCTCCTTGTTTAACGATGGAGATGGTAACATTATGCTTTGAGGGTGTTTTTTTGCTAAGGGGACAGGATGACTTCACTGCATCAAAGGGACGATGGATGGAGCCATGTACGATCAAATCTTGGGTGAGAACCTCCTTCCCCCAGCCAGGGCATGGAAATGGGTCATGGATGGGTATTCCAGCATGACAATGACCTAAAAACACATCCAAGGCAACAAAAGAGAGGCTCAAAAAGAAGCACATTAAGGTCCTGGAGTGGCCTAGCCAGCCTCCAGACCCTAATTCCCATAGAAAAAATGTGGAGGGAGCGGAAGGTTCAAGTTGCCAAACGTCAGCCTCATAACCTTAATGACCTGGAGAAGATCTGCAAAGAGGAGTGGGACAAAATCCCTCATGAGATGTATGCAAACCTGGTGGCCAACGACAAGAAACGTCTGACCTTTGTGATTACCAACAAGGGTTTTGCCACCAAGTACTAAGTCATGTTTTGCAAAGGGGTCAAATTCTTATTTCACTCATTAAAATGCAAATCGATGTATAACTTTTTTTGAAATTCGTTTTTCTGGATATTTTTGTTGTTCTTCTGTCTCTCTCACTGTTAAAGTAAACTAACAATTAAAATTCTAGACTGATCATTTATTTGCCAGTGGGCAAATGTACAAAATCAGCAGGGGATCAAATACTTTTTTTCCTCACTGTAACACATATATTACTGCATCAATTACCCTACTGAATAATAATGAGCGGCAACAGTGGATTTTTTTTTTTGGTGTCTTTATTTGCAGCTCCAATAAAGCATCTTAAAAAGAGAGCCTCATACAGGCAATATAGCCTTACATATTAAATATATATTTATTTTTAATGTATCTAATAGACTGACTGTAATTTTGAGGCACATTTTCAATATTGTCACAATTCCTCCCTACAAGTTTCAGTAAGACTTTTATTAGGGCTTCTATACAATATTCCTCCTTTTAAAGAGGAAGTAAACCCTGATGAGTTTACTTCCTCTTTTTTCCCTGCAAAGGTAAAGCATAATGGACCACTATGCATCGCATAGTAGCTCATTATGTGTCACTTACCTGACACAGGAGCCAGCGAAGTCGCGCTGTCCCCTGTAGTCCGCCGCATCCATCTTTCTTGTGGCGTCTCGCAGCTCCGCCGCTGTCATTCGGCGAAGCCGCGATGACGTCACTCCCGCGCATGCGCACGGGAGTCGACAAATGCGGCAGCTCCATTTTTGGAACTGCCGCATTCAGTGCGCCTGCGCGCCGCTGTCTACGGCGCATGCGCCGTAGACAGCGGTGCCCGTTTTCGGGCAAATATCTCCTAAACCATATAGGTTTAGGATATATTGCTTGGACCTACAGGTAAGCCTTAATCTAGGCTTACCTGTAGGTCAAAGTGGTTTGTAAGGGTTTACAAACACTTTAAGAGCTGTAGTCCAATTGTTCCTTGCCACCAGAGATGTGAGTTTTTCTATGCCTACATGAGTGTCATGTGATCTGTTGAAATGGTGTAATCTACACTACGGCCACATAGTGTCACTGTTTTCATAGTAACTACACGCCTGAAAAAATAAAAATAAAGGAACACCTTAAAAATACATCAGATCTCAATGGGGAAATGTATCATGTTGGATTATCCATACTGATATGGACTTGGTAATGTGTTTAGCATGAAAGAATGTCACATTGTTTGATGCAAATGTAAGTGATCAACCTACAGAGGGCTGAATTCAATGTCACCCCGAAAAACAAAGTGAAAAAATTATGCAGCAGGCTAGTCCATTTTGGTGCAGTAACTCAAAATGGTACTCAGTAGTTTATATGGCCCCCACGTGCTTGTATGCATGTCCTGACAATGTCGGGGGATGCTCCTAATGAGACGATGGATGGTGTCCTGGGGTATTTCCTCCCAGATCTGGACTAGGGCATCAATGAGCTCCTGAACAGACTGGGGTGCCACCTGGCAGCGTTGGATGGACTGAAAACATAATGTCCCAGAGGTGTTCTGTTGCATTTAGGTCAGACATGCGTGGGGGCCATTCATGG
The DNA here is from genome assembly GCF_037356315.1 of Lithobates pipiens. NCBI lineage: Eukaryota > Metazoa > Chordata > Amphibia > Anura > Ranidae > Lithobates > Lithobates pipiens. Next base: position 248,246,672 of record NW_027507785.1, read on the forward strand.
GTCTGAATTCCTTCATCCTCCAGGAACTGGCTGCATACTCTCATCACACGAGGCCGGGCATTGTCATGCCCCAGGAGGAACCCAGGACACACTGCACCAGCGTAGGGTCTGACCATGGGTCCAAAGATTTCATCCGGATATCTAATAGTCAGGGTGCCAATATCTAGCCTGTAGAGATCTATGCGTCCCTCCATGGATATGCCTCCGCCCTCCCCAGACTATCACTAAACCACCATCAAATCAGTCAGGCTGAATGATGTTACAGGCAGTATAACTTGTCTGTCACGTGTGCTCAGGGTAAACCTGCTCTCATCGGTGAAAAGCACAGGGTGCCAGTGGTGGACTTGCCAATTCTGGTGTTCGATGGAAAATGGCAATCAAGCTCCACAGTGCCTGGCAGTGAGCACAAGGTCCACTCTCCTGAAGTCTGTTTCTGATTATTTGGTCAGAGACATTCACATTCAGTGGCCTGCTGGAGGTCATTCTGTAGGGCTCTGGCAGTGCTCATCCTTTTTCTCCTTGCACAAAGGAGCAGATACCAGTCCTACTGAAGGGTTAATGACCTTTTACAGCCCTGTTCAGCCCTCTTAAAGTAATTGCCTGTCTCCTGGAATCTCCTCCATGCTCTGGAGACTGTGCTGGGAGATGCAGCAAACCTGGCAATGGCACCTATTGATGTGCCATCCTGGAGTCGTTGGACTGCCTGTGCAACCTTTGTAGGGTCCAGGTATCGCCTCATGCTACCAGTAGTGACCCTGACCCTAACCAAATGTAAAACTAGTGACAAAAGTCAGAAAAGCTGAGTAGGGAAAACCTCATGTTTTTGGAGGTTCTCTCATTATTGCCCATCTAGTGCACCTGTTTGTTAATTTAACTAACAACAAAGCAGCTGAAACTGATTGACAAACCCCTCTTCTACTTAAAGAGGAGCTCCAGCCATAATTCCCCCCCCCCCCTTCCAAAAAATTAAGTCAGCAGCTTCAAATAATGTAGCTGCTGACATTTAAAATTGGGGCACTTACCTGTCCACCGATCCTGCAATTTCAGCACCCCAGTTGTACAATCAGCGCTTGGGTGGTGCCACCGCTGCCAGTCGTGGTAAGGGAGGCTTCACGGCCGGTTCCCTACTACGCTGCGGTTTCTAACTGGCCCGGAAGCAGAGGGAGGGGGCAGAACTTCCGGGTCTCCTGGAAGTAGGGAAGGGGACTTGTCAAAAACAGGTACTTGTTCTCCGCTTTGATTGACCAGATCAATATCCCAGGAGTTTAATTGACTTGATGCTATACTCTGATTAAAAAGTGTTCCTTTCATTTTTTTGAGCAGTGTATATTAAGTAAGACTTTTCCTTGAGGAATTATCACAGCAGTAGCACGTAGAATTATTTAGGTGAGATAAAAAAAAAATATATATATATATATATATACATACACATTTTTTTTTTTTTTTTAGAGAGAGCATTACTTTCTGTAGTGAAATCTACCTATCTGAAAACCAAATCCTATGACACAGAGCAAGATCTGAGCATTTCCCAATAAACCTAGAGTATTTATAGAGTACCCAGACATAGGGGGACAAAACAGGAAATGAATATTATTTACAGAGTATAATATTTCACTGCCATGTGTTACAGTATCACATTTGTCTGGACGGTGACATTACACATTAGTGTACTGAAAGGAGTTCTTGGAAGGTTACCTTTCATAGCATCGTTAATCCAATAAATATCCTGTGTCCATAAAGACCTGTAGTTTTTGACCCAGGTCCAAGTGTCTGCTGGCACTAACCAGGTCTACTGCTTGATGGGCAAACTGCTTGAACTGTGTTCAGTCCTTCTTTTTTTTTTTTTTTTGAAAGTGCATTTTTAAGCAGCCCGTAGATATGCTGTTTTCTTTCCTTAAGAAAATCACTTGATTCCCCCCATTAACAGACTCAGTGTTGATGGGGGAATCCCTTCTGCAGCACTGTTAAGGAGCCTTCATGTCCGGCAGAATGCAATAAGTACTGTTTAGCGGCTATAGCCACCAGCAATGATCGCATTTAAAAAAAAATCTGGCAGGCTGGTCGATCAGCCTGCCCGTAGATGGATCAAATCTCGGCTCGGTCAATCTTTGGCCAGCTTATGGTATAGTTCAAATCTTTTCAACATTATCTCAGATTGATCTTGTTTGCAGCGTGCTGACATGAGTACAGCAGTAATAAACTTGGCAAACTTGCTTATAGAAAAATCTGACTCTTTATTTCACGCTCTCATACTGAGCTGGGAAAACAGATGGGGCAAATCTTATTGGTTGCTGAAGCTCATACAGACAGTTTTTTTTATTCAAATACACTGGTTGACAAAAGACAGCGGGGAATTCAATAAAGTAGTTATGATGCTTTTCTGGAGGTATGGCTCCTTTTTAAAATGGCCTAATTTAGAAAAGTTTAGGTAGTAATCTTCTGCCGGGTTAAAGCAGTTGTATAGTCAAAATTTGAACTTTTACCTACAGGTAAGCCTATAATAAGGCTTACCTGTAGGTAAAAAAAAATCTCCTAAACCTGTACGGTTTAGGACATAGTCCCCTCGCAATGAGCCACTGACTGCAGCGGTGCATTCGCACAGGGGATTCTCGGCTGAAAGCCCGGCAGACTCCGGATCCTGCCGGAAAGAAGTCTCCCGCACGCATGTGCGGGCATGACGACATTGTGGCTCCGGCCACTCGTAGCGCCTGAGACCAGCGATACCTGGAAGACAGCCAAGGGAACATGTCGGCTCCCTCGGCGTGGATCGGTTGAGATGTCGGAGCCTGATTCTAAGATAAGTATTTCATAATGAGCTAGTATGCGGTGCATACTAGCTCGTTATGCATTTTGCCTTACAGGGGTATACCAAAAAAAAAAGTGTCAGCGGGTATACAACCGATTTTAAGATCCGTTTTTTCAGTGGCTGCGACAAATAAAAACATTACCACCAGTTCACAAATAAGCAAATTGGCTGTAATTAAGGCCACCTTTATGCTGGTGTACAGAGACACACCAGTCCTCAGAGTGGGGTCCTCAGAGACAACCACCTACCTACCACACATATATATAAACTGTGCAGCGAGGCATGGTTCTAAGCGTACTGAAAAAATAGATTTAAGAGTTTAGGGGTTTACATCGATTTTAAAAGGATGTCCAGGGATGGCATGCCTTCCCTGGATTAGTGGATTTAAAGCAGCTGTAAAGTCACTACTGAGAAATCCTGTAACCCCCCTCTTACAGGAAGCTAAAATGTGTAGTATCTGTGTTTTTTTTTTTTTTTTCAAAGTCATTCTGCAAAATAATTTTTTTACAGCACCGCTGGGCACTCACATGGCCTGCCCATGCTCTCCTTCCCCAACCTGAACACTACAGTGGGAGAGGCTGAGATTCCCCGCTGATGTCAGCTGGGAGGGGAGAGGAGGAGAGCAACGGGAGATCACGTGAGTGCCCAGCGGTGCTGTAATTAAGGTGGTTTGCAGAATAATAATAAAAAAATAAAAAAAAAAACAGATACTGCACATTATATCTTCTCTAAGAGAGAGGATTGCAGGATTTCTCATTAGTAAGTTTACACCTATAGCTGCGGACGGGGATGAGATGGATCACGTGCAGAATCCCGGACTAAAAGGCAGGCGGGGGGGAGAGGAGAGACTGCGTGATGAATGAGTCCCATAAACTGTTCACAGTATCATGGATCAGCAGTCATGATCACCATGGTCCGTTTATATCAGGGACACAGGAACAGGGAGGATAAACCAGGGTTCTTCGAACATAGAGAGAGACAAATCGCACAGCACAAGCACTATGCTGTGTGTCCTGCTTTAAAGGATCAGGATTTATTTATTTTAATATGCATTCGCTACACAACCACTTTTAATATACAATATTTGTTTAAATTTTTTAAATTTTTAGCTATTTTTTTTTACGTGTTAAAAATGCTATATTGTCACAACTGCGCAAAAAAAGGAAAATCAGTTTTTTGTGTTTTTATTGCCATCTTTAAATCCATATAAAATGTATGTACAGTGGGTGCCGCCGATTATTGTGTCAATCTCGTGGCTGTTAACAGCGAGATTGACACCCATCGGCAGGAGCCAGCGCCGAGCTATGTCGCTTCTCCCGCTTGCCGCCCCCAATACATAACACATGGGGGTGGCGAGCACGAGAAGCACAGCTCACAGGAGTTATTTCCAGCACGATGGGAAACACAATATCGGCGGCACCTACTGTAATCTGTAGTTTAATATCCGATGGTCAATCCATTTCCTGTCAAGTAGGATTTGTAATGCTACTTTAATCTGTTACCATTTAGTGTTAATGCAAACTTCAAAGTTAAATATAATCATACAAAATATACAGAACATACAGTTGTGCTCATAAGTTTACATACCCTGGCAGATTGATTTCTTGGCCATTTTACAGAGAATATGAATGAGAACACACACACTTTTCTTTCACTCATGGAAATCATAAATTCTGCCAGGGTATGTAAACTTATGAACACAACTGTATGTATGTATGTATGTATGTATCTCCTTAAAGCAGACCTTCATCCATAAATCTCCTCTCTCACACTTCCTGCCTCCCTCTAACACAATTGAGGATTTTGTTTCTTTTGTATTAAACAATTATATACATATATATTTTTCCCTTTGCTCGCAGGTATGCAGAACTTCCAAAGGAAGTGAAGAACAGCATTTCTCATCGATACAGAGCACTAAAGGAAATGTCAGAATATTTCATTCAGAATAGTACCCCCAAAGTATGAGTTTGCAAAGAGCTGAAGTGAGTGTCATCTCCCTGGATGTGAATATATAGATTCCATCAGTCTTGGAACAAGGTTTTTTTGAGTGCCCAAATGACCTACTTGCAGCTTTACCGTAGGAAAATTGTTGCACATACAGCAGGTAAAATAAGTATTGAACATGTCACCATTTTTCTAGGTAAATGTATTTATAAAGGTGTTTATAACAACCCATGCAATCTATACATGCAAAGAAACCAAGAAAAATACACTATATTACCAAAAGTATTGGGATGCCAGCTTTTACATACACATTAACTTTAATGGCGTCTTAGTCCATAGGGTTAAATATGGAGTTGGCCCACCCTCTGCAGCTGTAACAGCTTTAACTCTTCTGGGAAGGCTGTCCACAAGGTTTAGGAGTGTGTCTATGGGAATGTTTGACCATTCTTCCAGAAGTGCATTTGTGAGGTTAGGATACCATTAAAGTTCATGTGCGTGTAAAGGCAGGCGTCGCAATACTTTTGGTAATATAGTGTAAGTTCAGAAATTAAGTCATGTGTAATAAAATGGAATGACACAGGGAAAGTATTGAACACGTCAACTGAAATTTTATTTAAGAATTTGGTACAAAATACTTTGTTGGTAATGACGGCTTCAAGACGCCTGTATGGAGAAACTAGTTGCAAGCATTGCTCAAGTATGGTTTTTGGCCCATTCTTTCACACAGTCTTCATATCTTGAAGGTTCCATGGGCCTCTCATATGAACTCTGATCTTTAGTTCTTTCCATAGATTTTCTATTGGATTTTGGTCAGGTGATTGGCTGGGCCATTCTAGCAGCTTTATTTTCTTACTTTGAAACCAACTGAGAGTTTCCTTGTCTTGGTGTTTGGGACCATTGTCTTGCTGAAATGTCCACCCTCGTTTTCATCCTCATCATCCTGGTAGTTGGCATCATATTTTTATCAAGAATGTCTTGGTACATTTTTCCATTCATCCTTCCTTCAACGACATGAAGTTTGCCAGTACCGTATGCTGAAAAACGGCCCCACACCATGATGTTCCCACCTCCAAACTTCACTGTTGATTTGGTATTTTTGGGGTGATGTGCAGTGCCATTTTACCTCCAAACATGGTGTGTATTATGGCATCCAAAGAGTCATCTGACCAGACTAATATTCTCCTAGTATTTCCCAGGCTTGTCTAAATATTGTGCAGCAAACTTTTAAACAAGCTTTAACATGCTTTTTCTTCAGCAGTGGAGTCTTCCGTAGTGAGCGTGTATACAGGCCATGGCGGTTGAGTGCATGCTAACTCCAGGTCTTTCTGATCCTCTCCACAAGTGGTCCTTGGATCTCGGACAGCTCTACACTCTAAAGCCCTATAAACACTATCCGTTTTTCTGCTGAGTTTTTCTTTCAGGTTTACCAAAACCATGGAGTGCAAGGGCCTGCCTGATTGCATACAAATTTAAACTCCTCCTAAGGTTTTACCTCATATTATATGGTTATGAAGGAAAAACTCAGCAGAAAAAACGATAGTATGTATGGGACTTAATTTTTTTTCAATTTTCAGAAATCTTGCAAGGAGCACCTGGTTGCGGCCAGTTTATGGTGAAATGTTCTTTTCGCTTACGGATTATGGCCCCAACAATGCTCACTGAAACATTCAGAAGTTTAGAAATCCTTCTGTAACCAATGCCATCAGTATGCTTTGCAACAATAAGGTTGCAATGGTCTTGAGAGAGCTCTTTGCTTTTACACATGAGATGTTTCTTGTGCTTGGTAATGAGACTGAACCATCTGATATAAATTTGCGCTGACAGGGCAGGATTGCTTTCTAATTACTAATGGATATCAGCTGGTGTCTTGGATGTCCATGCCTTTTTTGCACCTCCCTTTCTGCATGTGTTCAATACTTTTTTCCTGTGTCATTACATTTTATTACACATAACGTAATTTCTGAATGTATTTGTTTTGGTGTCTGTATGTTTTGATTGCATGGGTTGTTATGGACATGTCGTGAAAATGTCATGTCAATAGCATTTTTAGGGTCCGTTCACACAGGGGCAACACGACTTGTAGGCGACTTGAGTGAGGCAACTTGGACACGACTTGAGTTAAGATCACAGCGCTTTGGGACGACTTCAACACGACTTGTGATGACTTCAACCTGACTTGGGACGACTTACAAGTCGCCCCAGGCCAGGCGACTTTTGCCGTGGCCAAGCAGAGAATGAGCTCAAGGGGGAACTCCACTCCAAATTTCTGAAAAAAATTTGGCGTGGGTTCCCCCTCCGAGAGCATACCAGGCCCTTAGGTCTGGTATGGATTCCAAGGGGAACCCCCTACGCCGAAAAAACGGCGTGGGGGTCCCCCCCAGATCCACACCAGACCCTTATCCGAACACGCTACCCGGCCGGCCAGGAAAGGGGGTGGGGACGAGCGGGCGCCCCCCCCTCCTGAGCCGTACCAGGCCGCGTGCCCTCAACATGGGGGGGGTGCCTTGGGGGAGGGGGGGCGTGCGGCCCCCCCACCCCAAAGCACCTTGTCCCCATGTCGATGAGGACAAGGGCCTCTTCCCGACAACCCTGGCCGTTGGTTGTCGGGGTCTGCGGGCGGGGGGCTTATGGGAATCTGGGAGCCCCCTTTAATAACCCTATGTGAATGAGTATGGGGTACAATGTACCCCTACCCATTCACCTGTGAAAAAAAGTACAAAAAAAACACAACACAGGGAAAAAATATTTTCCCAAGTGTTCTTCCAGGACAGCCCTTGAGAGATGGAGCTCCTCCCATCGACACAGGAAACACATTGCCACAGTTCAAAAGGCGGTCCCTCAGGTCCCTGGTCAGTCATTTGTGTTTCCTCCGTCGGAGGAACATGTTGCCAGGAACCTGGAGGCCCCTCTCAGGGGCTGCCTGAGAACCTGCAAGCCTAAGGGACCGGGTCCTGGTTTATGGCTGCAGTTTTGGGTCCATACCTTTTTTCTTTGGCTCGGGTACCGTCCAGCTGAACCGGAGCAGACCCGTTACCCTCCTCCTTCCAGTGCCGAGGTGGCCAGGGGCAGAATGACGCCGGTTTCCCCCAGGAGTGGTGAGTGGAACCTTCCATCTTCCCTCCTTGTTGCAGGGGGTCGGAGACGCCGAGCGTTCACTTCCGGCGGAACCGCGTCATCTCTGTGTGCCGAGACTTCCGGTTCCGGGTCTCTAGGGTACAAGGGGGAGAGGGAGAGCCAGCGCTGTGCCTGTAAAGCCCGACCAGCGTCCAGCAATACCGGACTAGCGGCGGGATCCGGAGCGGCAGAGGGGGACTATGGAGACTATTCCCCAGGACACTCCGGTGGAGACAGGCACCAGCCAATCCCAGGTAGGCTGCCGGGCATGCTATTACTCTGGTGGAGCGGTGGTGTTTGTAGGCTGGGTTCTGTAGTGCCCCACGGTGGTGGTTACTCACAGTCTAGGTTGTGTGCAGTTAGTGGTGATTCTAAGGAGGGACAGGGGGCTGGCGCTAAAAATCCTTTGTCTTCTTATTTTCAGGTTAAAGAGATACCAAAGGAAGACAAGGCAGGCCGCAAAAAGTGCCCTAATTGTGGGAATAGGTTGTCCTCTGGCTCTAACAAAGCCCTATGCAAGCAATGCATTACAAACCTGCTTAAATCTGAGACAGATTCCCCTTTGGCAACATTTTTGGGCTCCTTTAAAGAGGAAATGGCGTCGACCTTTAAGTCCCTCCGAGAGTTAATCACTGACGTGGGATCAGCTGCAGCTGCCTCCACGAGTAAAACAACTGCAGTCCCCTCCTCACCATGCTTTACAACACCCAGCTCAGGGGAGCCCCGTATGTTCAGGGAGCCTAGCCCCACGTTGATTAGCCCCGATTCCTCTGACACTGATTCTGATCAGGAAGAGGATCAAGCAACATCCAAAGCCTCAAAGTATAGATTGTCTCTTGAGGAAGTAGATGAGCTAATGGGGGCTATCTATGACACGCTGGAAATTGAGGAGGAAGAAACTCAGTTATCCAGACATGATATGATGTATGAGGCTCTGGGGAAAAAGAAAGCAAGGGTTTTCCCTATACATAAGGTGCTTTCTGACCTTGTCCTTAAGGAGTGGTCTGAACCAGATAAAAAGGTTTTCTTTCCTAAATCCCTTAAGAGAAGGTTCCCTTTTGATGAGAGCCCAGAGGCGGTCTGGAATAAAAATCCTAAACTAGACGCCCCTCTGTCCAAAATCTCAAAACAAGCTGATCTGGCCTTTGAGGATATGGGCCATCTGAAAGATCCCATGGATAGGAGAACAGACATTGTCTTAAAGAGGGCCTGGGATGCCTCTATGGCAGGCTTAAAACCAGCTCTAGCCACTTCTTGTGTAGCTAGAAACCTGGAGTTCTGGTTATCACAACTACAGGAACATTTAAAAGCAGGCACTCCTAGGGGGGAGCTTCTGAAATCCTTCCCTATGCTTTTTAAGGCCACCAGTTTCATCTCTGACGCCTCCACGGACTCTGTAAAATTTACGGCTAAGTCAGCAGCACTTTCAGTGGCAGCTAGGAGGTCAATATGGATGAAAACTTGGGGGGGAGACACGGCGTCTAAAACCCGCCTGTGCAGCGTCCCTTTTTACAGGAGACTTAGTCTTCGGGCCTGAATTAGACTCCGCCTTAGAAAGGACGGCGGATAAAAAGAAAACCTTTCCCGCAAAAAAGAAAAATTTTCAAAGAAAAATTTTTCGTCCCTTTAAGGAACCCTCTAAATCAGAGAAGAGTTCAACCCCCAAAAAACATTGGTCGGGACATAAAGGGAAAGGAAAAGGGGGCATACTGTTTAGCTGCCCCAATCAGGATCCCAAACCCCAGTGACGTCAGGGTTCCTGTGGGAGGAAGATTAAGCAAATTTCTTCCACAATGGGAAGAGACAACCTCGAACGAGTTTGTCTTAAACATAATAAAAAGGGGTCATGTGCTGGAATTCCACAGCAGCCCTCCTTCCAAATTTCTGGTGACAAAGCTTCCAAGTCACTCAGAAAAGGCCAGGGCCTTACCTTTACTGATAGGGGAAATGGTGGATCAAGAGGTATTGACACCAGTCCCTATTCAGGAACAAGGAGACGGTTTTTACTCGCACATTTTTGTGGTAAAAAAGCCGTCAGGGAGATTCAGGCTAATTATGAACCTCCGACCATTGAATCGCTCCATCCGTTACAAGAGATTTCGGATGGAGTCCATTTATTCCATAAAGAATCTCCTGCAGAAAGAGATATTTATGGCGACCCTGGATCTAAGGGATGCTTATCTGCATATTCCAATAAGAGAGGAATGCCAGAAATTCCTTCGGATGGCAGTGCAGATAGACACAAAAGTTTACCACTTTCAGTGCAGAGCGCTCCCCTTCGGTCTGTCATCCTCCCCAAGAATCTTTACCAAGGTTCTCGGAGAGGCCTTAGTTCCACTGAGGCTTCAATCAGTCTCAATTATCCCCTATCTAGACGATCTGCTCCTAACAGCACACTCAGAGAGTCGTCTTTCTCAGGATCTGGAATTGACTCAACTCAACCTAAGTCGATTAGGGTGGATTGTCAGTCAGGAGAAATCCAAGACAACCCCAACACAGGAGATCCTGTATCTGGGTTACTGGATCAAGTCTGTAGATCAGAAAATTATACTGCCGGAAGAAAAGATTTTGAATCTGTGGCAGAGAATATCTTTTCTTCAATGCAGCCCCAAATGTACGGTGAGGGAAGTAATGTCGGTCTTGGGTCTTATGACGGCAGCCATTCCAGCCGTACAATGGGCCAGGTTCCACCAAAGAGACCTTCAGGGTTTTCTGTTAGAACAATTAAGAGGCAGAGATCTGGAGGAGGAGGTATCGATCCCCTCAAGGATAAAACGCTCCCTCTGGTGGTGGAAGGACAGGGAGAACCTAAACAAAGGGGTTCATTGGGTCCTTCCTATCACTTCAACACTAACAACGGATGCGAGCAGTTGGGGCTGGGGAGCCCACCTCGGCTCAAGCTGGGTCCAGGACAGGTGGACCCCGGAAGAGAAATGTTTCTCTTCCAATTGGAAAGAGCTAACAGCAATCCTGAGAGCTGTTCTAGCTTTTCACCCCACAATACAGGGTCACCATCTACAGGTCCGTTCAGACAATACGACGGCTGTAGCATACATAAACAAACAAGGAGGTACCAAAAGTCCTCGTTTGATGTTGGTAGCCAGACGCATTTTCCAGTGGGCAGAAGCCAATCTGGAATCTATTTCTGCAGTTCACCTGAAAGGGGAACTGAACAACACGGCGGACTTCTTGAGTCGACAAAAGATTTCGAACCAAGAATGGTCCTTACACCCAGAGGCATTCAATCTCAACTCACTGGGGAAAACCAGAGGTAGACCTTTTTGCGAACAAAGAATGCAAAGGTTCCCAATTTTTTCTCGCTAAACCCAGGAGATCAGCCCCTGGCTGTAGATGCCTTGCAAACTCCATGGACTTTCAGTCTGGCGTATGCATTTCCCCCTCTTCATCTCATTCCGAGGGTCCTAGCAAGATTCCTCAAGGAGAAAACCTGTTTGATTCTAGTAGCACCTTTTTGGCCCAGGAGACCATGGTTCACAACGTTGCTACAATTGACAGATTGTCCGCCTCTAAGACTTCCCTACAGACAGGACCTCCTGTCGCAGGGACCTCTTTACCATCCACAGGTGGCCACACTGAAGCTTTCAGCGTGGTTACTGAAGAGGAAATCTTAAAGAGTAAGGGCCTGACAGATGAGGTAATTGCGACCTTACTACAGAGTCGCAAACCAGTCACGAGGGCTATTTACAAAAAAGTCTGGAAAAAATTTAATAGCTGGCTGAATAGCCGTGACATAAATACAGCTAATATTCTACAGTTTTTACAGGAAGGCGTAAACAAAGGTTTAACCCTAAGTACTATTAAGGTACAGATAGCTGCCTTAAGTGTGTACCTAGATGAACGCTTACAGGAAAATCCTTTTGTCGCTAGATTCTGTAAGGCAGTCGCTAGACGCAAGCCAGTCAGAATCACCAAGTCCCATCCTGGGATTTAGCAGTTGTACTAAAAGCTTTCTTGGGGTCACCCTTTGAGCCTATCTCAGAGGCCTCCTTAAGGCTTATTACATTTAAGACAGTACTCCTGGTGGCAATCACTTCAGCCCGTAGGGTCAGTGAAATCCAAGCCCTTTCCATCAGGGAACCTTTTCTACAGATCCTAGAAGACAGAGTCATACTAAAGACAGACCCTGGGTTCTTACCAAAGGTAGCATCTAGCTTCCATAGGTCCCAAGATATTGTCCTCCCTTCATTTTGTCAAAATGCAGCAAATGAGAAAGAGGAACGTTTTCATTTATTGGATGTGAGGAGATGTATTCTAGAATACCTTAAAGTAACAAATCCATTCAGAATTTCAGACTCCCTTTTTGTCCTTTTTTCCGGACAGCGTAGGGGACAGAAAGCTTCAAAAGTAACCATAGCTAGATGGATTAGGCTAGCTATAGCAGAGGGGTATAAGGCCTTGAATAGAGATCCTCCTGAGGGTGTTAAAGCTCACTCCACAAGAGCGTTGTCTGCATCCTGGGCAGAAAGAGCTGGTGCCACCCCGGAGCAGGTATGTAAAGCAGCCACATGGTCAAGCTTTTCCACCTTTACAAGGCATTACTGACTGGACTTAATGTCTAGTCAGGATCAGGCCTTTGGGAGGAAAGTCCTCCAGGCCGTGGTCCCCCCCTAATCTGGTAAGTACTTGGGGATCCTCTCAAGGGCTGTCCTGGAAGAACACTTGGGAAAACTGGAGTTAGTACTTACCGGTAACTCCTTTTCCGGTGGTCTTCCAGGACAGCACGATCCCACCCTTTATTTTGATTATAGTGATGTACTAATGTTATTTTTTTTTTTTTCTTTTTTTTTTTTCTTTTTTTTGTGGTGGGTGGTGGTGGTGGTGGTGTGGTGGTGTGGTGGTGGTGGTGGTGGTGGGACTAATGTTATTACCTGTTATGGTTTATATGTTTTTCAGTTCCATCCTTCGGTTCTTGGTGAATGACTGACCAGGGACCTGAGGGACCGCCTTTTGAACTGTGGCAATGTGTTTCCTGTGTCGATGGGAGGAGCTCCATCTCTCAAGGGCTGTCCTGGAAGACCACCGGAAAAGGAGTTACCGGTAAGTACTAACTCCAGTTTTATTGCACAGCTCCGGGGGTCTTCCGTCTTCGGGGGTCTTCTCGCCGGACTCCTCCGCTATCTTCTTGTAGCTCTTTTGCTAGCGGAGGAGTCCGGCTTTCTTCCTCGCCGCCGGCCTCTTCTCCCGACTTCGGGGGTCTTGTCCCCCTCTTCGGTTCTTCTGCCGTGCCACCGCGCCTTCTTATAGCTCTTTTACAGGCGGTGGCCCGGTCTTCTGTCGCCGCCGCCTTCCGTTCTTCTCCTTCTTCTTCTTCTTGAGATGTTGACTCGACGAGCTCTCCGGCCGCAATGCCAGGGACGCGCTGCGCTGCCACTTATATAGGGACAATGGGGCGGTGTTACATGGGTTGATGTCACATGGGTTGGTCACATGGGTTGATGTCACATGGTAAGGGGGTGGGCCCGCAGACCCTGACAACCAACGGCCAGGGTTGTCGGGAAGAGGCCCTTGTCCTCATCGACATGGGGACAAGGTGCTTTGGGGTGGGGGGGCCGCACGCCCCCCCTCCCCCAAGGCACCCCCCCATGTTGAGGGCACGCGGCCTGGTACGGCTCAGGAGGGGGGGGGGCGCCCGCTCGTCCCCACCCCCTTTCCTGGCCGGCCGGGTAGCGTGCTCGGATAAGGGTCTGGTGTGGATCTGGGGGGGACCCCCACGCCGTTTTTTCGGCGTAGGGGGTTCCCCTTGGAATCCATACCAGACCTAAGGGCCTGGTATGCTCTCGGAGGGGGAGCCCACGCCAAATTTTTTTCAGAAATTTGGCGTGGAGTTCCCCCTTCAGAGCTAATAATTCTGTCAAAGTCGCCTCTGTATAGACAGAAATCCGACTTGAAGGCGACCTCCATTGAAATCAATGGGTACCGGTCCCCTACAAGTCGGATTCAAGTAGTACAGGAACTTCTTTTGAAGTCGGAGCGACTTCAGTAGTGTGCATTAAGACAGCTCTCATTCACTTACATTGGTTTTTAAATGTTGTCCGACCTGAGGCGACTTGGGGCGACTTGAAGTCGGATCCCAAGTTGCCCCTGTGTGAACGGACCCTTAGAAATATATTTACCTAGAAAATGTGTGACAATCCTGATTTGTGCCATATATGTTCTAGGTAAGAAGCACTTAAACCTTTTTTGGTGGATGACTTTGTAGGGGCAGAATACACAGAAGTTTTAAATGTACATTTAACAGAAATCAAAGGCTGACATCATTTTGAGACAGGAGGTTTGATTTACTAAAACTGGAAAGTGCAAAAGCTGGTGCAGCTGTGCATGGGAGATAATCGGCTTCTAAATTCAGCTTGTTCAATTAAGCATTGACCAATAAAAGCGGGAAGCTAATTGGTCTCTATGCAGAGCTGCACCAGATTTTGCACTCTCCAGTTTTTATAAACACTGAAGACAGTGGCTGACATGATGAATCTACTAGCAACAGAATCTGGCAATACAATGCAGTAAATGTCACATTTAGAACCTACATTTCATACTCTCCTTAGGACTATCATTTGTATTAGGCTGGAACCCTTAAAACTGCAACGGAAATGTAAATTATTTAGTTACTCTTTACTTGGGCTGATGCATACTGGTATTGTTAACGTTTTGAGTGCGAACACTTCAATTCCGGTGTGCATTAATAATGAATACTGCCATTTGTTTTAAAACGCATTGCATTGTTTGCTTTTTTTTTTCGTACACCTAACGGACATTTTTGACACTTTTTTTTTTTTTTTTGGGAGGCAATGACATTATTACAGTAATCAGTGCTAAAAGTATGCACTGTTACTAATGACACCGGCAGGGAAGGGGTTAACATCAGGAGTGATCAAGGGGTTAAGTGTGTTCTAACTGTATGGGGGAAGGGCTCACTGGGACAACACACAGATCTGTCTTCCTGCATAGCAGAAAGAAGGGATCTGTGTGATCTCCCCTGTCAGAACAGAGTTTTGCCTTGTTTACACGTCTGTCACTGCTATTTGGCTCCCCCTCTAGCCAATGGGAGGGAGCGCGTGTGTGTCCCCACAGATCGCCGTGTACGAGCCTGACGTACACCTACCACGAATTGCGCAGCCGAGCCAACCTGCCGCAGTATAACTGGCAGTTGGTTGGCAAGTGGTTAAAGAAGTATAAGCAAAGCTTTTTTGGCTATACTTCTCCTGTGGATCACAGGAGTGCAGTTCATTCTGAAGCCTGCTGTTGGCTGATGTGTCAGAGCTGGTCCAGGCTCTGGAAAGATCCAGACCATAGGGTTGTGATCCTCCCGGAAAACCTGGATCGGCACCTGGCTCAATCTCTCAGCGATCCACCGAGAGCCAGAGCCAAGCTCTCCGTCCGCCTCCACAGCCCAATGCTCCAGTGAGCATGGGAGGGCAAAGTAGAGAACCGCTGATTGACAGTCTCTGCTCAGAGCAGAGGAGGAGAATTGAGCAATCAGTGGTGCTTGATTGCTCAGTTCCCATTACAGGGCCATCGGGGCAGATGCAGCTTTGTATCAAAGCTGCATCCACCTAGGTGAGTATAAATACCTGTTAATCTGCCACAAATGCACACAGCTCCAGTTTGGTGGACTGAATAATGTCAACCTTATCAAATTGTCTATTACTATACAGTACTACTACGGTACTTTCCAAATGACCAAAAGAATGCAGATAAGAGAGGCTTACTGTTGTGGGTTATATACATTTTAATGTTTGCTTGCATCCTTTTTATTTTGCCATTGATAACATTTCTATGTCTATCTCTATTTTAGGCAACCATGTAATCCATTGAACTCTTGTCAGAATACTTGAAATCCGGGATCTTTCTATCTTGATTGTACTTATTTACATATATTGTGTAATAAATGCGGTTTTATACATAAACCTCTTTAGACAATTTTTTTTTTTACGCTGATCCAGGGCAGGAGGTATGCAAGCCTGTCCACCAGCATTCAGAAGAGGGCAAAGTCCATCTCCTCTAGACCTGTTCCACTTCCCACCCTCTGCTGTGCTGCTGAAGCCAATAGCTAGGGCTTTGATGTGATGGGGGACTGTGTGACGGCAGTGGCTAATGAGATGGGAAGATGGTAATTTTATTAAGGCGCTTGCGTACACAAAATGTAGATCTGTACAATGCAAGCACACAGGACAGCTCAACAGATTTTGTTGCACTTCTCAAACAAACATATAAAACAAAAAGCTTCAAATAGTGAATACAGTTAGGGCCATATATATTTGGACACAGGCACAATTTTAGTTTTTTCAGGTATTTACCAAAATATATTCCAGTTATAGTTCTATAATAGCTATGAGTTAAAAGTGTGCACTCTCAGATTTAATTTGAGGGTATGTATATCCAAATAGGAGGAAGGGTTTAGGAATTACAGCTCTTAATAGCCACCCCCCCCCCCCTTTTTTTTTCAAGGGACCAAAAGTAATTGGACAATTGAATCAAAAGCTGTTTCGTGGGCAGGTGTGGGCTACTCCTTTTTGTTATTTCTTCATCAATTAAGCAGGTAAAATTTCTACAGTTGATTCCAAGTGTGATATTTGCATTTGGAATCTATTGCTGTGAACCTACATCATGCGTTCAAAGGAGCTGTCCATGCAAGTGAAACAGGCCATTGTAAGGCTTCAAAAACTAAACAAATCCTTTAGAGAGCTAGCAGCAGCATTAGGAGTGGCCAAATCAACAGTTTGGTACATTCTGAGGAAAGAAGAACACTGGTGAGCTCAGCAACAAAAAAAAGGCCTGGACATTTAAGGAAGACGACAGTGGTGGATGATTGTAGGATACTCTCTATGGTAAAGAAAAACCCATTCACAACATCCGGACAAGTGAAGCACACTCTCCAGGAGGTTGGCGTATCTTTGTCAATGATACAATGATAGTCGACTTCACGAGAGCAAATACAGAGGGTTCACCACAAGGTGCAAACTATTCATAAGCCTGAATAATAGAAAAGCCAGATTAGACTTTTCCAAAAGGCATCTGAAAAGGCCAGGCCAGTTCTGGAAAACCATTCTTTGGATTGGATGAAACTAAGATTAATCTGTACCAGAATGACGGGAAGAAAAAAGTGTGGAGAAGGTTTGGAACCGCTCCTGATCCAAAGCACACAACGTCATCTGTAAAACATGGTGGAGGCAGTGTGATGGCATGGGCATGTATGGCTTCCAGCAACACAGAGTCATTGGTGTTTATTGATGATGTGACAGAAGCAGCAGGATGAATTCTGCAGTGTTTAGAGATTTACTGTCAACCCAGATTCAGCCAAATGCAGCAAAGTTGCCTGGGTGGCGCTTCACAGTACAGATGGACAATGATCCAAAACATACTGCAAAAGCAACTTAGGAGCCTTTGAAGGAAAAGAAGTGGAATATTCTGAAATGACTGAGTCAGCCACCTAATCTCAACCCAATTGTGCATGCATTTCACTTGCTGAAGGCAAAACTAAAGACAGAAAGATCCACAAATGGTGCTCTCACTCTCTCATACTGGTCACTGGTAGTTCAACATGGCACCCCATGGCAAAGAACACTCTGAGGCTCTGAAAAAAAAGAATTGTTCTACATAAAGATCACATAGGCTATAAGAAGATTGCCAAGACCCTGAAACTGAGCTGCAGCATGGTGGCCAAGACCATACAGCCGTTTAATAGGACAGGTTCCACTCAGAAAAGGCCTTGCCATGGTGGACCAAAGAAGTTAAGTGCATGTGCTCAGCGTCATATTCAGAGGTTGTCTCTGGGAAATAGATGTATGAGTGCTGCCAGCATTGCTGCAGAGGTTGAAGGGGTGGGGGATCAGCCTGTCAAGGCTCAGACCATACGCTGCACACGGCATCAAATTTGGTCTGCATGGCTGTCGTCCCAATAGGAAGCCTTTTCTAAAGATGATGCACAAGAAAGCCTGCAAACAGTTTGACCAAGATAAACTTATTTGGCTCAATGGTGTCAAGCGTGTGTGTTGGCAACCAGGTGAGGAGTACAAAAACAAGTGTGTCTTGCCTACAGTCAAGCATGGTGGTGGGAGTATCATGGTCTGGGGCTGCATGAGTGCTGCTGGCACTGGGGAGCTACAGTTCATTAAGGGAACCATGAATGCCAACATGTACTGTGACATACTGAAGCAGAGCATGATCCCCCCTCCCTTTGGAGACTGGGCCTCAGGGGAGTATTCCAACATAATGACCACAAACACACCTCCAAGATGACCACTGCCTTGCTAAAGAGGCTGAGTGTAAAGGTGATGGACTGGCCAAGCATGTCTCCAGACCTAAACCCTATTGAGCATCTGTGGGACATCCTCAACCGGAAGGTGGAGGAGCTCAAGGTCTCTAACATCCACCAGCTCCATCATGGGGGAGTGGAAGAGGACTCCAGTGGAAATCTGTGTAGCTCTGGTGAACTCCATGCCCAAGAGGGTTAAGGCAGTGCTGGAAAGTAATGGTGGCCACACAAAATATTGACATTTTGGGCCCAATTTGGACATTTTCACTTAGGGGTGTACTCACTTTTGTTGCTAGTGGTTTAGACATTGACTGTGAGTTGTTTTAAAGGGACAGCAAATTTACACTGTTATACAAGCTGTCACTACTTTACATTGTAGCAAAGTGTCATTTCTTCAGTGTTCTCACATGAAAAGATATAATAAAATATTTACAAAAATGTGATGGGTGTACTCACTTTTGTGAGATACAGGTATGGGTGTGTGTATATATAAAATATATATATGTGTGTGTGTGTGTATATATATATATATATATATATATATATATATATATATATATATATATATATATATATATATATATATATATATATATATAATGTGTAACTGTATATAACTGACCAAAAGGGAGCAAATATTGTCCATTGTTGGTGGTCTACATACATCTTAATAAGGCTTTTCCTTGAGGAACTATTGCCACAAAGCAGTAGCATGTAGAATTAATCCGGTGAAACGAAAGTTTTAGCTAATTAACCGAATCACATCTGTAAAGTCACAGCATTCTGAAACAATAACATAGTTACATAGTTAGTCAGGTTGAAAAAAGACACAAGTCCATCCAGTTCAACCTTAAAAACAAATAAATAAAATAAAAAATAATCGTACCTGTAAGATAGAACAAGATCTGACAATTTCTTATAAAACACAAAGGGTTTTTTTTTTTTTTTTCCCCCTAAAGGCCTACCCAGACATAAGGTGGTGAAACAGGAAATGTATATTATTTACAGTTTAATATTTCACTGCCATGTCTTACAGTATCACATTTGTCTGGATGATGACATTACACTTTTAGTATACTCAAAGGAGTTCTTGGAAGGTCACCTTTCATAGCACTGTTAATCCACTAAATATCCTGTGTCCGTTAAGACCTGTAGTGTTTGACTCCGGTCCAAATGTCTTCTGGCATTTACCAGGTCTATTGCTTCATGGACAACTGCTTCAGTTGTGTAAGGCCGCGTACACACGCGCGGACTGTTGGCCCAACTTTGTCCGTCCAACAGTTTGAGCGAACAGTCCGCTCAAACTTAGCATGGACGGACATGGCCACACACGACGGACGAACAGTTTGCTGAAACCGTGCGCGATGACGTGAACGGCACGTACGACGGGACGAAAAATACGACGTCCTATACACTGCAATGCAACCTTCCGACGTGGAAATCCTTTCTGAGCATGCGCGAGACTTAGTTGGCCGAACAAGCCTACACACGAGCGAACAGTCCGCTGAAACCTTGTTTCAGCGGACAGTTTTTCGGAATTTCCGTAAGACCTTGTTCGGCCAACTGTCCGCTGAAACTGTCCGCTGAAGCCCCACACACGAGCGGACTGTCCGCCCAAACACTGTTCAGCGGACAAGGTTGGGCGAACAGTCCGCGCGTGTGTACGCGGCCTTAGATTTTTTTTTGGGTACGTGCATTTTAAAGTCCTTAAGAATGTTGGAACTATGCTTTATCTCAGATTGATATTATTGACAGACAGAATGCAAACTACAGCAGTAAAAATTTGGCAAAAAACATTATATCTGATATTGTGTATCGGCGCATCTGGGGAAGGATGTTTTGAACAGTTTGTGTTCCCAATAGAAGTTAATTGGGCTCTTCATTTCACTCTCCCATACTGAACTGGGAAAACATAAGTGGAAATCACATTGGAGACTTGTCTAAAAGTCTAGTTGGGGCTGAACACTAGAATGTCAAAAAGGGCTTTCTTAAAAAAATAAAAAAATAAATAAAAAAACACAGGTCCTCCCTGCATAGTTGTATGGAGGGCCCTTGGACTGAGACTGGCGCCATTGGTCCAGACTGGTCATAGGGCACACCAGGCAGTTGTCCGGTGGGCTGGGGCTGCAAGGCTGCTTGCACTACCCTGTATTCTCTATGGCAGGCTGGCAGTGGATTGGTGGTTATCCTTGCCAAGTCTCAATCACTTCTCAAAACTATTGGTTGTTGGCTCGCATTCACAGGAGGAGGCTGTAACTTCCCTTTCCAGCTGCTCTGTCTTGCAGTGCCACCTTCCTATCTCCGCTTCCATTCCTGCTGGTGAGTGCGGAGCTGGGAAACAGTCAGAGCCTCTGAGTGGATCTGCTGGCTGGCCTGGGACACTGCTAATGACTGCGTGTGGGTAGGGTACTGGCAACAAGCATGTTCCTTCTGGGCTCTCTGAGTACATGCTGCCTTAGAGCTAGTGCCATTCTCCTTCCCTGGTGACTGTCACGGTTCCTCTGCAGAGTGATTGGTAGTCTGCTCCCTCTCCCATCGATCGCCACTGAGAGATTGGGAAACGCTTTCAGCTACAGATCCATTAGCCGATGCTGAGAAGTCACAGAAGAAGCTGCAGTGTCACCTTTTGGGGCGCTACTCAGTCTAAAATGCCCGAGCATATTTTTTGTCCCAGTCCAGGCCTGGACGGGTCTAGTGGATGCCATCACTTCTGTTATTCAGTATGGAGCACACTGCAGGGGCTGCGATAGTTGCTAGAGGGAGGATTCTGCTTTCTTCTCCAACAGCAGCTTAAAGTGGGCAGAAGAGAGCAGGCATGACCACACTAATGCTGAGAATATCTCCTTCTCAGCACAAACCCTTTCTGGGCAATGAGGGCAGACTGCTCTTTTGTTTACCTCCCCTTGTCATGTGACATAGAGGGTGGGCAACGGTTTTTACCATCCCCCTAACTGCTCCCCCTTAATCTGCAAAGTCAGCAGACAGGTGTATACATGCTTTGGCACAAACTGTCTCTTTTTGTCAAAGCTTAGTTGAACAAGCTGAAGTTAGAAGCTGATTGGCTACCATGCACAGCTGCACCAGATTTTGTACTTTCCAGTTTTAGTAAATCAACCCCAATGCCTCTTCACTGCCTGCCAAACTCCCTCCTAAAAACGATCCCCTTAGCCCCCTAGCTAAATGACTGATGCCAGGAAATCATCAGTGACACCACCGACACGAGGGTGCATAAGTGTGCACAACCTCTTATAACTGGGGATGTAGCTGTGTTCAGAATTAAGCAATCACATCCAAACTGATGTTAAATAGGTGTCAGTACACACCTGCCATCATTTAAAGTGCCTCTGATTAACCCCAAAAGAAGGGTACAAAAGAATTTCCAAAGCATTAGATATACCATGGAACACAGTGAAGACAATTAGGTGGAGAAAATATGGCACAGCAGTGACATTGCCAAGAACTGGACATCCCTCCAAAATATATGAAAAGGCTAGAAGAAAACTGGTCAGGGAGGCTGCCATTAACCACTTGAGGACCGCCGTATTGCCATTGTACGTCAGCACAATGGCACAGGCAGGCATAATCACGTACATCTACGTGATTGCCTTTCAGCGGGTGGGGGGTCCGATCGGACCCCCTCCCGCTGGTTACGGCGGTCCGATTCGGTCCAGGAGCGCTCCGTGATGAGGGGATGGCCGTTGGTTTTCGGCCACCCCCTCTGGATCGCTCCTGGCCAATGAGAAGCTTCCTCCCCTGTGTATTGTTTACACAGGAAGGAGGAAGTGATGTCATTCTCCTCGGGGCGGTCTTTTTGACTGGACTACGAGGAGAACAGTAAAAGTAAGTGTGCACCAACACTACACTGACATGTAGGTACACACAGGCACACAAACCCCCCCCGATCCCCCCCCCCCGATCGCCCCCCGATCCCCCCCCAGTCACAGTGTCACTGATTGCATTGATCATTTCTTTACTGATCAATGCATTCAGTGTCAGTTGTGACAGTAAAAACTGTCAGGACAGTTAGTGTTAGGTCCAGGGTAGCCCCCTATCACCCCCCAATAAAGATTTAACCCCCTGATTGCCCCTAGAGTTAACCCTTTCACCCCCTTTTGCCAGTGTCACTAAGCGATAATTTTTCTGATCGCTGCATGTGTCGCTAGTGTCGCTAGGTAGCTAGTTATTTTTTTAGGTTCACCGCCAGGTTTTTATATCGCTAGGTACCCCGATATACTACCCAATAATGTTTTTAACCCCCTGATTGCCGCTAGTTAACCCTTTCACCCCCTTTTGCCAGTGTCACTAAGCGATCGTTTTTCTGATCGCTGCATTAGTGTCGCTACAGTCGCTAGGTAGCTAGTTATTTTTTTAGGTTCACCGCCAGGTTTTTATAGCGCTAGGTACCCCGATATACTACCCAATAATGTTTTTAACCCCCTGATTGCCGCTAGTTAACCCTTTCACCCCCTTTTGCCAGTGTCACTAAGCGATCATTTTTCTGATCGCTGCATGTGTCGCTAGGTAGCTAGTTATTTTTTTAGGTTCACCGCCAGGTTTTTATATC
This sequence comes from Lithobates pipiens, assembly GCF_037356315.1. Classification (NCBI taxonomy): domain Eukaryota; kingdom Metazoa; phylum Chordata; class Amphibia; order Anura; family Ranidae; genus Lithobates; species Lithobates pipiens. The sequence continues at coordinate 248,269,373 of NW_027507785.1, forward strand.
GCTAGGTACCCCGATATACTACCCAATAATGTTTTTAACCCCCTGATTGCCGCTAGTTAACCCTTTCACCCCCTTTTGCCAGTGTCACTAAGCGATCGTTTTTCTGATCGCTGCATTAGTGTCGCTACAGTCGCTAGGTAGCTAGTTATTTTTTTAGGTTCACCGCCAGGTTTTTATAGCGCTAGGTACCCCGATATACTACCCAATAATGGTTTTAACCCCCTGATTTCCGCTAGTTAACCCTTTCACCCCCTTTTGCCAGTGTCACTAAGCGATAATTTTTCTGAACGCTGCATCAGTGTCGCTAGTGTCGCTAGGTAGCTAGTTATTTTTTTAGGTTCACCGCCAGGTTTTTTTAGCGCTAGGTACCCCGATATACTACCCAATAATGGTTTTAACCCCCTGATTGCTGCTAGTTAACCCTTTCACCCCCTTTCACCAGCGATCACAGTATAAGTGTCACTGGTGACGCTGGTTAGCCAGTTAGTTATTTAGGTTCCCCGTCAGGTTTTTATATAGCGCCAGGGACCCCCATATACTACCTAATAAAAATTTGAACCACCTGATTGCCCCTAGTTAACCCTTTCACCACTGATCACCGTATAAGTGTTACGGGTGACTCTGGTTAGTTTGTTTTTTATAGCATTTTATATTCAAATCCGGAAGGCAGTGCTTGGTTTTCGGGGTCCCGTACGTGGCTAGGCTCCCAAAAAGTCCCCCACATGTGGTATCCCCGTACTCGGGAGAAGCAGCAGAATTTATTTTGGGGTGTAATTTGACTTCTGCCCATAGCATGTGTGAGCAATATATCATTTAGTGACAACTTTGTGCAAAAAAAAAAAAGTTTGTAATATTCCCGCAACTTTTGGCAAAATATAAAATATTCCATGGACTCAACATGCCTCTCAGTAAATAGCTTGGGGTGTCTACTTTCCAAAATGGGGTCATTTGGGGGGGTTTTGTGCTATTTTGGCATTTTATGGCCTTCGAAACTGTGATAGGTAGTGAGGAGTTAAATCAAAAATTTGCACCCTTAGAAATCCTGAAGGTGGTGATTGGTTTTCGGGGTGCCGTGCGCGACTAGACTCCCAAAAAGTCCCACACATGTGGTATCCCCGTACTCGGGAGAAGCAGCAGAATGTATTTTGGGGTGCAATTCCACATATAACCATGGCATGTGTGAGCAATATATCATTTAGTGACAACTTTTTGTAAAAAAAAATGTTTTATTTTTTTTTGTCATTATTCAATCCCTTAGGACAAAAAAAATAAATATTCAATGGGCTCAACATACCCATCAGCAATTTCCTTGGGGTGTCTACTTTCCAAAATGGGGTCATTTGGGGGGGATTTGTACTGCCCTGCCATTTTAGCACCTCAAGAAATGAGATCGGCAGTCATAAATTAAAAGCTGTGTAAATTCCAGAAAATGTACTCTAGTTTGTAGACGCTATAACTTTTGCGCAAACCAAAAAATATTCGCTTATTGACATTTTTTTTACTAAAGACATGTGGCTGAATAAATTTTGCCCTCAATGTATGACTAAAATTTAGTTTATTCGATTTTTCTTATAACAAAAAGAAGAAAATATCTTTTTTTTTCAAAATTTTCGCTCTTTTTCCATTTATATCGCAAAAAAAAAAAATCGCAGAGGCAATCAAATACCATCAAAAGAAAGCTCTATTTGTGGGAAGAAAAGGACGCAAATTTCGTTTGGGTGCAATATTGCATGACCGCGCAATTACCAGTTAAAGCAGCGCAGTGCGAAATTGCAAAAAGACCTCTGGTCCTTAAGGTATTTATTGGTCCGAGGCTGAAGTGGTTAAAGGAGCTGCAGCAATATCTGGAAAGCACTGGCTGTGTGGTACATGTATCAACAATCTCCCGTATTTTTCATATGTCTGGGCTATGGGGTAGAGTGGTGACACGGAAGCCTTTTCTTACAAAGAAAAACATCCAAGCCTGGCTAAATTTCTCCCAAAAGCATGTGGGAAAATGTGTTATTGTCTGATGAAACCAAGATTGAACTTTTTGGCCATAATTACAAAAGATATGTTTAGCGCAAAAACAACACTGCACATCACCAAAAGAACACCATACTCACAGTGAAGCATGGTGGTGGCATCGTCATGCTTTGGGGCTGTTTTTCTTCAGCTGGAACTGGGGCTTTAGTCAAGGTATTGGGAATTATGGACAGTTCCAAATACCAGTCAATATTGGCACAATACCGTTTTAGGCTTCTGCTAGAAAGCTAAACATGAAGAGGAACTTCATCTTTCATGTCATGACAACGACCCAAAGCATACATCCAAATCAACAGAAGAGTGTTTTTGCAAAGAAGAGTGGCCAAATATTGCAAGTCAAGATGGGCCTTGTTGATAGACTCATACCCAAAAAGACTGAGTGCTATAATAAAATTAAAAGGTGCTTCAACAAAGGTATTATTTTAAGGGTGTGCACACTTATGCAACTATATTATTTTATTTTTACTTCCCTCCAACTAAAAGATTTCTGTTTGTTGTTCAACTGGGTTGTACAGTTTATAGGTCACATTAAAGGTGTAACATTTTCTTAAATGATTTACCTTTGTCTCATTTTGTTACCTCACAGAAACCTGACATTTTAACAGGGGTGTGTATAATTTTTATATCCACTGTAGGGTCAGGGTCAGGAACTCGCTTTCCTATTGACTTGTGTTTTATTAGAACAAGATCAAATCGGCTCCCAAACTCCCTTTAGAAAGAAGGTTGTGGATGCTTATGAGTCTGGTGAGGAATTTAAAATGGTTGCCAAATTATTTGAAAGCAATAATTTCACAGTGAATAAAATAATCTAGTGGCCTACAGGAAGTTCATTCTCAAAGCTGACCTCATGATACTATAAGAAGACTTCAAGGACCTCAACATTTTATCACATGAGGGTGCCCTGGATTGGGGAGTGGGGTGTTAAATGGGGCCCACGTGAGTGTTCAAGAGCAAGTGAAGATCATCCATTGTAAAGGATTTTCTTGTTTTCTTGGGAGCATGTAAATTCTATCCAGTAAAATCATGTTTTTCTCTTGATGTTTAAGGGAAGCCATTTGGTCTTCTATGTGTCTTTTTGATGGGTTTTCTAGTGGTTAAGTGACCACCCGATGATCCATTCTTTCTGTGCATAGCCATGGTGGGGGGGCAAAAACCCACAGAAGATAGCCACTTATAGTGACATACAGTTGTGTTCAAAATTATAGCAGTGTGTTTAAAAGATGTGAGTAAAGCTCAAAATCTTGCATTTTTGTGTCTGCATTTTTCTTTACAAACATTTACTGTATAAACTGAGAAATGCTTGAAGAGTTAGCTTTCCTGTGACTCGCTGAGCTAATATTTAGTTGTATAACCACTGTTTCTGTGAACTGCTTCACATCTGTGTTGCATGGATTCAACCAACTTCCGGTGCTGTGAACAGGTATTCCAGCTCAGGACGATTGCACTACATTCTACTATTCCTCTGCATTTCTTGGTTTTACCTCCAAACAGCATTCTTTATGTCACCCCCACACGTTTTCTGTTGGGTTAAGGAACAGGGATTGGCTGGCCAATCCATAATGTTAATCTTGTTGGTCTGGAACCAAGATGCTGCTCGCTAACTGGTGTGTTTGGAGTTGCTGTCTTGTTGAAACACCCATTTAAATGGCATTTCCACTTCGACATAAAGGATTCAAGTATTATAATAAATAGGCCCAACACCATAGTATGAGAAACATCCCCATATCATGATGATGCTTTGTGCCACCATCCTTCACAGTAGGGATGAGCTTCGTGTTCGACTCGAACATACGTTCGACTCAAACATCGGCTGTTCGCCCATTCGGCGAATTCCGAACGTTATGGGCCATTCGCGCCAAATTTGTGTGGCGCTCACGGCCCACAATGCACTGCGTTGGTGCAGTGCATTGCTGGCTCATGATTGGCCAAGCATGCACTGTGATCCCGCATGCTTTGCCAATCACAGCACCGGCAGCGAGGAGAGCCATAATTGGCCACAGGCAGGATCCCAATCATAGCTCAGGCTGTGTAGTACACGCCCCACACTATATAAGGCCGCCAGCGCAGCAGCCTTGTGTAGTGTGTTGGCGTCTGTAGCGGTTAGTGGGTGTTCTGTGTACCTTCAACACAGTATACACCGATCGTTATCGGCCGATTTTTCGTTCTTGCTCTTCTGTAGTGGTTGTTGTCTACGTGCCCTGACCACAGTATACACCGCTATATTCACCTATATAGCTAGCTATATTTCTCTTTTTTTAATAGAGCTTGCAGTCAGTGGTAGGAGATTGTGCGTGCTGTCTGCGTGCCCTGACCGCTATATCCACCTATATAGCTAACTATCTTGCTCGTTTTAAATAGAGCTTTCAGTCAGTGTTAGGAGATTGTGCGTGCTGTCTGCGTGCTCTGAACGCAGTATACACCGCTATATCCACCTATATAGCCAACTATCTTGCTCGTTTTAAATAGAGCTTTCAGTCAGTGTTAGGAGATTGTGCAGTCAAAAAATAGTTTTTTTGCCTGGAGCTACACTTTAAAAATGTACCAGTTGAAAATTACAAACAGATTCAACTTAACACAACAAACCTACACAGTCCCTGTCTTGTTTGCACCGCCTGTATACTGCTGTTCTGAGTATATAGGGCCTGGGGGCCACACATATTTCCTTTTTTTAATATGGGTACGGGGTTCCCCTTAATATGCGTACAAGACCCAAAGGGGCTGGTAATGGCCAGGGAGGGCTACCCATGCCATTTTTCTCAATGATTTTCAACCATATTGCAGGAACCAGATATAACATTAAAACCGCAAGCAGTTTTAAATGACGTTATTTCCGTTAAATGTCATTTTGTGCAGGGACTGTTCTAAACACGGGAAACATGTGGCACTTCACAGGCATACTACAGACACCCCCCATGCACGATATTTAAAGGAATATTTCACTTTTTTTTTTTCACTTTAATCGTCATTAAAATCAGTGCTCCCGCCAAAACGGCCGTTTTTAAAACTTTTTTTTGCATTGACCCATGTCCCCTGCCAGGTCCCCAAACCCTTTTTAGGACAGTATCTTGCATATTATCCGTTAAAATTAGCACTTTTAATTTCGAACGTTCGAGTCCCATAGACTTCAATGGGGTTCTAACGTTCGTACGAATTTGGGGTCCGTTCGAAAGTTCTGGTGCGAACCGAACCGGGGGGTGTTCAGCTCATCCCTACTTCACAGTGTTCTGTTGCTTGAATTCAGTGTTTGGGGGTTGTGCTATTTCTCTTTAGACCAGTCAATGTGTTCTTTGCAAATTGTAACCTTCAGCACATGTAATTTTTTCCAACCATGGGACTTTGTAGGGGCTTCTTGCCAATAGCTTGGCTTCACATAGGTGCCCTTTAATTGTTACAATACTCACAGGTAACTTTACATCTTTCATCACCCTGGAGCTGATCATTAACTGAGTCTTTGCCATTTTGGCTATTCTTCGATCAATTCGAATGGTAGTTTTCTGTTTTTTCTTCCATGTCTTTCTGGTTTTGGTACGCTGTTCTTCTGAACAATGTCTGGAACAACCCATTTTACGCCAGATTTTCAGAGAGAAATGCACTATACCCAGAATGTACATTGCTGCCTTCATCCTTAAATAAGGGTCACCTGTTTTGACACCTTCTCTTCTTTTTTTTTTTTTTCAATACTGAATGACCTCACTAATTAAACTCTACACTGCTATTATTTTGAAAACGCTCTTTCAATTAACAATTCAATTACACAAAATCAGCAGCATGCATATAATGACTGCTGGGTCTGTTGGATTTCTATTACTCTTCTACACCTACTAATAACTTATGTACCATGTAGCATTATAATTTATACCAAAAACAGTGATTGATCTGGTTAATGATGTTGGACTGCTATTATTTTGAACACAACTGTACCAACAAGCTCCCAAACTTCTGCTTCCAGTAAATTGTGCTGCCGTTTTTCACTGCTGCATGCTGTACATGGGAATATTTGCAGGCATGCAATGCAGTACCATAGCAGCCTGTCGTCCCACAGCGGGAATGTGCACATTAGGCAACAATGTCATAACTGCATTGTAAGCTTCATAGTAAGCCTTGTCACCTGGGAACAGGAACTGTCATTCACAACACAATGCATGGATCTGAAGTTAATACTGCATTGGTCAGCAGAGTAAACAGTAAAGGCAAAGGTCTACTACAGTCTAAAGATACATGATGAGCAACACTGAGTTTCATTTTGTAGGTTCAAATGCACTTTAAATATGTATTTTTTTTAACACAAAATAAATACTGTAGTCACATTCTTCCTACAAACAGTAGTAGCTATAGTTATCTCTGTTTATTCTCACTTGCTACTAAGAATTATTTAAATATGTGATGATAGGTTATGAAATATGGAGTATGGCAGACCAAAAACAACATGTGTTCCAAGTAACCTGCTCATTCTGTAAGTGTGTGAGTAATGTTTCCAGGCAGAACAACAAGACCTTGGCAATGCAACATTTCCTTTTATGTTTGCCAGTCTACTACCCTGCGACATATAAAAGTCACCATCTGTTGGCATGTCAATATTACATACACGTACCCATAGGGCGAAAATATTACACAATATTTTGGAATAAATAGAAGAAAGTTGCAATTAAGTACAATATTTTACTGTTGAATCTGGCTGACTGGGGTGGAATCCACCAAAAATAAGGACAATTTAACAGCAACAGTTTATTCCTATCTTGGCTAATTAATCTATAAAAGATTCTTATAGTCCAAGAGGAAATTTGTATTGCAGGGCCACATCATTCCAGTCTGTTCATGCACTTGATTTGCAAAATTCGGAGACCTAGCCCTTCACTAGCTTAAAGCCTTGTTGCTGTACATGAAGGGCTTTAACAAAAGTTTGGCACCATGGCTATCCCAGGACTGTTTTGTTTGTGCATGGATGCTTCCAGAATTGAGGCTTTTCCAACATAAAGGAAATTACATACCCCACTTTGATTACCTCTAACAACAAAATTCTTAGATGGAGTGCAAAGTATATTTAGCATGTGTTTCTGAACACCTGACCTGTGATCCCCTGAAAAGTACTCAGAGGTAGGGTCACAAGGCTTTGGGAGTGGAACTTTCAATATAGGTGTGGGTGTGGGTTTGGAATGCTTTCATCGTAGCAGGTTTTGTAAAGGGTGGAATTCCAGCTGACTGGAGTTGCAAATGTAGTGAGGGATGGAATACGATCCTCGAACTGGAAATACCCCTCCTGAAAATTCATAACTGCCTGGGACAATGTGGAGATCTGTTGGAATAGTGGGATTGATTTACTAAAAACTGGAGAGTGGAAAATCTGGTGCAGCTGCGCATGGTAGCCAATTATCTTCTAACTTCAGTTTGTTCAATTAAGCTTTGAGAGAAAAAAAAAAACTGCTGATTTCTATGCAGAGCTACACTAGATTTTGCACTCTCCAGTTTTAGTAAATCAACCCCAGTGTGGAGGCATCTCTTTCTAAGATAGCTGGTGGATGGAGGGTTATTAAGTGGGTTTCCCTTACACAAATACCCCCTGCAGTTAGTGAAAGGGCATAATGGGACACAGGTACTGGTGGTGGGTCCAGATGCAACAAATTATCTGAAGATGGTCTGGTTAGTGCTTGGATGCTGTAGAGGATCGGACTAGACCTGTGCAGAAAGCTGGTATGGCACAGGAATATGCAGTCAGGGTGGACAGAAGTCAGTATCAGCCAGACAGCTGAGGTACTAATTCAGAAAGGAGAAGTGAAGTCCGGGTCCTGGTCAAGGTTGAGATTAGACAGACGGCAGAGGTACCAAGACCATAGGCCGATATAAATGAATCAGGGTTAAATACTACTTGGTTGTATTTTAAATCTTTTACTTATAAACAGAAAATTGCTTTCATGCGAATCTACATGCCATCTCTTAAGAATATGATAAAAGATGATATGATTTCTTGTGGGGAACCTTTTATGTACAGTGTCTAAACTGGACTATAACTAGAATTGTATATCGCAGCGGTCGCCAACCAATGGTCCATTAGAAAATTTTGGGGGTTCTGCTGCAAATCAACATTGTGGCAGATACTCAATGTTGTTTCTAGTGTTCTAAATGCCCTCTGACAGTCAATACTGTCATTGCTCGTCGATACCTGATGCCTCCTCTGTAGTTCCGGTTCCTGTGAACTCAGGGGAAGGCGCCACAAGTAGTGCAGAGAGCAGGAAGTGAAGGAGGAGACTTTGAAACTTCCAATGCCAGCGATGATTATAGACTGTGGGGGGGAGCATGGAGCTTGAGCGCATGGCTGGATAAGAAAGTATGATCCAATGATGAGTCCCTGTAAGGCAGCAGCGTGATGCAGAGTCTGGGGGGAGGGGGGGGCAGAGAGCTGGAGCATTGTGTGTGTGTATAAGGGGTGTAAAATTCATGCTAGTGGGCCTCGGGACTCAAAATTGTGAGTTTAGTAAGCAAAAGGTTGGTAGTCACTAGTATATAGAGAAGAAATCATCAAAGTTGCGATGACATATTTCCCAAAGAATGTGACGCCGATCTTTCCACTCCTGAATTTACACTTTTCCAGGAGCTATCTAGAGAAAAAGTGTTTTCCTGCAAAATAGACTTTGCACTGTGCAAGATTTGTGTTGGTTTGCAATATAGCAACAGTTTAATGTCCTAGTAACTTTATTGATATACTGTACCCGTATTTTGGACCAAAGATGCCTAGTTTTGGACACAAAAAGTGCCTTATGAAAAAATCCTTTACACTTGACCTCAGAAAATGTTTATATTCACTGTTTTTAGCAAGTGTCCTCAAAAAAAGGAAGATGCAGGACATTGATGTTGGTTGCATACAAATTATAACAGCTTTATTGCTTTATAGTTTGTTCTAATCTATAGTGAACCCAGTTTTAATGGACTTTCAAGTGCAAAGGAGAGTATGTTAAGATTCATACAATACAAGATGGGTCGAGAGTATTTTGTCTTTTGTTTTAAAATTGATATATTAAAGTTTTCCTTTTTAATTTAATATGCAATTATAACCTGCAGAAGATAAAACCTTTCACCATCCTATCCAAAGCTAAAAAATAAACGTTAGTTTAATTTATTAATTTTAAATAGTTACTTAAGTTAGTCTATGCTCTAAGCTGAATGCATGTACATACAGTACATGGAAACTTGATTCATGGTGCTTCAAAGGGAATGCAGAAAGAGACATAGGAAGCCAGTGGTTATTTTAGCTCATCAAAATCCACTAATAAAATATCATAACTTTGAGTGGACATGCCTTTTTAGAATGAGAGCTGCTGCATAGAGTGAGATGCAACACTTTTATTGGTAGCAAAGTCATCAGTGAAAAAACTGACTGTACACACAGTATATGATTTATATACTGTAAATATAACATTTACATGTGGATACAAATCCATATATCCAACTGTGGAATACAGCTACAAGCTCTGCATCATGGATCTCGGCTGAAGCACCTGCCTATGTAAAAGTACTGACGTGACTTTGGAACCAGACATATGAACCACCAAATGCTGCCTTGATATTTCCGGAGACGTAAGAGCTACCAGTTAATGTTTCCTATTTACAGTTTTTACTGAGAGTACTGAGTCAATCATTCTCAATAATCTAGCCCTATAAATTTTTATGATCATGGAGAGAAATTGTTCGGCTACATGTAGCGATCTCTATAAAGTACATTCATGTAAACAAATCAGCTTGGCCTTGAAGGTAATGGGCTTGGTTTCCAAAGCTGTTCTAAAATAGACCTGTTACTGGGAGTTATGAGAGAACAAAGCCTAATAACTTCATACCTTGGGCTCTCTCTCTCTGCCACTAAAGAGGTGTTTCATACACTCCCCCCAACTTGCCCGTCACCACCACAGATCTGTATTTCTCTTGTATGCCATGTCTGGATACATGGCACAAATGGCTTTTTGGTGCCTGCACCCACTTAATAACCAGATGCACTTCAAAGGTTACTAAGGTGGAGTCATTTCTAGAACATTGCTTAGCAATTACGCTTAGCACTGTTGACATAGTCTAAACTGGGCACAGACCAATGGTGCCTGACCTTTTTTCACTTAGGTACCCCTTGGCAGCCCATTACCAAGGGCAGGACTAACAGTAGCCTGCCATGTCAAAATGTATTTTAGAGGTGCTAATGTAAGTGTTGAGGCAGTGACCCAAGTACACTAGCAGCTCAAGTAAGCTAATCAGCAGAGAACAGGGGAAGACCCCAATATCTTCAGAGCCCTGACAAACGATAAGGACACAAGAAGCAAACCCTTGTCAGCCAGTCAAGTGAGGCCAGAAGGTGACTACACTTCATATCCAGAAGTCAAGCCTGGGGCCTCTCCCCCATCACTTAGGTAGGGGACACTCGCGTTTCTGGCCAGCAGGGTTGTGGATAAAGGGGGTACCACCAGTCCTCGGAAGGCATAGGGCCCAGGCAACTGGATGAATCAGATGTGGCCAGGGAAAATGATCAGCACGGTGGGGGTGGGGGCAATTTCTGGAACCAATCCCCTGTATGTTTCCCTTTGCCGCAACTAAAAGCTGGCTTTGTCTCCTCTCACTCCCACCAGATTTCAGATGCTGCTGAGAATGCCATACAGGGGATCAGTTCCAGTAGTTGCTCCTCCTCCTACACCCATCACCCTTCCTGTGTACCATAGGTTTCCCCTGTTGTCCAGGCCCTCTTGTGTGCCCCGACCCCCACAGAGCTTCCCACCGGCATCTGCAAGCACACAATAGGGTCCCTCAGGATGGAGGGTGTGGGGGAAGGGTCCAGTAAATATGTCACCATGTCATTTACCAGCCCCTATCCTTCCCCGAATGAACATAATGAGAGATCAGCAGTGTTAATTTCGTTGACTAAAACATTTTAGTCGACTAAATGAATACTATTTTAGTCTACTAAAATACGTCTAAAACTACTGAGATGACTAAAATATGACTAAAACTAAAATGGCATTATAGTCAAAAGACTAAAATGGGACTAAAACTAAAATGCCATTTTAGTCAAAAGACTAAGACTAAGGCCGCGTACACACGAGAGGATTGTCCGTCCAACTTAGTCCGCTGAAACGTGTTTCAGCGGACAATCCGCTCGTGTGTGGGCTTCAGCTGACTTTTTTAGCGGACAGTCTGACGGACTAAGTCTTTCGGAATTTCCGTAATTTTGTCCGTCCAAACTTGGTTTCAGCGGACAGTCCGCTCGTGAGTAGGCAAGTTGGACGGACTAAGTATGGCGCATGCTCAGAAAGGATTTACACGGCCGAAGGTTGCATTGCAGTGTATTGGACGTCGTATTTCTAGTCCCGTCGTACGTGCTGTACACGTCATCGCGCAAGCTTTCAGCGGACTGTCTGTTCATCGTGTGTGGTCAAGTCCGTTCATTCAAAAGTTGGACGGACTGTCTGTCGGATTGTCTGACGAACTTAGTTGGGCAGACAATCCGCCCGTGTGTACGCGGCCTAAAACGAAATTGAAATTTGACTTCAAAATTAACACTGGTCTGTAGTGCATGTTCATACCGCCGATACCATAAATAATAAAATATTCGATTTTTCACTCCAGCAGTAAATAATGTTAACGCATTACACTTTAATTACACCCATTTTTTAAGTTTTGTACTGGAGATTTTAGTCGACTAAAATGTACTGGAGATTTAGTCAACTAAATACCACTAAAACTTAAACAATTGCAAAAGACTAAAATGTGACTAAAACTAAAATGCCATTTTAGTTCCAAGACTAAAGCTAAATCGAAATTTGCTGCCAAAATTAATACTGGTGATCAGTACCAATTATTTACTGTGTTCATTCATAACTGAAGCATAGAAACCTGGGGGGGAGGGGGCTGTCAAGTTGGCTGTATGGGGCACTGTGGTTTTTAATAGCAGTCCTCTTTTCTCTGGCAGTACCGGGTACTCTCTGACACTCGCTGAGACATTGAAAGCTGCTGCGCAAGGCCAGTGCCAGCCTGACAGATAGCACCTTGGACCAATCCGAGCATGTGGCTCCTTACTTCTGTGCTCACTATGACAAGCAAAAGATTACCTTAACGGCAAAAAGTTAGGTCATCACTGGAGGGATGATTTTGGTGAATGTATGGCATCACCCTGAGATTTTATCACAGCTGGGGGGGGGGGGAGAATTTGTGCCATCATAAAGTACAGGCGCATACTCCAGCTTGGGAACAGCTGGTCTAGACCTTATGTAAAAAATACGGAATTTGTGAAGGGACATTCCAAATTAAACAAGAGGGGAAGAAAATAGGTTTGGTTACAATGACAACCCCTTTAGGAAAAAATAATAGGAATGCCAGGCTCTCAAAACTAAATTTTAAAGCTGGTTAAACAAAAAAAATACCAGAACAGCTCTAAAAAATAATTTGCACTTTAGTATTTTACAGTTTTTAAAGTAGTCTATTTGAGACTATTTTATGAAGCATTTTCAAAATACTGTTGTAAATTCTGTAATGATATGAAGCACTTGGTTTTTGTGTTACTGGTCCCATATGGGCCTCCCTAAAAGATTATAATTGGGATGCAAGCCTTTAAATTGTTTTCCAATCTCAGAAACTTAAAAAGTGGAACAGAGAGGAAATAAAGAAGAACGCATTCTTCACAATGCTTATAGATACAGAGATGAATTAGGGTTAATTACTGCTTGTTCAGAATATATACGTAAATACTTTGGGGTGCAGTATCTGGGCACAGGTTGACTTTAGTGGGGCACGAAAATTTTTTTTTTTTAAATATCTGGATAATAAACACAATAGTCTGAATTGCTTTTAAATGAGAGATGATGATATCGCAAAACCCAACTATATGCAGGAAATAACATGACATTTGTGAGGAAATTCACTTCCAAAAAGCTGGATTTTATATTGAAATCAATTTGTTCCTAAAATGTATTGTTTAACCAGGCTGATTCTTTCGCAACAGAATCTGAAAAATCCACTGGAATGTTGATTTGGAGGTTTTTACAGCTAAACAGAATAGAGATGATGTGCAGGGCAGGATTGCGCTGGCACTGTAACAAGCAAGCATTATACCTTGTGTTTCCTACTTGGCAATAAAGCATTTGGAAGAAGTTTGTCTTGGGAAGCAAATTCCATTTTAGTTTCATTTGGCAGTCCAAGGAATAAAAAAAGAATGATAAAACTGCTAAATCTATCTGAAAGGCACCAATGCAAACAAACATGATAGGTGTTATTTTATTTGAATCTTGTTTTCAACAAATGTATTGAAGAGATAGCACATAGGGGACAAAGTATAAGGGCTCATGCACACAAAAAGCTCCTTTTTACGCATTTGACCTTTTATTTATCAAGAAGCTTGTTGTGCTCTTTCACACATTTTTTTATTGCACATTTTTTCAGCTTTTTTAAGCTTTTGTGAGCACCAGCATTTTTTTCATGCTTTTTTTGAGGGGAGGTTGTTTTGTGTGTTTTTGGGTGCTTAGGTTTTTTCTGCTTGAAAGCTCTTCACAAGAACGTGAGTTTGGTGGGGGGGGGGGGGGGTTCTTAGGGTTCCCACCTCATCCCTCTAATTACCATCTTAATCAGCCAAAGAACTTATGTAATTAATATGGTTAAAATATGGGAAAATTAATCGGGTTTAAACTCACTTGGTGCCTTATCTGCATTAAATTAGCCTCAGAACCTGTGTAATTCATATGTGTTTGGGTTTAAAAGGATAAGGTGGCAACCCTAGGTTTTCTGCCTGTAAGCTCATATGCCTGTACTCCTGAAAAATCCATAGTGTGCATGGACACATTGGCTAACATGGAGGAGTTTCAAGGCAGGAAAAAAATGAAAGCTCAAAAGCCTGTAGGAGCAGCTTCTTTGAGCTTTTTTGGCTCCAGGTAGACGGAACTAGCGAAGGAAGTCAATGTTGCCACCTCCATCGGCGAGATTGACACCTTGTGAGCCCCGTCACCTGGTATGGATTTAAAGGGGAACCCCTACGCAATCAGTATGGAATGTAACTGTGACATCCAGTATAGCTCGATGCGTTTCGTGGATTTTTCCACTCATCAGGAGCAGATGCATCAGAGATTCTTATAAGGTATATATAAGGAAGTGATGTAAGTAGAATTAGTACATTTAAAAAAAATTCAAACAGAAAGGTGAAGATTGAAAACGTCCATTGTTCTGTCGAAAATTATCCGGCCATCAGATAGTGTCTGCCCCGTGCTGCGCAGGCGCAGCGCTTGCACAGTACGGAGGAGAAGGAGACTCCGAAAGTCTCCGAAGAAGAGCGGCACCTGCGCAGTGAGTCCAGATGCAAACCCCACCACCCAAGTGGACATACGGTAACGCATAGTAACAGGGCCCTTCGCGGGCTCGCTTTGCTCGCCACGATTCGGGCACGGCCTCGCTTCGCTCGCGACGCTTCGGGCATGGCCTCGCTTCACTCGCCACGCTTCGGGCATGGCCTCGCTTCGCTCAGCTATTTTTTATTCTAACTCTATGTCCACTAGGTTGGTGGGGCTTGAACCTGGACTCACGGCGCAGGTGCCGTTCATCTTCGGAGACTTTCGGAATGTCCTTGTCCTCCGTACCGTGCAAGCGCAGTACAGGGCGGACAATATCTGATGGGGGACACTATTGGACACATCACCGTGGCTGAAGTAAAGCATAGTAGACACAAGTAGTTTTCAACCCAGCAGGGCTGAATGAAAAAAAACTGACAGCTCCGGAGGAACAGCTGTACTAACTATGCAATGTTAGTACAGCAATATCCCCTGCTGTGCTAATGTGTTCTGACAGGGGGACGGCCCCACAAGAGCACTCTAGTCAGCACTCTCAGCCATTGGCTGAGAGTGCTGATCCGGCTTCTGTCCGACTGGCTGCAGTGCACATAGGCCGCCTGACATTCGGTCCGTGTGTACTAGACTTTAGTGAGAGATAAGCACAATGTGAGGACTTTAGCGGAAAAGTCTTCTATTTATTATGAAAAGTGAAATTCTATTTCAATCTTTTTTATTAGTTTTACAAAATAGAGTAATGATGTAGCACCCTGGTATTAGGCAGGGTTGCTAACAAATTTAGTTATGCTAGGTGGTCGTTAACCTGGCTAATTGGTAGTTATATCCACAGATTTTTTTGCCCTAAAGCCTGAGCCTGGTGCATTTCTCTCTTCTGTCAATAGGTGGGACTGCTGCCTTTGGTATTAGAATAACAAGACCACAGTGAGTTCAGGTTGTGAATAGACATAATTTCTCAGCCATTCATATTTGTGGCTAAGCATGCTGGAAGAGTCTATTTAAAGTGGTGTTGCCATCAAAAATATAACCTAACTTGTATGTGCAGCAAAGGGTCTTAATAAAATTAATTGGATAATAAAAAATTTTTTACTTACCTATTTCTTGCGGTTGCTAGGTGGTCCCACGAAATCTGCCTCTTCCATTGCCCGGGCTAAAAACGTCACTTCCCTCGCCAGCCCGGCTCGCTAAGGCTCCTGGGAGAAGTATGTCACCATTTCCCAGGATGCCTTGGGCATCACCAAGGGTGTAGTGTCATATTTTGCTGCCTATCACAGGATGCTGCGGAAGTGACGTTGCCGCCAGAAATTGCGTACTGCGCATGCGCGATGTGTTCCAAACACTCGCGCCGTGCGTTCCAACAGGCAGCAAAATATGACACTACAACGGCGCTCGATATAGCGCCGACTGCGCATGCGCGAGATCTAATCGAACGGGTGGTGCATGCTGGTCTTTTATCAGCGCACTCTCCCGGAAGAGGATGCCTGTGGGCTTCACATGCCCACAGGCAAAATGACAACCGTCAGGAGACGGTTTTATAAAATCTTTTTTAATGACAAAACAGCATGCTGCTGGATGGAAAAAATGAAAAAGTAAGTGTTAGATTTAATTATAATAATGTTTGTCAGTATGCAAAAAAAAAAAAAAACGATCAAGACAGTGGAATCCCGCTTTAAGGGGAATGAGTCAGGTGAGCAGTGTTCTTTTAGCCCCAGGCTGGGGCCTGGGGACTGTATGTGAAGCAGCAGCTGAAGGTTAGGCCTAAGTCTGAGGCTTAGCCATGTGTGTAGAGGCTCAGCCCCAGGGGCGCCTGATCGTTGCAGAGGTTCAGCCGGGCGTTGAACCGAGTGTTGCCAGAGGTGAAGGAGAAGCAGTTGCAACATGGAACGACCACTCCTGTTACCAGAGGCAAGTGAGAACCAGAGGTCTGAGATGAAGGGGTCACCATCGCTAGTAAGGGACAACTACTCCTGTTATCAGAGGCTAGGTTTGTGAAGTCTGAAGAAGTACCAGAGTTAAAGGGGGCTCCCAGATTCCAATAAGCCCCCCCCGCCTGCAGACCCCCACAACCACCGGGCAAGGGTTGTGGGGATGAGGCCCTTGGGTCTGGTATGGAAATGGATTTTGGGGGGGACCCCATGTCTTTTTTTTTTTTCTACTGTTGGCGTGGGGGGGGGGGGGTTCCCCTCCGGGTCCATACTAGACCCAAAGAGCCTGGTATAGACCTGGGGGGACCCCATGCAGTTTTTTGGGGATTTTTTTTTGGCTGCCATTTTTTTTTACTTTCAGTGAGCCGAAGACTCATTGGGTGTTAAGGATGCAGCGGCTGGCTTCCTGGTCCCCCAGTTAGCAACCAGCTATATACAGTGTTAAAATAAGAACCACAAAACACATTAGAAATCACATCAAAAATGCAACAGTTGCGTTCCTGGTGTGGTTCCACTGAAATGTATTACCTGCAAACCATTTGAAAAATGTCCCCGACCATTTCCAAAAACGCACTGGCCGCAAAACACATAGATGTGTACTAGTACCATAGGAAACCATGTTAAATGGACTGTACAGTGTTTCTGCCAACTGCAAAACACACTAAGAAATCCATAGGTGTGAACCTAGGGTCAGCGCCAGTTCACACTGGAGCAATGCGGGAACCCTGCGAATCCAGTGCAGGTTCCAGCATCGCATACAACTCGCAGGCAGTTCACACTGCCATATGCAAACTGCTGGGAGTGTCAGTAAAAAGCGAATGACACCCCCAAATCAGTTTGCATATCACAGAGTGAAATGCAAATTCAGACAACACCCATGCGATCCGATTCTGCTGCGGACCAAAAAAAGGGTCCTGTACGAGTTTGGTCTGAATGCGATGCAAATTCAACCATACAATCTGTATGGCTGTGTTTGCATCACACATAAATCACATGTGATTTTCAGTGTGGGTCACAGCAGTGTGAATCAGCCCTAAGGCCCCTTTCACACTTGTGCAACTCCTGCATCCATAGACCTCAAGATTACACTGGCATTGCTTCAAATCACACCAAATTTGTGGCAAAAAGCGGGACTTTCAGGTCGCACGAGTGTGAAAGGGGTCTTATGGACCTCAAGTTGTAGGAAAAGTTGGCCAAGTTTCCCCATTTGCACTTGTGCAACCAATGCCTGTGTAATCTTGCGGTATATGGGCCTCAAGTTGCATCAAAGTCAAAGCAAAGTAGTGCAGGGACGAATTTGACCCACTTGCAGGATGCACAAGTGAGAATAGTGCCCAATTCAAAGGTTTTAGCCATGAATCTCATTCACACTGCTGCAACCTGAAAGTCACACTATTTTTTTTTTATTTAATTGTTTTTTATTGAAAAAAGAATTTCACTTATACATGCATAAATAAAACCTAGTTTTACATACATAGAGGGGGTATACATGTCAGCCAAAAATACAGAGTTTTTCTTCCAAAGAGACTGCTTAACACCAATGACATAGTCATATCTATCCCTCTAATTATCGCTAACGCCCCTGTAGGGCTAACCCCTCCTCCCCCCCTTACCCCTGTTCTTCGAACACACGCTGCTAAATCCAAACAAGCTTATCTGGATAGCCGATAACGAAGTGGCGAATCCATTCAGGGACAGAAATAAGGAGCTTCCAGTAGGCTCCCAGGCCGCCCCCGGCCTGAGACCGATAGGTGCACTCTAGGTCCCATCCTCCACTATCTCATCTAGGGGGAAGCCGATGTCCCTCAACCATGGATTCCATAGCAGCTTGAATTTTTTAAGGTTATTTTGTCTAATATACATTGCCCGTTCGCACCAAATTATGGAATTGATGGCATTTATCCATGCTTGCAGTGCTGGAGGATTCTTTGCCTGCCAATTCATCGCGATTAAGCGTCTGGCCTGGTACAGGCATCTTAATATAGATGTTTTTGTTGCAGCAGAGATTCCACCCCTTTCCATAATCCCTAATAGACAAGTCCTAGCTTCAGGTTCTAAGGTGGTATTAAAAATTCTATTTATTCTGTGCACAATTTCTATCCAGTACCGATACAGTTTTGGGCACTTCCATACCATATGGAGCAGGTCTCCTGGTGCTCTACATCTAGGGCACTCCCCGTTGGACCTATTGCTTATCCTCCGCATTTTTTTGGGGGTATAGTATGCCCTATATAAAAAAAGCTTATGGGACATACGCTGCGATGGGGAGATAGACACCAAATTCCCCTGTGCTAGGATCTCATCCCATTGTTCCTGCTCAATTGGTCCCAGGTCTTCCTCCCATCCCCTCCTGCTCTTGTCCCGTCCTTCTCCATTCAAAACTTTATCCCTGAGTTTTGTATACAAGCTAGAGATCTGGCCCTTTGTTTGTCCTTGCTCAAGAAATCTCTGTAACAAGGGGTTCTTTGTCCTCTCGATAGTAAGTGTGCCAAACTGTGAATGTATCCCATGCCTCACTTGCAAATATATATAAAATGTTTTATTGGAGATGTCGTATTCCTGGCGGAGATCTTCGAAAGATTTCATAGTGTTCCCCTGGTAGAGATGCACCAGTCTTCTAATCCCCCTCCTCTCCCACTCCTGGGACCGGGCTATACAGTTTAGTTCAGCCAGTTCTCCGTTGTTCCATAGGGGGGTATACTCAGTTACCCCCCCATAGGCCAAGAGTTGCTTAGCTATTTGCCATACTTTCCTCGCCAAGGTATTGGTGGGACATTTACAAGCGAATGAATTAGCCTCTAGAACTTCAACTAGAGTTCTATTGAAAGTCACACTATTTTGCTGCCACTTTGCTGCTGCAACTTGGCCCCAACTTCTGGCAATGCCTGTGTAATATTGCGCCCTATGTACCTCAAGTCACATGAAAGTCACACCAAAGTAGTACAGGGACTACTTTGAAGTTGTTGCAACTTGAAGTAGCACAGATATGAATAGTTATCATTGAGAATCATGGGGTACAACTTGTCATATAACTCAGAGATCCAAATTTGCTGGAAAAGTCACTCAACTGTGAAACAAGTCATATATATTTTAATAGAAAGGAGCTCTCATTTATATTTGCATAGTCCTTACTGATTTACATCAGCAGAACAAATGCAGGAAGTGATGTGTGCACATGGGCCAGAAGCAAATGTGTGGTGATGCCAAACAAATCATTGAACCCCACCCACACCAAATCTAACTACCACATCCATCCCCACAAGTACATATCTTACACTTACCCGGCAAAGGAGCAGCACCTCCTCTTTGCTAAAGAGGGACCTTGCCATGTCCACCTAGATGGAGATCCTGACCAGCACATGAACTTCTGAGTGATTACAATGACTCATTTCAGGGTCAGAAGGTGAAACCACACTTTTGATCGCAGCTGCGAATATTTGATCGCAACCACGATGAAATTTTTTTTCTTTTTGTTTATTTGCAGATATGCAAATCTGTATTTCTACATATGATATTTAAAATTAAACAGCAGGTGAATTACAAAGACAAAGGCACAGTTTAAGCCCTGGTTCACACTGACAGCGGGCGGAAATTGTGCGAGTTCAGCTGAACTCACGCGATTTAATTCCCGCATGTCAGTCCCGACTGTGGGGGGGAATTTCAGAGACTTCTAAGCAGAAGTAATAACCTCTAAGCCACATGTAAAAACCTCCTACACATAAATACAAGAAAGATAAAGAGTTATTCTTCTTGATTTATTCTGTGATATTTGGTGGTTCTTTGTGGGTCAGTGTAGAATATTGATGTTACCCTCAAATTTTTGGGAATTACATTTTGATTTATGATGTTGGTACACATATCAATTTTTTTGGGCTCAATTTATGATTATTTGGAAATAATAAAAAGCACAAAAAATTGTGACTTATTTTACATTTGCATCAGCAATGGTATTGTTAGAGGTTTGTAAAGACACCTGTGTGAGTTTAGGTAAAGATTGGTGAGATGGAGAGTAACAAGTGAAAGTGACAGAGAAAAATATATTTTATCAAAACATTCCACATTATAGCATTCTTAAAAACAAAATAGTTGAAGCAGAAGCAACAATCTTGCAAAGGAAAATTTATTTCAGAGAAAGATACATTTCATCTCAATATTAAAAGGATTTATTTGGGGAAGTTACAATTGTTCCATTAGAATCAATGGCTAAAACTTGCATTGGACTATAATAGTGCAAACTTTCACTCCCAAAAAATGCTGTTTAACACAGCGCTTATTTTGATATTTACTATAGCGCCCTGTAAAAAAGACATTGGAGCTAAAATGAGAGCTATTTGCAGGTTTGAGCAGGCTCAGTTGTGTTGGCACCTAGTTTAACAAAAACTTTGTCAGCAGGTTACAGACAATGATTTTGACTGTATACTTGCTGATCGGCTATGGCCAATCACAGCACAGAGAACTGTGTGTCCACAAACACAACACACAGATTCTGGCTGGATTTCTCCCTGCTTTCAGTTACAGAGCTGAACGCAAGGAAAGAATCCAGACAGATTTATAAATAAAAGCAGCACACATACATTTGCATACACTTGTTAGACACACAGTTAACCCCTTGATTGCCCTCCTGATCCCTCCTGTCACCAAGCCAGTGTCATTAGTATACAGTGTACAGTATTATCACTGATCACTGTATTAGTTGCCAGTTAAAGTGGTTGTAAACCTGTTTTTTTGTTTTGTTTTTTCAGACCTGCAAGGTAAATTCATAATGTGCTAGTATGCATCGAAAAAAAAAGTAAAAAAAAGTGCCATCTGCCCCAGTGCCATCCTCCCCCAGTGCCATCCTCCCCCAGTGCCATCCTCCCCCAGTGCCATCCGCCCCAGTGCCATCCACCCCAGTGCCATCCTCCCCAGTGCTACCTGCCCCCAGTGCCACCTGTTGGTGCTATCTGTCCCCAGTGCCACCTGTTAGTGCTATCTGTCCCCAGTGCCATTTGTCCCCAGTGCCATCTGTCATCAGTGCCACGTATAAGTGCCATCTGTCATCAGTGCCACGTGTCATCAGTGCCACATAGTGCCATCTGTCATCAGTGCCACATATTAGTGCCATCTGTCATCAGTGCCACGTATCAGTGCCATTTGTCATCAGTGCCACCTGTCAGTGTCAGGTGCCATCTGTTGTCAGTGTCACGTGTCATCAATGCCACTTATCAGTGCCATCTGTCATCAGTGTCACACGTCATCGGTGCCACGTATTAGTGCCATCTGTCATTGGTGCCACGTATTAGTGCCACGTATTAGTGCCATCTGTCATCAGTGCCACGTGTTAGTGCCATCTGTCATCAGTGCCACGTATTAGTGTCATGTGTCATCAGTGCCACGTATAAGTGCCATCTGTCATCAGTGCCACGTATAAGTGCCATCTGTCATCAGTGCCACGTGTCATCAGTGCCACGTATAAGAGTCATCATTGCCACTTATCAGTGCCATCTGTCATCATTGTCACGTGTCATTGTCCTGGTGCTCCAGGGCCTTCAAAAGTGTAATAGGTAGTCAACAAGTTAGATGTGTAATTTATGCTCCTAGAACACGTGATGGCGCTCCCTGCATGTTGGGCCTCTCTATGTGGCCAGGCTGTGAAAAAGTCCCACACATGTGGTATTGTAGTACTCAGGAGGAGTAGCAGAATTTTTTTGGGGGTGTCATTTGTGGTATACACATGCCACGTGAGAGAAATAACCTATTACAATGACAATTTTGTGGAAAAAAATGTAAAAAATAAAAAATCCTAATTTTGCAAAGAATTGTGGGAAAAAAATGACAACATCAAAAAGCTCACCATTCCTCTTACTAAATACCTTGGAATGTCTATTTTCCAAAAAGGGGTCATTTGGGGGGTATTTGTACTTTCCTGACTTGTTCGGGTCACAAGAAGTGAGATAGGCCACCAGTACATCAGATGTGATCAATTTTGTGCGATTCGCACCACAGCTTGTAGACTCTCTAACTTTCACAAAGACCAAATAATATCCACTAATTTGGGCTATTTTTACCAAAGATATGTATAAATTGTGGGCAAAATTTATGAAGAAAATTAATAATTTGCATAATTTTGTCACAGAAACTAAGAAATATACGTCCAAATTTTCGGTCTTTTTTCATTTATAGCGCAAAAAAAAAACCCAGAGGTGATCAAATACCACCAAAAGAAAGCTCTGTTTGTGGGAAAAAAAGGGAAAAAAATTCATTTGGGTACAGTTTCGCATGACTGAGTAATTGTCATTCAAAGTGTGAGAGCACCGAAAGCTGAAAATTGGTCTGGGCAGGAAGGGTGTTTAAGTGCCCAGTAAGCAAGTGGTTAATAAAATCACTTACTTTCACCTACTTATGTTTGATTTACTCTGTCGCAGTCACACAGTTCTGGTGACATCCAGTTTATGACAGGTTAAAAGCACTGCTGCCGCTTTTAACCTCTTTGAGGGCGCTTTGGCAGCGCTGCCCATTGGTTTCAATGAAAGATGCGGTTTAGGAGCGATGTATACACCGTTCACACACCCCCCAAAGACGCTGCTTACAGGACTTTTTTCCCCAGTGTGAAAGCACTTGAGCATTCACACTAGGGAGTCGTGAAAGGTGCTTTTCATGCACTTTACAGGCCCTATTTTTAGTGCCAAAACGCCTGAAAATCTAATCAGATCCTGGATGCACAGGATTCAATTTTCCCTACATACAGCTAAACTGATGATGAACACACAAAGTGAACACCATTGACAAATCATTACATTAATTTATTTGCTTGAGAAACATCCTGTAAACTCATACATTTGACAGTGCCATCGTGAGTGAGGCATTAGGTTTTCCAGCTCTTTCGAGTAGTGTCCAGAATGATCGTTTGCAATATTGTATTCCCTGCTATAATTTCTACGGTAATTACCACTTTTAGAAATTGAAATTTTTTTTGTAGGGGTAGATCCACTGCTGTCAATTTACCAATGCATACACTTATGCTTCTGAATTTGGATTTTTTTCTAATTCTTTCAATCTGAATTGCTTTATTGAATTTTTTGAAATGATGTAAACTTAGTTTGACTTTTTTTTTTAGTTTAAATGTAATACCAGAATTCAGTTTGGGTTTATTATCTTCAGCTAAATGTTCAGACGGTGTCATTTGTCTCCTGTCTTCCTTGTCAGCACCTGTCACCATCCACTAAGACAAGAGAACCAAAGACTAACAAAAATCAAGATCCTGCCACTGTGAAGAGCTGCTGAAATCACTTGAAACTACCAATTTATTTATTTGTCTCCTTTCATTGGAATGGAAAATACCCAGTGCAGAAATAACTAGGACAGGGGTGCCCAACCTTTTTGAAGAGCGAGGGCCACGTAAGCGACTTGGTAACCGGCCGCAGGCCACAATAGTGGTGGATGGCATGTCCGTGTCCACTCTGCATTTGGAGAGCGGACAAGGACGCAGCCCACGATACTTTTTAGCGGATCGTATTGGAGGTAAAATACAAGTCGGTTTATATCTGACACTACTTAGAGGTGAATGGAGGGTCCAATTGGTCGGACTGTCGGACTGACCATGTGAAAGGGGTCCACGGCTGCTTTCACACTGATGCGCTACGGTTTACCCACACCACGTGTGCTATGCAGTGTACCTTTGGCTTTCCTGCAGTTTGCAATAGATTTCTATTATATTCTGCAGGTTTGGTGCACTTTCAGAAAGCTCACCAAACTCGCAGGTAATAATAGAAGTCTACGGCTCAGTGCAGGTAACCCGCAGGTAAACTGCTCTGCACCTGCGGATCAGTTTGAAAGCAGCCCATTAACCACTGCAGAAAAGATATGCCCATATATACTCTGTGATTTTAGTAATAAACTGACCTTTAATAACAGTATTCTTTCTATTCTATCCCAGAGCAGGAGGCTGTGGGCCACATCAGAGGGCTCTGCGGGCCACTGATTGGGCACCCCTGATCTAGTAGATGGTTGGGTTTTTGACCCTCAACTCCCAATTCTTAACAATATGTAAAGAAGCAACTGAGGACTGGTGATGAGTGGAAAATTAAGATTTTTTTTCCCCACAAAATTGTCATAATAACAAGTTATTTCTCACACACGGCCAGTGTTGGTCATCTTACTTTAACCACTTGCTTACTGGGCACTTAAACCCCCCTCAGTCCCAGACCAATTTTCAGCTTTCAGCGCTGATGCACTTTTAATGACAATTGCGCGGGCATACAACACTGTACCCAAATGAAATTTTTATCATTTTTTTCCCACAAATAGAGCTTTCTTTTGGTGGTATTTAGTTACAGCTCGGAGTTTTATTTTTTGCTAAACAAACAAAAAAAGATGCAAAAGAAAAAAAAAAAAAAAAACATGTTTTAATAGTTTGTTATAAAATTTTGCAAACGGGTCATTTTTCTCCTTCATTGAAGTGCGCTGATTAGGCGGCACTGATAGGCTGCATTGGTGGGCACTGATGGGCTGCATTGGTGGGCACTGATGGGCTGCATTGGTGGGCACTGATAGGCTGCACCGGTGGGCACTGATAGGCATAGTTAAGGCGGCACTAATAGGCACAGATAAGGCGGCACCGATGGGCACAGATAAGGCGGCACTGATGGGCAAAGATGGGCACAGATAAGATGGCACGGATGGGTGGCACGGATAAGTGGCACGGATGGGTGGCACGGATGGGCACTGATAGGTACCACAGATAGATGGGACTGATGGGCACTGATAGGTGGCACTGATAGGTGGCTCTGATAGGTGGCACTGCTGGGCACTGATGGGCGGCACTGCTGGGCACAGATGGGCGGCACTGCTGGGCACTGATGGGCGGCACTGGGGTGCAGCACCTTTGAGGCAGATTGGGTGGCACTGTGGGTGGCACTGTGGGTGGCACTGTGGGGTGGCACTGTGGGTGGCACTGTGGGTGGCACTGTGGGCACTATGGGCACTGACGGGGGGCACTGACGGGGGGCACTTACTTTTGCTTTTATTTGCTTTTATTTTACTTCAGGATGGCACTGCGGGAGGCAGGTGGGCACAGGCAGGTGGCAGGTGGTCCCTTGTATTGATGGCCGTGATCGGGACTGATGTCCCGATCACGGCCACCGGTGATCGGCTTTTTTTTTCTCTCCTCGCACTGTCAGCGCGAGGAGGAATAATAGCCGTTCTATCACATGATCAGCTGTCATTGGCTGACAGCTGATCACGTGATAAGGGGTCGGGATCGACCCCTTACACGGATCGGTGATCAGGCGAGTCTCACGGACTCGCCGATCACAGAGCGCGCCGCGCGCGCCCCTCAGGGGGCGCGCAGGCCGCTCGTAACCGGGACGACATCAATAGACGTAGTCCCGGAAATGTAGGTCCGCGCTAATGCCGTCATTTGGCAATAGCGCGGATCTGTAGTGGTTAAAAAAGTAATTAGTTAAGTTACAAATTACTTCTCCCAAAAATGAATTTCGTTAGTAACTCGGTTACTACATTGGAAAAGTAATTAGTTACTCAGCAAAGTAACTGACTTTTTAAAAAATATTTTATAGACACCATGTGACATCACCCAGTGACCCTGCCCCTTATGCCTATATAAGTTGCTGCACAATGCGTTCCTGCCATTACGGCCGGAGAGAGCATCGTGTGAACATCTTAAGGAAGAAGAAAAGAAGAAGAAGAAAAGAAGAAGAAGGCGGCGGCGAAAGCGACAAGCCCGAGCCAACACTAGTAAAAGAGCTGTAAGAAGATAGCGGAGGCCCAGCAGAAGAAAGGAATGGGCGGGACAAGACCTCCGAAGTCAGAAGAAGACCCCCCGAAGTCGGAAAAAGACCCCCAGACGGCGGCGGCGATGAAGGAGAAAGCCAGGCTCCTCCGCTAGTAAAAGAGCTAGCGGTAAAAGAGCAGAAGATAGCCGAGGAGCCCGGCGAGAAGACCCCCAACGTCGGAGACCCCCCGGAGCTGTCTAATAAAGTATGGTACTTTAAAAACCTGTGTTGTGTTTTTTTTATTACCGTATTTGCCGGCGTATAAGACGACCCGGCATATAAGACGACCCCCTAAAAACCTGCACAGTTAAAATGTTTTGCCCGTACTCACCGTTTAAGACGACCCCCCATTCCGAGGCTTCCGACGCTTCATATCCCTCTTCTTCGTTCTTGCTGGAGCCATTTCCTTCTTCCTGGTGCTGGAGCCAATCACGGCGAGCAATGTATTCTATTAATGAATACAAAGCCTGCTGGGATTGGCGGAGGCTGTTACATCATCAGCCCGCGCCTCACTCTCAAAGCCAATCGGAGCAGGCTACTGTGTGTAGCCTGCTCGGATTGGCAGAGATTGCTACTCCAATCCGAGCAGGCTCTGTATTCATTTGAATACATCGCTCACTGGGATTGGTTCAGTGGTATATACTGTATGTAGCCGAAGCTACATACAGTATTACCGGACATCTAGAAGGCATCCCAGCAGCTGACCCGGCGTATAAGACGACCCCTCCTTTTTGCTCAGTTTTTTTAAGTGTAAAAGGTCGTCTTATACGCCGGAAAATACGGTAACACTTTTTTTATCCAGGTGAATAGGTAGGGGTGCATCGTACCCCATACTCATTTACATAGGGTAGGGGGCCGGAACCTGGGGGCCCCCTTATTAAAGGGGAATCCCAGATTCTGATAAGCCCCTCCGCCCACAGACTCCGACAACCAATGGCCAGGGTTGTCGGCAAGAGGCCCCTGTCCACATCAACATGGGGACAAGGTGCTTTGGGGTTCCTGCTCTGCAGCCCCCTTCCCCAAAGCATCCTCCCATGTTGAGGGCACGCGGCCTGGTACAGCTCAGGAACGGGGGTGGCACTTGTTCCTCCCCACCCCTTTCCTGTCCGACCGGCCGGGCTGCGTGCTCGGATAAGGGTCTGCTATGGACTTTGGGGGGACCCGCGTAGGGGTTCCCCTTTAAATGCATACCGGGCGACAGGGCTTGCGAGGTGTCAATCTCGCCGATGGAGGCGGCGACATTCACTTCCCTCGCTAGTCCCTTCTACCTGGTCCCGGGCGGTAGATGTAATTGCGGTAACGCCGCCCAAGTAATGGGAACGGGGTTACCATGAGGGGAAGAGTAATCAGTTAGAGTTACTTACATCACTGCACACGGCATAGGCATACTTGTAACCACACTCCAAAATACATTCTGCTACTCTTCCTGAGTATGGCAATACCACATGTGTGAGACTTTTACAGAGGCCCAACATGCAGTGAGCACCTTTAGGCGTTCTAGGGCCATAAATTACACATCTAATTTCCTGACTACATATCACACTTTTGAAGGCCCTGAAGCACCAGGATAATGGAGAAACACACAAAATGACCCCATTTTGGAAAGCGACCGCCCCAATGCATATTCTATGAGGCATAATGAATCTTTTGAACATGTAATTTTTTCCACAAGTTTTCAGAAAATGTGGAGAGAGAATGAAAACTTATTTTCTTTTACTTGTCTATAAGATATTTATAAGATATTTCTAACACATAGCATGTAAATACCAAATAATACACCCAAAAATACATTCTGCTACTCCTGAGTATAGAGATACTACATGTGTGAGATTTTTCTACAGCCTAGCCACATACAGAAGCCCAATATCCAAGTAGCACCTTTGGACATTCTAGAGGCATAAATATATTTAAAGTAGAAGTTCACTCTAACACTAAAATCGGTAAATCTGCAGGCATCCACAATCTAAAATGAACTTACCTAGCCCTGTAAAGAAGAAATCGCTATACATACCTATTTTTAAGCCACTCCGGTCCAGTCCCACGCTGAGCTGTCAGCGGCAGCTTCCTTGTGGAGGCGGGTGCAGAAGAGGCGGCTGACAACGGAAGCCCCATAGTAACTCTATTGGGAACATCACTTCCCATTCATTTTCCAGTAGCTGTCAGCTGTATCCTCTGCAGAGCTTCTGCTGCTAGAGACCAGGCCAGAGCAACTTCAAAAAAGGTATGTATAATGATTTATTTACAGGGATAGATATGTTAGTTTTAGATTGTGGATGCTTACAGAATTAGAGATTTTAGTGTTAGGGTCAACGTCTATGTTAAATTCCTGACAACCTATCACACCTTTGAAGGCCCTGAAGCACCAGGACAGTGGGTAAACCCATAAAATGACTCAATTTTGGAAAGCAAACATCCCAATGTATATTTAATGATGTCATGAGTCTGGTAGTAAGCTCTTGTAGCTCGCCAACTCAGGGTTCCCCATTGTGCAGAGTTAAAGCCCCAGCCTGCTTCTTCACAAGAGCCCCTGATGGTGGGGATGGACTTGCAGCAAAGGGAAACCAGATCATGGCCCCCTGTTTCACCCAGCTGATAATGCGAAGACCACTCGCATGTGCAGAGTACAAGCAGCAGACAAAAGGAAATCCAGAAGACAAGCAGAGGTCAGGGCGGACAGCGAACAAGCACAGGCGGTAAACTAAGCCAGGGTTGGTACACGGGTAGTCAGACATAGTGTAGACAAGGAGGTATGCAAACAGAAGCTCAGAGAACAGTGAAGTTGCTCAGACAATGTGGGTTACACTGAGCATGTCTTATATACACAAGCAAACTAGAAGGCAGGCCAGGAAATGATGGAAGGGAAGGAAAAAAAAAATGAACAGCCAAACAACACATATTGAAAGGAATCAGGTTAGAGAAACACTACAGCAAGGCGGTAGGAGTACACAAGGAGGAAACTGCAGGCTAACTTGGGACAAATGAGGCATAATGAGTCTTTTGAACTTTTTTTTCCCCACAAGTTTTCAGAAAACGTGGAAAGAAAATGTAAACTTTTTTTACTCAAAGTTGTCCATTTATAAGCTATTTCTAACACATAGCATGTAAGTATGGCAATACCACATGTGTGAGACTTTTTCACAGCCTGGCCACATACAGAGGCATAACATCCAAGCAGCACCATCAGGTGTTCTAGGGACATAAATGACACACATCTCATTTCTTGACAACCTGTCCCATTTTTGAAGGCCCTTCATATTTCTAACACATAGCATGTACATACCAAGAATTATACTCCAGAATACATTCTTCTGAGCAAATTGTAAACAAAAGATTAACTGTGGGTTTAGTAGTGCAGTTGTCCACAAAAGAGAGCATTGGTCCAGGCAGCAGGCAAGAACGTGGTCAGCAACAGCGAAAGGAATTGTCCAAGCAGCAGGCAGGAATACTGTCCATAGTCTGTACAGGCAGCAGGCAAAGATATTGTCAGCACAGCCAAAGCATTGCTGCAGGCAGCAGGCAGATATGTGGTCAGCAACAGCCAAAAGAATTGTCCAGACAAAGTCAGCATAGCCAAAACATTGGTACTGGTAGTAGGCAGGAACATGGTCCATAGTACAGGTAGCAGGCAGAGGCATGATGGTGGTAAGTCGGCAGCAGGCAGAACTATCAAACTTAGGGCATCTGTCGGGTAAGACACGGGCACAGGGGTAGAGGCTTCTCTCGACCAAATCTCTTTGATGCCTCCGGTCTCCAGACCCTGATCTGGCAATTACAAAACCCAGAGAAAAACAAAAACTTAGTTTTCTCCATGCGGAAAAACTTGTCTGAATCCCCTCACATATGTGAGACCCCTGTGTTATCATGAATTCCACTACTACTGTAGCAGGGTAAAAGATCAGCAACAATTGTGGTCAATAAACAGTGCAGGGTCAGTTCCAGAGCAGGCAGAGGTATGGACAGTTTAGACAGCAGGCAGAGGCATGGTCGAATAACAGGCCAGGATCAGTTCAGGAGCAGGCAGTGGCATAAGGGTTGTGAAGGCAAATGGCAGGAATTCAAAATGATGTTTACCATACTTCACTAATGATGTAGAGAAATATAATAATGGCAGAAACAGTCACCTATGCAGAGGCCTGGTTGGGAAGGATACTGGTACCCAGTGTAAAAACTGGTGTCTCGTCTATCTTTGGCCTCTTTCTCTGGGAGGGACTTTTTCTGGAAAATGGCATTCGTGGAGTTTGCTCCCTGTATCTGAGCGAATGCTTTCGGGTGGGCCTTCAGGGTACAAAAGGGTGGTGACAATTTCCTCTTGATGGTGAAAAAAGGATACGGGGGTCTCAGTGGACTTGTGGTAAATCACAAACAGTATGTATTATAGATGGCCAAATTGAAAAAATAAATAGAAACTTTTTGTACCAATGGTGGGTTCTTCTTACAGCAAGGTAAGGCTGGATCATTTGATCACAGAAGTTGACTCCCCCCCATGAACAAATTGTAATCATGAACACATTTTGGTTTCTGGATTTGGCCATTCCTTCTGAGGATTTGCACGTAGGTGTCATTGTGAATTGATGAAAGCATGTAGATGTCTCGTTTCTCCCTCCACTTGCTAGCCAATATTTCCTCGTTCTGCAAAGTCACAGACTCCCCTCACTGTAGTCTTGCATTAATGAGCCTTTGCAGGAAGCCCTTACTACTAGTGCTCACGGTGCTACATGCTAGAGTTTTCCTTCGGTGAACATTGTGGAAAATGGGCAAACGGGCATAGTAATTATCAATGTAGAGATGATATACAAGCTCCCAAACGACTTTTCCACTTGATCCGATATAGTCTGGACTTTCAGGGGGATGCAGCTGGGTATCCTTTCCTTTGTACACAAGGAAGGCATAAGTGTACCCCATGGCTCTGTCACATAACTTGGAGAGTTTAACACCTTATCGGGCCCTTTTGCTGGAGATAAACTGCTTTGAGCCCACTAAAGGGGACAAGTGACTCATCCACGCATATATTTTTGTCAGGGATAAATAATTGGGTTAATTTCTCAGAGAAAAAAATGTAGAAGTGGCCAAATGTTATATAATTTGTCATACGCTGGGTCATTTCAGGGAGGGCACTGGGTGTTATCGTTATATTGTATTGCTCATAATCATTAGATATCTTGTTCTTGACATAATGGGTAAGTAGATTTGCATGTGATGGATGGGGTAGGTGGACCAGTATGAGAGTAATTCATTTTTTATTTGAGTCCCATATTTAATGTGAGGCCCAAAAATATTCTAAATTCCTCCACTGTTAATTCTCTCCACTCATAGTGACGGGCGTAACTTGAACCAGGGTTGCTCGATATAAATTGTTAGGCATAGAGGTTACACTGGGCCACAACTGAACCTAACAAGTTATCCGTAAAAACTAAATTTAAAAAATCAATGGGGGCAAAATTCTCCTGAGTTATCAAAAAAATATCATCTGACTGAGTGATAAAAGGGGATGTGTTAGTTGCTCCTGAGTTATAGGGAAGCCACAGAGGGCCTGAAGGGCATATGGAAGTCTGGCATGGGTCCTAACCCTTTGGGGCTGAGGTGACAACCCACTAGTTCCTGGTCTTTCTTGTAGAGGTACTCCATTTCTGGTGGATGCCAATGTAATACTGGGTGGATGGCAGTGCGCTAACGGTGGATG
Source organism: Lithobates pipiens (assembly GCF_037356315.1). Lineage (NCBI taxonomy): Eukaryota > Metazoa > Chordata > Amphibia > Anura > Ranidae > Lithobates > Lithobates pipiens. The sequence goes on from NW_027507785.1 coordinate 248,301,066, forward strand.
GCACTGCGCTGATGGTGGATGCCATTGCTCTACTTGTGGTAGCCTGCTCCTAGCCAGAACACCTTCATTTGGTCAGCACACTTTTCTCCTCCTCTGATTATGTAGCAGACCCACTGCTTAAAACGGGTTGTAATCCAAATCAGAATTTGACTCAGACACACAGAGTTCCCCGCTTATTTTGTCGGTCAAGCTTGGTATTTGATATGCCTCCTCACTAATGAGTACTATAGCGGCACTGATAAATACTGTAATGGCACTGATGAGTACTGTAGTAGCACTGATGAGTACTGTAAAGGCACTAATGAGTACTGTAGTAGCACTGATGAATACTGTAGTGGTACTGATGAGCACTAATGAGCACTGTAGTGGCACAAATGAGTACTGTAATGTCACTGATGAATACTGTAGTAGCACTGATGAGTACTGTAGTGGCACTGATAGTTACTTATGAGCACTGTTGTGGCGTTACTGATAGGGTTGCCACCTTTTCTTAAAGTAAAACCCGGCTTGCATAGCAATTTTTTTTCATAGTATATGAATGAACAATGCATAGATGTTGCTAAAAAATAACATTCCTAATCATATGAAGTTAATCACAAGAGTCCCCTTTTACATCAGAGTCTACAGAGTTTCCCTTTTACATCTGAATCTGCTGAGCTCCTCTTTTACATCTGAACTCACAGAGTTCCTTTTCACTCTGCAGACTCTGATGTAGGGAGAACTCTGGGGACTCTAACATAAGGGATGCTCTGGTGTATGAAGAGGACTCTGATGTAAAGGGGGAAACTATGGCCTCTTGTGTAAAGGGGAGCTCTGATGTAATGAGTGCTCTGAGAACCCTGATTTACCTTATTGTACTAACTTAGAGGCAGGAGAGAGAAGGAGGGAGGGGGAGACTTAGTCCGGTGTGAATAATGTGCCCGGGTCTCAGACAGTTTGAAACCCGGACGCATGATCCCAAACCCGAACTGTCCGGGTGAATACTGAACAGGTGGCAACCCTAGCTGCTGAGAAGTTGATATATACGTGATCTGGCTCTTCCGTTTATGGGGCGTACATGTGAGCAGCGAGGCAGAACGGCGGTCTGCCCTTTGTAAACAAGGCAGATCACTGTTCTGACAGGAGGGAAGGCATGGATCCTGTGTCTAAGCAGGGACTAGGATCCATGTCTTACAATAGTAAAGGCACCTCCCACAGTATAGTAAAACACTGGTCAGCACACAGGTAACCCTTTGATCGCCCCTGATGTTAACCCCTTCCCAGCCAGTGTCATTAGTACAGTGACTTTTTGGGGAATAGTGACACTAATACAGTGATCAGTGCTAAACAATATGCACTGATCACTGTATTAGTGTCACTATTCCCCAAAAAGTGTCAGTCAGTGTCTGAATGTCCACCGCAATATTGCAGTCCTGTTATAAGTCGCTGATCACTGCCATTACTAATAAAAATAAACAAAAATAAAAATATCCCATAGTTTTTAGATGCTATAACTTTTGCATAAACCAATCAATTTTCCCCTATTGGGTATTTTATTTTATTTTTTACCATAAACATGTAGCAGAATACATATTGGCCTTAATTTATGAAAAAATTTGATTTAAAAAAAAAAAATTATTGGATTTTTTTTATTTAACCACTTGCCGCCCGCCATATAGCAGAATGACAGTGGCAAAGTGGTTTTAATATCCTGACCGGACGTCATATGACGTGATCAGGATATTAAGCCGTTGCGCGCCCCCCGGGGGCGCGCATCGCGGAGATTGTTGTTGTGGGGTGTCAGTCTGACACCCCGCAACTACGATCACGGTAAAGAGTCTCCGACGGAGACTCTTTACCATGTGATCAGCCGTGTCCAATCACGGCTGATCACAGTGTAAATAGGAAGAGCCGGTGATCGGCTTTTCCTCACTCGCATCTGTCAGACGCGAGTAGAGGAGAGCCGATCGGCTGCTCCTCTGACAGGGGGGGTCTGTGCTGATTGATTATCAGCACAGGCCCCCCGAGGATGCCCACACTGGACCACCAGGGACGCCACCAGACCACCAGGGGATGCCCAGGACCAGGTATGCCCCCCTAGACCACCAGGGATGCCAGCCTGTGCCCATAATGAATGCCAATCAGTGCCCATAATGGATGCCAATCAGTGCCCACAATGGGCATCACTGATTGGCATGCATTATTGTTTGGCACAGATTGGCATCCATCCCTACAATACTTTAAATTACAATGCTGCCTATCAGTGCCCATCCATGCCGCCTATCAGTGCCCATCCTAGCCGCCTATCAGTGCCCATCCATGCCCATCCGTGCTGCCTAATCATGCCCATCCGTGCCGCCTATCCGTGCCCATCCGTGCCGCCTATCCATGCCCATTTGTGCCGCCTATCCATGCCGCCCATCCATGCCAATCCATGCCACCTATCCATGACAATCCATGCCACCTATCAGTGCCTATTTGTGCCACCTATCAGTGTCTATCTGTGTCGCATATCACTGCCACCTATCAGTGCCACTTCATTGGTGCCACCTCATCGGTGCCCATCAGTGCCCATCACTGAAGCCCCATCAGTGCCCATCAGTGAAGGAGAAAACGTACTTATTTACAAAGTTTTGTAACTGAAACAAAAAAAACGTTTTTTTTTCAAGATTTTGTTTAGCAGAAAATAAAAATCCCAGAGGCGATCAAATACCACCAAAAGAAAGCTCTATTTGTGGGAACAAAATGATAAAAATTTAGTTTGGGTACAGTGTAGCATGACCGCGCAATTGTTATTCAAAGTGCAACAGCGCTGAAAGCTCAAAATTGGTCTGGGCAGGAAGGTGTATAAGTGCCCTGTATTGAAGTGGTTAAATTGTCGGTCCTTTTTTTTTTTTTTTTTTTTTTTTAAATAGCACAAAAAGTAAAAACATAGAGGTGATCAAATACCACCAAAGGAAAGCTTTATTTGTAACAAAAGAGGGACATACATTTAATTAAAGTAACGCAGTGCCGTATTGCAAAAATGGCCTGGTCAGGAAAGGGAGTAAATCTTATTTAACCACTTCAATACCGGGCACTTAAACACCTTCCTGCCCAGACCAATTTTGAGCTTTCAGCGCTGTCGCACTTTGAATGACAATTGCGCGGTCATGCTACACTGTACCCAAATGAAATTTTTATCATTTTTTTCCCACAAATAGAGCTTTCTTTTGGTGGTATTTGATCACCTCTGCGGTTTTTATTTTTTGCTAAACAAATAAAAAAATACCGAAAATTCAGAAAAAAAAAAATGTTTTTTTTTTGTTTCAGTTTCAAAACTTTGCAAATAAGTAAGTTTTCTCCTTCACTGATGGGCACTGATGGGGTTACACTGATGGGCAATGATAAGGCGGCACTGATGGGCACCGATGAGGTGGCACCAATGAAGTGGCACTGATGAGGTGGCATTGATGGACACCGATATGTGGCACTGATAGGCGGCACTGATGGGTGGCACTGATGGGCGACACGGATGGGCACTGATAGGTGCACAAATTGGCACGGATTGGCATGGATGGGCATGGATAGGTGGCACAGGTGGGCATGGGTTAGGCGGCACAGGTGGGCATGGGTAGACGGCACAGGTGGGCATGGGTAGGCACTGATAGGCAGCACAGATGGGAACTGATAGGCGGCATTGTATTATAATATATTGTACTAATGGATGCCAATCAGTGCCAATCAATAATGCATGCCAATCAGTGATGCCCATTGTGGGCACTGATTGGCATCCATTATGGGCACTGATTGGCATCCATTGTGGCACTGACTGCAATCCCTGGTGGTCTAGGGTGGCATACCTTGTCCTTGGCATCCCTGGTGGTCTGGTGGTGTCCCTGGTGGTCCAGTGTGGGCATCTTCGGGGGGGCTGTGCTGATAATCGATCAGCACAGACCCCCCCTGTCAGAGGAGCAGCCGATCGGCTCTCCTCTACTCGCGTCTAACAGACGCGAGTGAGGAAAAGCCGATCACCGGCTTTTCCTATTTACACTGTGATCAGCCGTGATTGGACACGGCTGATCACGTGGTAAAGAGTCTCCGTCGGAGACTCTTTACCGAGATCGTAGTTGCCGGGTGTCAGACTGACACCCCGCAACAACGATCGCCGCGATGCGCGCCCCCGGGGGCGCGCAGCAGCTCATAATCCTGATCATGTCATATGACGTCCGGTCAGGATTATGAAACCACTTTGCCGCCGTCTATTTGCTATAGGGCGGGCGGCAAGTGGTTAACTTGTTGCCACCCGCCCACTGTCAAATGACGGCGGGGCAGTGCAGCTCTTGTTCTGACGGCGGCCCGGCGCTCGACATGTTAAACGACATGGCGTGACTCTGATCCATGTAAAGAACCATGTCTATCCATGCACCACATGGTTAAAGAGCTGTGATCAGCTGTGTCCAATCACAGCCGGTCACATGTAAACACAGAGATGCCGGTAATCGTCTCTCCTCACCTTATACTGACAGATTGTGAGGTGAGGAGAGCCGATCAGCGGCATCTCCTCACAGGGGGACATTAGGGATGTCATCAGTGCCCTGATTACAATAAAGAAATAAAGTGTAACAGTAAAGTGCCCACCAATGCCAGCATACAGTGCCCACCAGTGGCAGCATACAGTGCCCACCACTACCCACAAGTGCCCCAAATCAGTGCCCATTAGCCATGTCAGTCAGTGCTGGCAATCAGTGCTGCCTATCAGTGCTGCCCATCAATGCCACCCATCAATGCCCATCAGTCCCGATCTGTACCGCCTATCCATGCACCTATTTGTGCCCACCAGTGCTGCCTATTAGTGCCCATCAGTGCCACCTATCAGTGCCCATAAGTGCGGTATATTAGTGCCCATAAGTGCGGTATATTAGTGCCACATATTAGTGCCTCCTCATCAGTGCCACCTCATCAGTGCCCACAAGTACAGCCTCACCAGTGCCCATAAGTACCACCTCATCAATGCCCATCAGTTCAGCCTATTAGTGCCCATCGGTGCCGCCTCATCAGCGCACATCAGTGAAGGCGAATAATTACTTAGTTATAAAATTAACTGACAGGAAAAAGGAAAAAAAAACTTTTCTTCCCCCCAAAATATTTGGTCTTTTTTTTTTTTGTAAAAAATAAAAACCCAGCAGTGATTAAATACCAGTAAAGAAAGCTCTATTAATTGTGTGAAGAAAATGATAAAAAAATGTGTTTAGGTACAGTGTAGCTTGACTGCGCAATTGTCATTAAAAGTGTGACAGCTGAAAAATGGCCTGGGCAGGAAGGGTGTGTAAGTGCCTGGTAGGCAAGTGGTTAACCATATGAACAACCTATCCAGAGGAAGCTTTACCATGTTGGGGTTTGTTTGTTTTTATGATTGATTATATATATATATATATATATATATATATATATATATATATATATATATATATATATATATATATATGTCTATGTCTATGTCTATGTAGCCTCCTTCATTTTCTCTTCCAGCTCCACAATTAAAACACTGTCAGTCACTGCTCTTTCCTCATGCTATGTCAGGGCTTCTAAAAAATGTCGGACATATTTCACGGCTCTCTGGAGCTCTAGCGTTTTGTTTTTGCACATGCTCAGTTGAGCTCTCACAGCCATTTTTCTTTGGTTCTTTTAATGCCGTGTACTGTTGATGACGTCGTCCTCAGGCCCGGCAGTGAATGGTGTATAGAGGTGCTGGTATGTTTATTATTTAAGATTATTCCTATATACTCCGCTCGTCTTTTCTGTTGATTGGCAAAGCCTTCGGTACAGTATTATGACGGCACAAGGTCCTTTCTTTATGTCTGTTATTAGTTCCTTGTCTGGCTGCCCGTTTGCATGTACACAATTGGCAGGAAGGGTTGTGAGGATTCCCTATTGGAGTCAGTGGGCATTGTCTGATGGGGTGGCTGATGCTGTATGGAGTGTTGTGGTTTGGTGTTAGAGCTCTGAATAATATCTTTATTTTTGATAGATGTGATTCAATTCACAATTTCATATCATCTTCACCATATTATTGTCTTTTCAAATTCCATTCAATTTGTAGCTTTTAATAAGACAATACCTGCTGATCCTGCCATTTGTTCAGGCTTATCTGGTTATAGTGTGACAACGCCTCTCCCAATTGCCCCTTTGTGTTGTCACACACGTGTGCTGGTCAATGCCAATATTCCCATTGCACACGTTCCTGGTTTAGTAGATTGGCTTAAAAGAGAAGTATGTATTAAACAAAAAATGTATTCATTTATACTTACCTCGGTGGATGCAGCATTGATTCGATGCTGCATCTGTCCCCCGCCCACTTTGCGGCTCTGCACTGAGAAGCGAGCGATCAAACACCGCTGATCATTTAGTTCTCAGCATTCTGTGAGCTAAGAGGCGGGGACTGTCAGTCTCACTGGAGCGCTGGGCTGTGGAGGGAATGGGAGGGACTGCCTCAGGCTCTCAGAAGATCTTTCTGCTCTCCAGTTGTATTCTTCCCACCAGCAATGATCATTGTTGCTGGCTATAGCTGGCGGCACTAATTGTTCAGGAAAAAAAAAAAACAGTCTTGTTGATCAGTAGGTTGACTTGTGTACCACCAGCTTGTTCATACATGAATGGATGTTCAGTCTGCTCCTGCTGAATAGGGATGAGCTCTGGCGTGTTTGCATGGTCCACGTGCAGAGCCCGCCAGGAAGTCGGCGCAGCGCTAATCACAGGCAGTGAGACATTGCCCGATCTCTGCAGCCGCGCATCGGGGCAATGTCTCACTGCCTATGATTAGCGCAGCGCTGCGCCGACTTCCTGGCGGGCTCTGCACGTGGACCATGCGAACACGCCTGAGCTCATCCTTACTGCTGAACCAGCTAAATTTCGGACCATGTATGGCCGAGTTAAGGATAGCGTGTACTGCAGCAACTTCCAGCTGGAGACTGGAACCTTCACAGATCAATGTACATATTTGGCAGCACACCATAGATCTCAAATAACGCCCAAAAATTGTATTCAAAGTCATCAAGTTACTACAGAGTGCAATGTTTTGGGGCTGTGCAGAACCCCTCCCTCCGGCATGTGATGCTTGAGGAAAAGGTCCTGCGTGGCAATAAAACATTGAAAGATAAAATCTGAATGGTTGCTATGGCAATGCCACTAGTTGAGATAGAACTTGTCACAGACACTTTTTATTCCCACTCAAGAGTATAAACCAGGGATCCTCAAACTACGGCCCTCCAGCTGTTGCGAAACTACACATCCCATGAGGCATTGTAAAACTCTGACATTCACAGACATGGCTAGGCATGATGGGAATTGTAGTTCCCGAATAACTGGAGGGCCGTAGTTTGAAGACCCATGGTATAAACCAAGGGAACCATGGGCAAACAGGCCCACCCTCAGCCCACGGATGCCTATGTTTGCCTACTGGAGCCCTCAGTGTGATCCCTATGTAAGCTCTGTGTTGGTTCGTGTTGGCACTTGCACTGGGTTAATTACCTTCTCTTTTCCCCCATTCTGATTTGGTGATTGACCACTAAGGCCCAAGCACTCTATCCAGGGAGGAAGAGAAGGTCATATTCCGTCCTATTCAAAAGTTGTAGGTATGTCCAAGGGTTTCCTACAGACAAATGGAACTATAGGGCAGCATGAAAAAGGTGAGTATTGGTGGAAGGAGGGGTGGTCCAGCAAATTTGCCCTAAATAGGTAAGGTTTTTTTCAGTGGCAGCCATACCAGTTGCACATATTCAACTTTTTCTTTCGTTTCCCCACCTCTTCATTTGAAGCGAAGAGAAATACCAGATACTCATAGGAATGAGTTATTGTGACTCCCTTTCTTCCCATGTGACATTGCTTATGCTTGAGAAAAGATGTATCCATTCTGTACACAAGCCTCTTGCCTCCAAACTTCCAAAGTGCATGGCCAGCGGTGGCAGCGGTAGAGACTCCGTATGAAGGAAGCCCAGCAATCCATGTAAGGTAAAGCTCTTTTGTGCAAACAATCACCAACACATATTTTGAGTGTTGCCATTTTTTGAAGGCCTTGACAAAAAGGACCTACATGCACATTGAAACTTGATGCTTGCAATAAAAGATAGATATAGAGACAGAGTGCTGACCTTCCTTCATGCTATGTGCTTGGCCGCTCAAACACTCAGTGCTGTCACATGTGTTGGGGAAAGCCCTTTGAGAATTCCACAGGGATTTAAAGCTTTCACGGGACTGTCTTTGCTCCCGGCACCCAAATGGTGTGGTGCAGGAGAGAAGGGCATTTATGTGTAACTTGGGAAGTCAGCAGTAAAATGAACCTGTTTCCCTGCCCTGCTGGTAGGCACTAGGGGTTGAGATTGGTAAAATATTAAACCAGCTTTGGCTGTTAGATTGTTGTAACTCCATATTATTCATTCATTATTATGCTGTCATTTTTGTTTTACAGGGCCCTATAGCTGGATAATTTATAAGGGAAACACCTATAAAGTTCTGGTTCCATTGCTGTGTTTTTGTAATTGAGCACAATGCCTCCAAAGTTTAAGCGGCACCTCAAGGATGAAGAAGTTACAGGTTCAGTCAAAAGTGAAAGAGTAAGTTCTTGTTTCTACTATGTGTATATTTGTTTTATATGTCAACAGGATAATGACAAAATAGACTAGGTAACATATAATTGTGGTTATTTGTATATCGCTTACACTTTTGTGGCTCTCTGTTTTACATCAGATTCCATATAATCTGTAAGCAATAACACTTGGAAAGCATTTTGAAATACATAGTCACTTTGTAAGTTATTAAAATGTCTTAAGAGTCTAAAAGCAAATATGTAATCCTATGGGTGGGTCTAGAATAAGGGTCCTCAAACCTTTTAAACAATGGGTCTGTTCATTGCCCTTCAAGCTGTTTGGGAGCCAGATTATGGTCATTGGAAGTAAAAAATATGCCCCTTTGTTAGTGGCCAGTAGGAGTAAAGAAAATGCCCTAGTGTCACTGGACTAAAGAAAACAAACAAACCAGGATCCGTGGTCAGTTTTGAGTCTTTCAGGACAGCTACCTGAGAGATGATTGGCTCTGCCTTCAACACAAGCCAAAAGAGTTTAAATACCCCTCCTGCCCACCTCATCCTTAGTTTCATAAAAATAAGAATTATTACCTGTGTACAATGATAAACCAACCCCAGTCAGAGAACTATCAAGCAGACACTATGGGTAGGAATATAGGCTTCATCCTGGATGAACCACCAAATCTGACTGTGGTTTTCCCTAAACTTCTTCCAGGATAGCTTAGAGGATAAACCAGAAACTTATACCCTAGGGAGGGGGAAACAGTCTGTAAAACCTTCAGTTGTAGGTTAAATCTTGGCTGGATAACCATTCCACTCAGTAATGCATCACAAAAGCATAGTTTGTATGTAGACCATACCTCTGGAGATCTTCCCAAGAGACTCCTGTACTTTCTGTCCACAGCGTAACCAAACGTCTTGTGGAATGTTCCTTTATCTTAGCTGATCAAAAAAAAAGGCTTCCCCCCCTGAGTGGGTGGGATTTTAAATGACCATCAACTCCGGACACAAATGGACACAATAATATACAATTTTTATTCATAAATTACACAATGTACATAATATCAGTGCAAATGGGCTAAACAATGTCCTCCTGGTATATGCTTGTCCTATATCACCCACACCAGGGTGTGGGTGATATAGGACAAGAATTGTTTTAATCATATTTTGTTCTGCATATATGTTTGTTTATTAATATACCAGGAGGACATTGTTTAGCCCATTTACACTTCCTGGTAATATTATGTACATTGTGTAATTTATGAATAAAAATTGTATATTATTGTGTCCATTTGCGTCTGGAGTTGATGGTCATTTAAAATCCCACCCACTCTGGGGGAAGCCTTTTTTTTTTTTTTTTTTTTGATAAGTATAGAGGGATTGGACCACTTCACCGTTATTTGACCCATTTTCAGTTCTTTTCTCCTTTATCTTAGCTGGAGCCTGATGACCTGTACTATTCTATGTGAAAATAATCTCTTCTTTTATCCATCTGGGGTTAAATCCCAGGAAATGGTAGTCTTCACAAGTTCTCTGGATAAAAAGGAATCCTCCTCTAACTTTGCTTCCAAACAAAACTGAAAGGAGATCTGCTATTTGTACATTAACTGGTGGTAAACTCTGACATGAAAAATAAACAAAGCAAATCCCTCTCTGCTGTGTACTCACCTGAATCCAATGCAGAAGATCTGATTCTTCTCTGTATTCTAAACCCTCTGCTGTCTGCATGAGTCAATGAACGAACACTTTGGCCTCCCAGGAGATTGCCTGCCCCACTCCAGTACGCAGCTGGTGACACAGCCTCAGCTTTGTATGTTTTTTTTTTTTTTTTTTCTGCGAGCCCGTGTACAGGTGTTGTGTCCCTACAGCTGAGAGATGCTGTGTAAAATGTGTGTTTTGCAACACTGTAGAGAAGAAAGAGCTGCAGATAAACGGGTATAACTTATTTAAGAGGATTTGTTCATCTATGTGTATCTAGTCGCTTTACTGGATATATGTAAGGGTTTACAACCACTTTAACCGGTTCCCGACCAGCGCACGACGATGTACATCGACAGAATGGCACGGGCAGGCATATTGGCGTACAGGTACGTCCAATCTTCAATGCCGCCCTGCCATGGCGCGCTCCCGCACTGGTCGGGACCCCCGTGAGTCCGGTCGCGGGACCCGCGGACTTGATCGCCACAGGCATCCCCGCGATCGTCTCACGGGACGGCTGAATGGAGGAAATGCCATGTAAACAGCATTTCTCCATTCTGCCTAGCTACTAGTGACGCTGATCTCTGCTCCATGTGATTGGAGCAGAGATCAGTGTTCACTAAATGAAAGCCCAACCCCCCCACAGTTAGTAACACACCCCTAGGAACACTTAATCCCTACACTGCCACCCACTGGTTAACCCCTTCACTGCCAGTGTCATTTACACAGGAATCACTACATTTATATAGCAGTGATTACTGTATAAATGACAATGGTCCCAAAAATGTGTCAAATGTCCGATGGGTCCCCCACAACGTCGCAGGCACAATAAAAATCGCTGCCATTACTAGTAAAAAAAAAATAATAAATTATTAATAAAAATGCTATAAAACTATCCCTATTTTGTAAACGCTATAACTTTTGCGCAAACCAATCAATAATCGCTTATTGCGATTTTTATTTTTTTTTTACCAAAAATATGTAAAAGAATACGTATCGGCCTAAACTGAGGGAAATTTTTTTTTATTTTATATATTTTTGGGGAATATTTATTATAACAAAAAGTAAAAAATAATGCGTTTTTTTCAAAATTGTCGCTCTATTTTTGTTTATAGCGCAAAAAATAAAAACCGCAGGGGTGATCAAATACCACCAAAAGAAAGCTCTATTTGTGGGAAAAAAAGGACGTCAATTTTGTTTGGGAGCCACGTCGCACGACCGCGCAATTGTCAGTTAAAGCGACGCAGTGCCGAATCGCAAAAAGTGGTCTGGTCTTTGACCAGCAAAATGGTCCGGTCTGTAAGTGGTTAAAGGTGCTAGGTAATAAACCCTTATCTATCCCAACCTGAAAAAGGTTCTAAAGGCAGAACATTTTTTACCTTAATGCATTCCCTCCATTAAAGTGGTTGTAAACCCTCCCCTACAACTCCCATGTAAATCGGCATAAAAACCCTAATGAACACTGCTTGTAGATATCTCCTTACTTGCTTAGTATTGTTGTAATCCTTTTTGTTCTTTAGAATGTAACTGAGCATGCCCAGATCTCCCCTGATTTATGGCACACTCTATGTGCTTATCTATCTGTTATCAGGACTTCCTACAGCACAACACTGAACTCCCAGGAGGCTGCTAATCACTCAGAGCTTCCTCCTACACACCATGTGACCTCACATACAGTGTAAAGCACGGCATGGGACAGCAGTACTGCAGTCTTCTCAGCTGAAGCTGATAGGACTCATACAGGCAAACACTAGGTAATCGGCACAAGTAAATACTATGAAATAAACAAGTCAGCTATGAACAGGGAAGCAGGGTTGCCATAGAAACGTTGGATTGAGAAGAAGGTTTGGTTAACAGTACAGGAAATGCTCAATGTAAGGGCGGAAATACACTCCTCTGTGGACTCAGAAAACAATACTTAAGATGGTGCTGCCTAACCCCTGGAAACAAATTTTTTTTTTTTAAAGTTTCTTTAACCCTTTCATGACTAAGCCTATTTTTGGCATTTGGTGTTTACAAGTTAAAATCCATATTTTTTGCTAGAAAATTACTTGGAACCCCCAAACATTATATATATATATATATATATATATATATATATATATATATATATTTTAGCAGGGACTCTAGAGAATAAAACAGCGATTGTTGCAATATTTTATGTCACACTGTATTTGCGCAGCGGTGTTTTAAACGCAACTTTTTGGGAAAAGGGACACTTTCATGAATTAAAAAAAAAAAAAAAAACAGTAAAATTAGCCAAATTTTTTTGCGTAATGTGAAAGATAATGTTACGCAGAGTAAATAGATACCAAACATGTCACACTTTATAATTGCACGCACTCGTAGATTGACGACAAAGTACAGTACCTAAAAATCTCAATAGGCGACGCTTTAATTTTTTTTTACGGTTACCAGGTTACCGTTGCAGAGGAGGTCTAGTGCTAGAATTATTGCTCTCGCTCTGCCGATCGCGGCGATACCTCACATGTGTGATTTGAACACTACATATGCGGGCGCGACTTCAGTATGCGTTTTCTTTGCTTCGCGAGCTCGCGGGGACGGCGGGCGCTTTAAAAAAAAATTTTTTAGTTTTTATTTTATTTATTTGAAAATGAATAAATTGTTTTAAATAAAATAAAATAAAATTTGATCACTTTTATTGCTGTCACAAAGAATGTAAACATCCCTTGTGACAGTAATAGGTGGTGACAGGTACTCTTTATGGAGGGATCGGGGGTCTAAAAGACCCCCCACCCCTCCTTTACACTTCAATGTATTCTGATCGCCGAAAACGGCGATTCTGAATACCGTATATCTTTTTAAAACCGGCGCCATTGGCAGCCGAGTAAACGGGAAGCGACGTCATGACGTGTTTACTATGAGGAGACTGGGCTGGATTACAGTGGCTATAGTTTGATAATTGCTTATTATAATGGACTAAATGAAAAGAAGCATCAGAGTGGGAGAGTTTACTTCCTCTTTAACCACTACAATACAGGGCACTTTCGCCCCCTTCCTTCCCAGCCCAATTTTCAGCTTTCATCGCTCTAGCGCTTTCAGTGACAATTGCGCGGTCATGCTACGCTGTACCCAAATTAAATTTTTATCATTTTGTTCGCACAAATAGAGATTTATTTTGGTGGTATTTATTCACGACTCCGTTTTTTATTTTTTGCGATATAAGCGCAAAAAAGCGGAAATTTGGAAAAAAAACAATATTTTCTTTTTTCTATTTTAAAAGAAATCCAATAAAATCAAATTTTGTCATAAATTTAAGCCAAAATGTATTCTGCTACATGTTTTTGGTAAAAAAAATTCCGTTAAGTGTATAATAATTGGTTTGTGTGATCACGGACATATGTACGCAAATGATCATGTACATATGTGTGCACATAATCATTGGGACAAGTGATTTTAGTGGGACATATGTGGGGGACATGTTTTTATTATTAGGGACATGTGTTTTTATTTTTTGGGGACATGTATGTTTTGGGGACATGTGTGTTATGGGGACATATGTGGGGACTGTGTTTACACTGTGTGGTGTGTTGTGTGTTTACACTAGACTGAAGATCAGTGAGTAAAAAGCTGTAAAAAACAGCTCATACTCACTGATCATCAGCCGGCTGCAGCAATCTGCTCTCCTCTCCTCAGCGATGACTTCTGTGTGAGGAGAGGAGGAGCCGATTGCCTAGCAACCGGCTGTTTGTTTACATCACATGACGGCCGTGATTGGACACGGCCATCATGTAATCAGGAGGGCCAATCGCAGAGCCCTCCTGCCGATCTGAGATGCGCCGTGTCCCGGTGACACGGGCGCATCTGGATCGCGCCGCTGCGCGGGCACGCGCGCGATCCCGCTCCTCCTGATGGACGTTCCTGAACGTCCTATCAGGAGTAGACGGCTCCCACCCGGCCGTATATGTGCATTGGCCGGGTGGGAAGTGGTTAAGGTAAACAAAATGTTCCAGTGGAATTATTGCTCCTCCCCCCCCCGACTCCTGCTGCTGTCAATCAATTCCTGTGAGCAGGGGAGAGGATGGATGTACACAGCCTGGCTCGAGAGCGAGCCTGCAGTAGCAAAAGAAAATAATGGATAACATACCCCAGCCGGAAATCCCGTGTGGAGTCGGGGCTTCTATCCTCTGAGCTAACTTTTTTTGCATTTTTTTTTTTTATGCGTTTTTGATGCATTCAGGTGCTTTTTATTTTATTTTTTTTGTTTTTTTTTTGCGGTTTCCAGATCCATTCCAGGTGCTTTTTTACTTCCTGTTTTATTTTTTTCACTGTACTTGGGTCCAGTGCATTTTTCATGCGGTCAAGTGCAGGAAAAATTCACATGTTTTACTTTTACTATTTATTTTTTTTGTTCTTTCTGGAACCCGGGACGCCCTGAAACTGACTGCACTTGTGTGAACTATGCCATTGGAAACCGTATAAGCTACTTTCAATGCGTTTTTGTAGAAAAAAAAAAATCGCCAGTGCCGAAAAATGGAGAGCAACTGAGCATGTGCAGAGCAGGGTGAAATGGTTTATTCCTGGATTTTAAACTATATAATGTTTTACGTAGCTATACCTGCAAAGGGGGCAGCCTGAAGTGATCTAGCAGGTCTTCATTTTCTGACCAAAGTTCCACTTAAACACCAATGCTTAGTATATGAAATTTACTGTACAGGTGAAATTTTTTCAAATTAAAAAATTATTCTAAATTTCCCAGAGGGTTTACACATTTTGTCATGTTACAACCAAAAACATAAATGTATTTTATTGGAATTTTGTGTGATGGACCAACACAAAGTGGCACATAATTGTGAAGTGGAAGGAAAATAATAAATGGTTTTAATTTTTTTTTCTACAAATATGTGTCAATACTTTGCAGAACCACCTTTCACTGCAATTACAGCTGCAAGTGTTTTTGCCCATTCTTCTTTGCAAAGTAGCTCAAGCTCTGCCAGATTGGATGGAAAGTGTCTGTGAATAGCAATTTTCAAGTCCTGCCACAGATTCTCAATTGGATTTGGGTCTGAACTTCAACTGGGCCATTCTAACACATAATTATACTTTGATCTAAACCATTCCATTGTAGCTCTGGCTGTCTGTTTAGGGTCGTTGTCCTGCTGGAATGTGAACATCCGACCAGTCTCAAGTCTTTTGCAGACTTTTTCCCTGTATTTGACTCCATCCATCTTCCCATCAACTCTGACCAGCTTCCCTGTCCCTGCTGAAGAAAAGCATCCCCACAACATGATGCTGCCACCACCATGTTTCAGGGTGATGTGCAGTGTTAGTTTTTCACCACATATAGCGTTTTCTTTTAGGCCAAAAAATTCAATTTTGGTCTGATCTGACCAAAGCACCTTCTTCCATATGCTTGCTGTGTCCTCCACATGGCTTCTCGCAAACTGGGACTTCTTATGGCTTTCTTTGAGCAATGGCTTTCTTCTTCTGTTCAAAGTTTGGGGTATTTATTTTTATTTTTTTATAACCTAAGCCTGCTTCACAACTTTATCTCTGACATGTCTGGTGTGTTCCTTGGTCTTCATGATGCTGTTTGTTCACTAAGGGTCCTTTCACATTCCCCAGAGGAGAGCGGTACTGTGTCTGTCATCCACCTGCTCAGCAGGGATCAGCCGATCGATCCCCCGCTGAGCAAGCGGAGTCTGCCAAACAGAGGCGCCTGTGTAAAAAGGGACTAAGGTTTTGTAACAAACCTCTGAGGCCCCATTCACACCCGAGCGTAGCAGTTTCAGGCAGAAAGTCACACAACTTTTCACCAATGTAAAAAGCCGAACAACGCCCAAATCTGCCTAAAAAAAAAAGTTCCAAAACTTGAGCTTCAGGTGTTTTGGAACTTCTGGCTTCAAGCGTTTTGGAGTGGAGATGTGAACCATTTCCATAGAGAATAATAGTTTTTTTTTTTTTTGCCGTCCAGCATTTTGTAGCTGCAAGCTACAAAATGCTCAGGTGTGAATGGGGCCTGAGGGCTTCACAGAACAGCTGTAATTATACTGAGAGTAAATTACACACAGGTGGACTCTATTTACAAATTAGGTGACTTCTAAAGGCAATTGGTTCCACTAGATTTTAGTTAGGGGTATCGGAGTAAAGGGGGCTGAATACAAATGCACGCCACACTTTTCAGATAATTTTATTTGTAAAAAAAAATTTCCTTCCACTTCACAATTATGTGCCACATTGTGTTGGTCTATCACATAAAATCCCAATAAATTCCATTTACGTTTTTGGTTGTAACATGACAAATGTGTAAAATGTTTAGGGGTATACTCTGAATACTTGTTCAAGGTACGCTATGCATAGGTTCCCCTGAGCGCAGATATTTTTGGAGGAGTGTTTTGGGGTGTGGTTTTTTTTTTTTTTTTCTCTCCCCCCAAACAGTGTGAAAGCAGCCTTATACAAAATAAAATTCTAATAAAAAAGTGACACTTGGTGCTCCTAATGGAGACAAGTACACACTATACAGGGCTATGCTTTGTTCATGTTACATGTCTGAGGTTTACAACCACTTTAAGCCCAATTGAAGTTTTGTTTATTAATATTGTCATGTAGTCAAACTGCATATATAGGAATAAATATGGGCATATTTCTCTGTTTCAACTGAAATAGTGTGGTGCAGGAAGGTTTAAAGTGAGTGTAAAGCTTTAACTTTCTTTTTATTAACCACTTGCCGCCCGCCCTATTACAAATAGACGGCGGCAAAGTGGTTTCATAATCCTAACCGGACGTCATATGACGTGATCAGGATTATGAGCCGCTGCGTGCCCCCGGGGGCGCGCATCGCGGCGATCGTTGTTGCGGGGTGTCAGTCTGACACCCGGCAACTACGATCTCGGTAAAGAGTCTCCGACGGAGACTCTTTACCATGTGATCAGCCGTGTCCAATCACGGCTGATCACAGTGTAAATGGGAAGAGCCGGTGATCGGCTTTTCCTCACTCGCGTCTGTCAGACGCGAGTAGAGGAGAGCCGATCGGCTGCTCCTCTGACGGGGGGTCTGTGCTGATCGATTATCGGCACAGCCCCCCCGAGGATGCCCACACTGGACCACCAGGGACGCCACCAGACCACCAGGGATGCCCAGCAGAGGTAATCCTCCAGGGATGCCAGTCAGGCACAATGGATGCCAATCAGTGCCCATAATGGATGGCAATCAGTGCCCACAATGGGCATCACTGATTGGCATGCATTATTGTTTGGCACTGATTGGCATCCATTAGTACAGTATAACACCTGTGTTGCTAATGAGTGCCCACCTGTGTTGCTAATGAGTGCCCACCTGTGTTGCTAATGAGTGCCCACCTGTGTTGCTAATGAGTGCCCACCTGTGTTGCTAATGAGTGCCCACCTGTGTTGCTAATGAGTGCCCACCTGTGCCGCTAATGAGTGCCCACCTGTGCCGCTAATGAGTGCCCACCTGTGCCGCTAATGAGTGCCCACCCGTGCCGCTAATGAGTGCCCACCCGTGCCGCTAATGAGTGCCCACCCGTGCCGCTAATGAGTGCCCACCCGTGCCGCTAATGAGTGCCCACCCGTGCCGCTAATGAGTGCCCACCCGTGCCGCTAATGAGTGCCCACCCGTGCCGCTAATGAGTGCCCACCCGTGCCCATCTGTGCCGCCTACCCGTGCCCATCTGTGCCGCCTACCCGTGCCCATCTGTGCCGCCTACCCGTGCCCATCTGTGCCGCCTACCCGTGCCCATCTGTGCCGCCCACCCGTGCCCATCTGTGCCGCCTACCCGTGCCCATCTGTGCCGCCTACCCGTGCCCATCTGTGCCGCCTACCCGTGCCCATCTGTGCCGCCTACCCGTGCCCATCTGTGCCGCCCATCCGTGCCCATCTGTGCCGCCCATCCGTGCCCATCTGTGCCGCCCATCCGTGCCCATCTGTGCCGCCTACCCGTGCCCATCTGTGCCGCCTACCCGTGCCCATCTGTGCCGCCTACCCGTGCCCATCTGTGCCGCCTACCCGTGCCCATCTGTGCCGCCTACCCGTGCCCATCTGTGCCGCCTACCCGTGCCCATCTGTGCCGCCTACCCGTGCCCATCTGTGCCGCCTACCCGTGCCCATCTGTGCCGCCTACCCGTGCCCATCTGTGCCGCCTACCCGTGCCCATCTGTGCCGCCTACCCGTGCCCATCTGTGCCGCCTACCCGTGCCCATCTGTGCCGCCCATCCATGCCCATCTGTGCCGCCCATCCATGCCCATCTGTGCCGCCCATCCATGCCCATCTGTGCCGCCCATCCATGCCCATCTGTGCCGCCCATCTGTGCCGCCCATCTGTGCCGCCCATCTGTGCCGCCCATCCATGCCCATCTGTGCCGCCCATCCATGCCCATCTGTGCCGCCCATCCATGCCCATCTGTGCCGCCCATCCATGCCCATCTGTGCCGCCCATCCATGCCCATCTGTGCCGCCCATCCATGCCCATCTGTGCCGCCCATCCATGCCCATCTGTGCCGCCCATCCATGCCCATCTGTGCCGCCCATCCATGCCCATCTGTGCCGCCCATCCATGCCCATCTGTGCCGCCCATCCATGCCCATCTGTGCCGCCCATCTGTGCCGCCCATCTGTGCCGCCCATCTGTGCCGCCCATCCATGCCCATCTGTGCCGCCCATCCATGCCCATCTGTGCCGCCCATCCATGCCCATCTGTGCTGCCCATCCGTGTCGCCCATCCGTGTCGCCCATCCGTGTCGCCCATCCGTGTCGCCCATCCGTGTCGCCCATCCGTGTCGCCCATCCGTGTCGCCCATCCGTGTCGCCCATCCGTGTCCATCAATGCCACCTCATCAGTGCCACCTTATCAGTGCCAATTTGTGCCACCTATCAGTGTCTATCTGTGTTGCATATCACTGCCACCTATCAGTGCCACTTCATTGGTGCCACCTCATCGGTGCCCATCAGTGCCCATCACTGAAGCCCCATCAGTGCCCATCCGTGAAGGAGAAAACTTACTTATTTACAAAGTTTTGAAACTGAAACAAAAAAAAAACATTTTTTTTTTCAAAATTTTCGGTATTTTTTTATTTGTAGCACAAAAAATAAAAACCGCAGAGGTGATCAAATACCACCAAAAGAAAGCTCT
Source organism: Lithobates pipiens (assembly GCF_037356315.1). Taxonomy (NCBI): domain Eukaryota; kingdom Metazoa; phylum Chordata; class Amphibia; order Anura; family Ranidae; genus Lithobates; species Lithobates pipiens. The sequence continues at coordinate 248,320,411 of NW_027507785.1, forward strand.
ATTTGTGGGAAAAAAATGCTAAAAATTTCATTTGGGTACAGTGTAGCATGACCGCGCAATTGTCATTCAAAGTGCGACAGCGCTGAAAGCTCAAAATTGGTCTGGGCAGGAAGGTGTTTAAGTGCCCGGTATTGAAGTGGTTAAAATAATAAACATGTCCTACTTACCTGCTCTGTGCAGTGGTTTGCACAGAGTGGCCTGGATCCTTCTCCGTTCCCCTCCATCTCCTGATTGACTCCCTGGCTGTGATTGACAGCAATGGGAGCCAATCAGGAGTGTGAGTCCCTGGAGAGGCAAGGCTCTCGTGGACATTGTTGGATTGAGTGGGGGCTCAGGTAAGTATTGGGGGGGTCTGATGCACACAGAAGTTATTTTTTTTATTTTTTTACCTTCATGCATTCAAAAAACCTTGTGCCTTTTTAAAACCACTTTAAAATAACCACTGTTTGGCATCCATACCAGTGCTCCACACAAAGCTCAGCAGTCCTGTTCCAGTGGTCTGACTTGCACCCTGCACTTACACCCCAAATCAACAATGCTGCTCAGGATGTGTATCAGACCGCTGAAGACCTGGGCAGCCACTTTGCAGATAAGGCCTTCTTCCCCCACACACATTTTATGTGTACACAAAAAATTGTGTGTACATATCTGTTTTCAGCTGTCGTCTATTCAGTCATTTAAAGAGCGGGGTCCTCTTTTGGTCTTCTCTAGTGGTGGGCGACCATGTAGAATGTAGTGATGTTAGCATGATTTATTGCTGCATTCACCTGTGAGCCCAGATTGTTGCTGTAAGCTTCCTGGAAGTGGGTTGAAGCACACCGGTGCAACTTGTCATGCAATTTGACAGTTCAAAATCACTTGACAAGTCGCACCCTGTTTGTGCCTATGCAAACATTAAAATTTGTGTGACTTCGACTTGCATCAATTTGAAAAAGGTTCCTGCGTTATTTTTGGCAATTTCATGTGCAACTTGCGTTGACATCTGTGCATGAAATCACACAGATATCGGCAACCTGCACATGAGTTCGCACTAACCTCCGGCTTTGAAATCGCGCTGAAGTAGCAAGATTTCAAAGCTGCATTCTGTGTGAATCAGGGCAAAAGTTTCTATGCATCATTCATACAAGAAGAAGACCAACAGCACTGGGCAGAACAGTAACTCCGCGGTAGACGGTGCCAAGAGGAAGGTGGGATTGCAGTGCGAGTTTCTGTTGCATTGTAAAAAAAACTTGGGCCTTGGGTAAGGGTTTTTTTTTTTTTTTTTTTTTTTTTTTTCTTTAGCAAAATTATATCACCCCGATCGCACTTCATTGGGACAGAGTTTAACAAGTCAACACAGAGTAATACTTTCTTTTTGCCAGATTTAACCATAAAGAAGCTAGCAATTCTGTGCACTTTTTGTGCATTCAGCTGGTAATAGTAGCAGGCAGCTTTTTTAAATATTTATATTGTATTATAATATTTTCATGCTAGTAGAACATGGCTGGTTATATCTGATGAACAAACTTGTCAGCAGAGCTGAAAAATGCACTATTGAAAGTTGTTTGAACCGTCTGCATTGCTATCCTATGTTTTTCACAGGATTGTAGCGACAACAGAATGTTTACTTTGCTAGTACTGGATTTGCATCTGGATTTTACAAGCTGTAAAATAATATGTTTACCAAGTAAAGTAGCACAGTTATAAATATTTCCGTGAAGGCTTGTCCCAGATGGGGAAGTCATTTTTTTGTTTTTAATGCATGTTCATTTTGATGACTAGAATTGGCAAATACAGCTGTGTTTTGGGTGGTGGCAACTCAACATAAAAGCAATTTATATTAGTAATGTTATCCAGTTCATATTTTAGGTGTGTTTAACTGGGGATTTTAGGAATTTACTATGGCTGTTCTTTAACTCCTTGTCTGGGATCTCTTTGGCTTTTGCAGCGGGTAGAGATGGAACAGCATATAGACCAGACTTTTTCAAACTTTTTAACACAATTGGGGTATCCTTCAAGTCCCAAGGATCCACTGTCACTAATAACTATATCTGCAACTCACAGTATATTAGCGTGGTAGTTGGCAGGAAGAATGCTCCCTTTACATTGGTGGTCGGTGGGAGGAATTTCCCAGATAACAAAAGATCATTAGTGTTAGTGCTTATCTTTTTGAGAGGCAGAAATGGTTCATACCTGGAAGAACCCTAGGTTTCCATAGAACCCTGGTTAAGAAAGAGTGCTGAAAACCAGGGATCTCCAAACTGCTGCTCGTAGGCCAAATGTGGCCCGTTGCTTTCCTTTATGCAGCCCTTGGGGTACTGTTTTTCCCATTGATATGGGGCACTATTCACACTGACACCAATGATGGCACTATTCCCACCACGGACACGAACAACTGGGCATGATATCTTCAACTGATACCAATGAAGGGGTACTATTTCTTCCACTGACACCAACAATAGGGCACTATTCCTCCCCTTGACACAAATGATGGGGCACTATTTGTCCTGCAGATGCTTCAGTCTAGCTCATTATGGATTACCCAAGAACGAAGCCCCCGCAGCCGTCCTCGTCTCCCCCTCCAACCGGCGACATCTCTCCCGGGGGTTACTTCTGGGTATCGCAGTGCCGGCGCTGTGAATGGCCGGAGTCACGATGATGTCACTGCAGGTAACGTCACACAGACTGAAGCAGCGGCACATACGTCCCATTGCTTCAGTTTACATCAGTGCGCATGTGCCGATGTCCGTTCAGGTTTAGGGTATATCCTGGGTAGCTACAGGTAAGCCTTAGTTTAGGCTAACCTGTAGCATAATGTTGTTGTAAAGGGTTTACAACCACTTTAAACCCAAGGAATATTCACTGCTGTTTATGGTAGTTATACTGAAGATTTGCCAATAGCAATCGATCAGGTACTTGGTGTTATCAGGCACAACCTAAAACAAATGTAGCGCTGGCTCCTGACGATTATGCACTATATGTTTTTGAAAATGAATATTCCTGAAACCACAGTTGGGTTTTAGGGCTAATTTTACCAAATTATGATTTCAGTACCAGTCCAGCTGGGTTGCACTGGGTTCTCCTTGGCCGCAGGTGTCGCTGTCACCACCGGCAAGTGGTAGAACGCAGTTTAGCTGGGTGTATTGAGTGCCACGTTTTCTCTGAACCAGCCCAGTGGGAGTGTTCTCCTGCTGTGCACTCTGGAAGGTGGTATTTAAGGTGCTGAAATCTTGTGTTATGGGGTTCCGTGCCAGAGGATTTTTCTGTCTGTTTGGTTCTGGTCCTCCTGACCAGCCCCCATGGCCCTCCTGGCCTGGGGTGCGGTTCCATGCATTTCCAAGTCTCGGGGCTGGATAGCCCAAGGCAAAGCAACTTCACGGACAGGCCTAAATGGATGTTAAGGCCTGGTGATTCAAGGGTGGTCCAGTGCCGTCTTATCTAAGGAGAGGCCCAGCAACTGGAGAAACATCCAGGGGAGGACTCTTCAGGAGAAGGCTATGCACAAGGCTGGCTTCTCTGAAGGAGCCTAAGAGCCTGGAGGCTCAGTTGAAGGACACTTCATGGATTCAAACTTTTATTTTTTTTTCTCCAAATAACATTTTATTGAAGTTATCAAACAGTAACTGAGAATAGCCTGAGCATTGTGACACACATACAATGCTAGGACATAAGTTTAACCGGTACGTATTTAGTGTCCATACAAAACATTCTAGGTGGTAAATACACATGCTCAGCATACTGCAACGGGTATCAGTTTTTAATGACAATCTGCCATCTCTGCTCTCCGGATTACGGAGGAACCGGGTAGCAAAAGGAACAGGGGACAAGACATATAGAGTAGAGAGACAAAAGAAAAGGTAGGAGAGTGAGAAGAAGGGAGAGAGGTGGGGGATGGGAGCAGGGATCCGTCTCTCGGGTCAAGGCAGGTCCTCATGGTGGTGCCATTCCTCCCACACCATGTTGTGTGCTTCCAACCTGTCTTGTAGTCTAGCTGTCATTTTTTCCACAATTTCTACATCTTTTATTCGAGCATAAAGGTCCTCCTGAGATGGGGGGGGACTTGTCTCTTCCAGTGGAGAGCAATTAGGCATCTAGCAGCTGTAAGTATGTGTCTTAACAATTTTTTGGAAGGTTTGGAAATCCATAGAGACGAGACTCCCAGTAGGAAAAATTTTGGGGACGGGGATCTGAGCTCCCAAGAGGCGGGATAGCAGGAGCTGGGTTTCTGTCCAAAACTGAATAATTTTAGGGCAGCTCCAATAAACATGGAGCAGGGTGCCCCTGTCTCGCCGGCAACGCCAGCATCTATCTGAGCTTGAGGGATATATAGCATGGAGTACATTTGGCGTCAGGTACCAGAAATATAGTATTTTGTATGCGTTTTCTTTGTATAAGGTACAATAGGAGCTTTTGGCTGCCTGGGACCAGACCGTCTGCCACGTTACTTCCGAAATCTCCTCTCCTAGCACCCACCACCAACGGAGCATATAAGCGTGTCTGCCCTGAGTGGCAATATAGTAGGAGTTGAGCAGCTGGTAGATATCGGATATCAGGACTCGGCGTGCCGATCCTTCCAGTATGATGCTCTTGAAGGAGGACGGCACTGAGAACTGAAGAGTCGGAGTTATGGATTGGGCATAGTGCCGAATTTGCAAATAGCCAAAGAAAACCTGGCGAGGCAAGTCATATTTAGTTTGGAGTTTGGTGAAGGATAGCAGCTTGTGGGATCTAGGGTCATTTAGATGACCGAAGTGAAAGAGGTCCCATGCTGCCCAAGGAGGAGACATCTGACGTGTAAGACGGGCAGTTCAGGATTGTATAGAAAGGAGGTTAGAGGAGACTTCTCTGAACAGAGTTTATGCTTCCGCGATAGCGTACACCAGAGTGATTTAAGCAGTCATTGACCCTAGGAGTCTTTCTGGATCTACCTCCGCCTTCGCGCTCCAGAGTAAACTATTTGGGTGTGTGGGCGCTAACCAGATCTTCTCTATTTCTGTCCATTTATTGTATGCTTTTTGAGGGAACCAGGAGGTGATTGCTCGCAGTTGGGTTGCTTGGTAATACTTCATCAGGTCTGGAAATGCCAGCCCCCTGTCCTGACGGGAGGCCACCATCACTGAGCGTATCCTATGTTTCTTGTATTTCCAGGTCAGGTCAGCCTAAAGTTTTCGCAGTAATCTGCAAGGAACTGGGATGGGCAGTGTCTGGAACAAATATAAAAGTTTGGGGAGGATGGTCATCTTCACCGTTGCTACTCTACCCAAAAGGGAGATGTGGTGTGTTTTCCATTTCTGTAGGAGGTCTCTTATATGGCGAAGGAGAGGGGGAAAATTAGCTTGGAATAGAGAGGAGTACCAAGGTGTAATTTGTAGGGCTGCAACTAACGATTATTTTCATAATCGATTAATCGGGCGATTATTTTTTCGATTAATCGGATAAAAAAAAAACTGAAAAAGGGGAGAAATATATACACACACACACACACACACACACACACACACACACACACACACACACACACACACACACGTGTCCCCCCCCCCATCCCCCCCCCCCCCAGTATAGATGACACATTCCTCCCCTCTCACATGGTGTCACTGCCCCACCTCCTCTCAGTGCTCCCCTTCATGGTGACAGCGGCTCCTCCTCGGTGGGCCGGGGTGGTGTAGGGTGGAGCCGCAGTCCGGACCCACCACACGTGACTCGGCCGACTCCTCCAAATGGAGCGAAGGGCACCCTGAAGCGGGGAGATGGATGCACGCATGTGCAGAGCACAACCTCCAATCACGGCAGCGCTGGAAAGCGGCCCGGCGAGGGCTTAACGCTCCTGCACTCTGCGGCGGGTCTATCGGAAGGCTGCTGGGTAGAGGGGGGAGGAGCCGAAAGCAGCGCAGGCACGTTGCTGGCAGGACGTCAGCCGGGTGGAGAATGCAAGCAGGCGTAGCTGCGTGATCATGGACGTGGTGCATGCGTAGGACACGGGAGGATACACAGGATTCTAATGGACCGGCAGGGGGGAAGGTGCAGACTAGGGGTGCAACGGATCAAAAAACTCACGGATCGGATCGTTCCTCCCATCAGAGTCACAGATCGGATAAATTTTCGGATCAGCAAAAAAAAAAAATAACACTATCCCCGCCCCCAACAGCCACATTGTTTATTTAAATAAAAGGTATAACGCTATCTCCCCCCCAATAAAATGCAGCTTATTACAAGCATAAAAACATAGTCAGCAGATCACTGATGATTTGCGCCAAGCTCACCACTGATCAAAGTTCCTCCAAACAGACCGCCGTGATGAGTCAAATCGTCAGTGATATGCTATGTTTTCATGCTTGTCATAGGCTGCATTTTATTGGTTGGGGGGGGGGGGGGGGGGCGGATAGTGTTGTACCTTTTTATTTAAATCAACAATGTGGCTATGCCAAGCAAGTGGAAAAGCATAGATAGGATTAGATAATAACTAACTACTATCTAATAGTAGTAGTTAGTTATTAGGTTAGATTAGGTAATAAAATGTAGTGGTACCTGCATAAAAGTTTTGAATGAGGGCAGGCAAGGCATCCAGCATGACTCCTCCAGAATTCCTTCACTTGGGCTGACACAGGCTGAACGCCGCGCTGGGGGTGACGTCAGCGCGCCGCCGCCGGGTGTACCAAGATGGCCGCCAGCTCCGGAGCTAGGCCGAAGCCGCGGTCTTTCCTAAGGCCTCGGCCCGCTCCGCGGATCACATGGTGCGGACCAACTAATCGATAATGAAAATCGTTTCAGCCCTAGTAATTTGGACTCCTAAATATTTGAGGGCTGTGGACTTCCAGTGGTATGGGAGATCCACCCTCTTATGGTACCGCCGGGCCGGCTGAGAGATACTGGTACCATATGATAGCTCTATAATTGTGTCTGTCCCTCAGTTACGCTCAAGTCTGTGGCAGAGACTTTACTTTACTTAACACCCTACCGGCTTCTGGGCCTAGTGAGAGGAGATCTACCCGGGGGCTGTGAAAATCCAGCTGTGAAACGGTTATTCTCTGGATTCCTTCTTCTATAAAGACTTTTCATTTTTGACAGTCCAAAGTACCTGAACTTCCTCCTAACTCTCTACCTTAAACTGAGAGATCTTGTTTCTATTTCAAATAAATAACCCAAAAGAAAATCCAGTGTCAGTTTCTGCATTTCTTTGGGCCATCTACCACGGGAAACCCTAGACAGAGACGAGGTCAAGAAGGTAACGGTAAGCCCAATAAAACATGAAAAGGTTAGGCTAGGGGCATATTTAGCACCATAGCAACCTCTCTATCCTGGTGAAAGAACTGGCCATCGAACCAAAAATAATTATGTGAAGCTGCAAAATCTAGCAGCTCCATAATAAAGGATCTGCTCACCAGATAGACCGGAGTTGTTCTCCAAATAATACTTACCGGTAACATATCTAATTTCTAATCCAATATCTACTTAACTGGGTATATCTAAATGTTGCCTGCATCATTCAGATATCGTTTTTTTCAGCCGTTGATTCCCTACACAATAAGAACAATAAGCGTCGAAGTTTGGTGCCATTCCACGAGCGTGTGCAATTTTGAAGCGTGACATGTTGGGTATCTGTTTACGTGGCGTAACTTCATCTTTCACATAACTTTACTGTTGTTTTTTATTTATTTTTTTAAAGCGGTAGTAAACTCGCTATTTTTTTTATTTTTTTTTAACACCTGCAAAGCAAAAGGCATAATGAGCTAGTATGCACCGCATACTAGCTCATTATGAAATACTTACCTTAGAACGAGGCCCCGACATCTGGCACGATCCACGCCGAGGGAGCTGACATGCTCCCTCGGCATTTCTTCCGGGTATCGCGGCTCCGGCGCTGTGAGTGGCCGGAGCCGCGATATCGTCACTCCCGCGCATGCGCGCGGGAGACTTCTTTCCGGCCGCCGGCCACTGCCGGATTTTCAGGCCGAGAATCCCCTCGTGCGCATGCGCCGCTGCAGTCAGCGGCGCATACCGAGGAGAATATCTCCTAAACCATACAGGTTTAGGAGATTTTTTTTTTACCTACAGGTAAGCCTTATTATAGGCTTTCCTGTAGGTAAAAGTTACAAAAAAGGGTATACAACCACTTTAAGCATAGAACTTTTTTCAAAAAAAACCCCCAAAAACACGTGTTCGACAATTTACTGCACAAATACCGTGCGGGTTGCAACAACCGCCATTGTATTCTCTAGGGTCTCTGCTAAAAAAAAATATATAATGTTTGGGGGTTCTATGTAATTTTTTAGCAAAAAAAAATATGATTTTTACATGTAAGGGAGAAATGTCAAAATTGGCCTGGGTGGCAAGTGGTTAATATGTCAAGGCAGGGGTTGACAAATTTGCTTGGAATCTAGGAGCCAGCTTAAAAAGTTAGGAGCCAGGTCCGTGAGGACGTTTCGGACCTGTCCCTGGCCTGACATGGAGACGAGTGAGGGGAAGATAGCAGCGCCGTCGCCGCCCCCCCGTCTCCAAGTCATTGCCCATAGCTCTTAGAGGGACATTTTATTTTTTTCAAATGACAATTTTTTTTTCAATTGCATTTTAGTGTAAATATGAGATGTGAGGTCTCTCTGACCCCAGATCTCATATTTAAGAGGACCTGTCATGCTTTTTCTATTACAAGGGATTTTTACATTCCTTGTAATAAGAATAAAAGTGACACAACATTTTTTTTAAAAGAACAGTGGAAAAAAAAAAAGTTAAAATAAAGCAGAAAAAATAATAATTTTTAAACGCGCCCTGTCCTGCCCGCATATAAAAATCGGTGTTCGAACCACACATAGGAGGTAGCGCCGTGATCGGTAGAGCGAGAGCAATAATTCTACCCCAGACCTCCTCTGTAACTCAAAACGTGCAACCTGTAGAATTTTTTTAAACGTCGCCTATGGAGATTTTAAAGGGTAAAAGTTTGTCGCCATTCCATGAGCGGGTGCAATTTTGAAGCGTGACATGTTGGGTATCAATTTACTCGGCGTAACATTATCTTTCACAATATAAAAAATAATTGGGCTAACTTTACTGTTGTCTTATTTTTTTATTAACTAAATTATTTTTCCCAACAAAAGTGCGCTTGTAAGTCCGCTGCACAAATACGGTGTGACAGACAGTATTGCAACAACCACCATTTTATTCTCTAGGGTGTTAGAATAAAAAATATATATAATGTTTAGGGGGTTCTAAATAAAGGGAAGAAGAGGCAGGTAATATAATACAGGCAGAGGAATCTTCATTAACATTGCTGGTTTGTCATACCAACGGCGACCACAAGAGGGCGCCAGATTCCATAAGGAATCATAGGACCGCAGAAGGCCTCAAAGCCGCGGCCTAAATTTTCGGCCGCCGGCGGAACGGCCCGACGCGATCACGCTGGGGGGGTCCACAGACACAGGATACCCCCAGCTGTGCTGCCCCAGGCGCGAGGTCGCTATTTCTAGTCGCCAATGCGACCTGGCGACCGGGTTTTGTCGAGCCCTGTGTCAAGGCATCTTTTGTACCAAAGGCTGTAAACAAAATTCAATATACCTGTCCACCTGGGATGTAATGGAATCTATACCACTTACTATCAGATGCTCCGGGGGACAGGTTGATGTTTGTGTATCTTTGGTAGATAGTATATAATCGCTGTTTGTGGTGCCTTAGGAACCAAATACAGTTTTTCTTTTTAATTGAGAATTCCCTTTCTGAACCCATTGTGCAGATCTATCTGGTATTTAGCCATGGGGTCAGAGGGTAATGGGGTGTATGTGTTCCAGTCTCCCACAATCCTGTTAATTTCTTTTTTGTAATCCTTTCTATCCGACACCGCAATCTTATTCCTCTTTGATCGCCCGGTCGCTTTGGACCCTCACTGAGCCTGTGAAAACCCCAATGTTGGTAATCTTGATTGGTCAGACCATTGCCCACAAAACCTATAGAGTTCTCATTCATTGAATTATGAGGTATATTCAGAGGACCATTTCCTCTCATTGAGTGGGATACAACATTCCTCTGATCATAAGCAGCTACAGGGCCCTCTCTGTCGCATAAGGGAAAAAACTATTCTGCATAGTAATATTGTAGTCATAGTCATTCCCTCCATCTGTTGGACATGGTGGGTCAAAATGACTTGGCCTGGGCCTATAGTTAGAACCCTATCCATAGTCTTGAGTGTTAACCTGACCTGGACCACCCTCATTGGCGTATTGTCCTTGAGCACGTCCATGGTGGAAAACACCCTTGGTTGTATTCCCGTGTTGGGGTAAGGAGGACCACGACCTTGACCCCCACCCAAACTCTGGTCTGGTCTCTGGGGATGCTGCAAGGGTACCTGGGAGTGATTTAGATGGTGGCCCACCTCTCCCACCACCCAACGTCCTGTATGGGAACTGTTGGGATCCCTGTCTTCCTCACAGTTGGCCCTTAGTGGCGCCCTTGAGGATTCCTTGGGGTTGTCTGTGTCCCCACAGGTCCATAACCCCTAATCATATCTGTATGTGGCACCACCTCCATTTCCATGTTGGCCACATTTGACTGTTCAGCCAGGAGTTTATTCTGCCATTCAAAGACCCCCCCCCCCGGTAGTCAGACAAATCCATATTGTACGTTTATATTTTTCTTAATCTTTTGTTCTCTCTCATCTTTTTTTAATCCTTATCCTTATACTCATTTCTATCTTTAAGCAGACTACGTTTTTTCTTTAATAGCCTTAATTTCCTTGTCCACACGTGAAAGTTTCAAACTCTTCCTTTCCACCAGAAACTTAAGGAAATTTACTCCTGTCTCATTAAAATACTTATACCAATCTTCAAGCTGTATTTCCCCCTTTTGGGGACTTACCTCCCATCTAAGTCTTATGGGGACCATGTTATTTTTAACATAGGTCTCCAGATAAGTGATATGTCATTGGGTATGTGCTTTGCTAGGTCACCTTCTAGTGCAGGGGTGTCCAAACTTTTTTCAAAGTGGGCCGGATTTGATGAAGTGAACATGCTTGAGGGCCGACCATTTTGCCTGACATTCTTTGAACCATTGAAAATTCGGTCTAAGTGTATCCATCCGAGCACTAATACACGGCCCAACAAGAATTCTCTTGCCTTTGTCGCACTCGTTCCCAACACACAGACGAATGCTCTGCACTTTAGGGGGCACCGTTAATTCTTAATGGTACCCCACACATTGGAAAATGTAGGGTGCTTTTGGTGCAGTGCAATAAAAAATAAAAAAAAAAACACACACAGACACATGTGCGCACACACGCACACACACATGTGCACGCACACGCGCACACATACAGACACATGTGCACACACACACATACAGACACATGTGCACACACACACACATACAGACACATGTGCACTCACACACATACAGACACATGTGCACTCACACACATACAGACACATGTGCACTCACACACATACAGACACATGTGCACTCACACGCATACAGACACATGTGCACTCACACGCATACAGACACATGTGCACTCACACGCATACAGACACATGTGCACACACACGCATACAGACACATGTGCACTCACACGCATACAGACACATGTGCACTCACACGCATACAGACACATGTGCACACACACGCATACAGACACATGTGCACACACACGCATACAGACACATGTGCACACACACGCATACAGACACATGTGCACACACACGCATACAGACACATGTGCACACACACGCATACAGACACATGTGCACACACACGCATACAGACACATGTGCACACACACACATACAGACACATGTGCACACACACACATACAGACACATGTGCACACACACACACACACACAGACACATGTGCACACACACACATACAGACACATGTGCACACACACACATACAGACACATGTGCACACACACACACACACACAGACACATGTGCACACACACAGACACATGTGCACTCACACACAGACAGACACATGTGCACTCACACACAGACAGACACATGTGCACTCACACACAGACAGACACATGTGCACTCACACACAGACAGACACATGTGCACTCACACACAGACAGACACATGTGCACTCACACACAGACAGACACATGTGCGCACACACAGACAGACACATGTGCGCACACACAGACAGACACATGTGCGCACACACAGACAGACACATGTGCGCACACACAGACAGACACATGTGCGCACACACAGACAGACACATGTGCGCACACACAGACAGACACATGTGCGCACACACAGACAGACACATGTGCGCACACACAGACAGACACATGTGCGCACACACAGACAGACACATGTGCGCACACACAGACAGACACATGTGCGCACACACAGACAGACACATGTGCGCACACACAGACAGACACATGTGCGCACACACAGACAGACACAGACAGACACATGTACACACACACACACACACAGACATATGTGCACATACAGACACATGTGCACACACACACACATACAGACACATGTGCACACACACACATACAGACACATGTGCACACACACACATACAGACACATGTGCACACACACATACAGACACATGTGCACACACACACACACATACAGACACATGTGTACACACACACATACATACAGACACATGTGCGCACACACACACACATACAGACACATGTGCACACACACATACAGACACATGTGCACACACACACACATACAGACACATGTGCGCACACACACACATACAGACACATGTGCGCACACACACACATAGACACATGTGCACACACACACACATACAGACACATGTGCACACACACACACATACAGACACATGTGCACACACACATACAGACACATGTGCACACACACATACAGACACATGTGCACACACACATACAGACACATGTGCACACACACATACAGACACATGTGCACACACACATACAGACACATGTGCACACACACATACAGACACATGTGCACACACACACACACACATACAGACACATGTGTACACACACATACAGACACATGTGCACACACACACATACAGACACGTGTGCGCACACACACATACAGACACGTGTGCGCACACACACATACAGACACGTGTGCGCACACACACATACAGACACGTGTGCGCACACACACATACAGACACGTGTGCGCACACACACATACAGACACGTGTGCGCACACACACATACAGACACGTGTGCGCACACACACATACAGACACGTGTGCGCACACACACATACAGACACGTGTGCGCACACACACATACAGACACGTGTGCACACACACATACAGACACGTGTGTGCGCACACACACATACAGACACGTGTGTGCGCACACACACATACAGACACGTGTGTGCGCACACACACACATACAGACACGTGTGTGCGCACACACACATACAGACACGTGTGCGCACACACACACATACAGACACGTGTGCGCACACACACACATACAGACACGTGTGCGCACACACACACATACAGACACGTGTGCGCACACACACATACAGACACGTGTGCGCACACACACATACAGACACGTGTGCGCACACACACACATACAGACACGTGTGCGCACACACACATACAGACACGTGTGCGCACACACACATACAGACACGTGTGCGCACACACACATACAGACACGTGTGCGCACACACACATACAGACACATGCGCACACACACACATACAGACACATGCGCACACACACACACACACAGACATACATGCACACAAATACAGACACATGCATACACATACATACATACACACACATGTGTGTGATTTTTAACACGAATCTAGCTTGTAGTACAGTACCTTTTGCAGCTTCCTCATTCAGCCAGGTACTGCACTGTAGGGGGAAGCAGAGAGCACAGCACAATCCTCTGCACTTTACTTTCACTTTTGAAGCTCACAGAGCTTCTCACAGTGCCAGGGATCGGCTGATCTGACAGCCCTGCTCCCATGGCACAATAAATTGAGAAAGAGCAGGCGGGCCGTTCAAAACCGGACCGCGGGCCGCAACTGGCCCGCGGGCCGGACTTTGGACATGCCTGTTCTAGTGGAACAATAAAGGTTTATATGTTGTACTTTGGTTATGTTGGATAATGATGTGGGCTGTTGGCACTATCAGTTTAGATGTATTGTGCACATTGTTCTTTTTTAGATGGACTGTTTGGTTTTCTTTGTTGATAACCAGACCAGGAACTCTAGCAGGGCCCCCTTATAAAAAGAAAATAATCATCTATTAAACTTTATAGTGGGGCCCCTATATTGTGTGCCTTATGGTTATACAGTAGAGTTGCATAATATTAGGGGTTAGAATGCTGGGTTTGACCTATTGGGCATGTTGCCCAATGTGTGTGAATTCTGGCTTTAGTGTTTAGTGCATATAGTGTTGTGATCATTCTGGAGTTTTAAGACATATATGACACAATACCTATTTTTAACTCAGGGGGTCACTGTTGAGTCTATTTCCATTGTCCACAAGCTTTCAGTTTGGCTTACATCCGTGAGTCGGTGCCCCCAATTGGAGGAATGTTGGTCTTTAGCATTTTTACTTTTTAGGTCTTGATAGACCAATAAGTGTTAAATGATATACCTGCAAGCCATAAGGGTCTCTTTAAAATTTTGATATGGTAGTAATTGATTAGAGGAGGTAAGGATTGATCATCTGGATACGACTGCTTGCCACCTGTTACTTCCTTGGGCTTGTGAGAAGCTGCCTAGGTATTATCATCATAATGGCTTGCCTTTCCCGGGTAAGCCTGCACTTCATGTGGTGGAGGTTCACGAGTCTATGGTGGTGTTGAAAGCTACTTCAAAATTTATGCACACTCATCTGTGTTCTATGGACTAATTATATATCACGTTTTTTGTTTTTCACTTGTTTAGCACGGCTCCATTTATAGTATACCTGGGCTGTTTTAATGGGGTAAAAAAACCTGTGCAAAGGGCACTTATAGCAACCAGTCAGAATGTATCTTTCATTGCCCTGGCTACATTGCACTGACATTGGTTTTCAATACACTCATTAATAAAACTTTGCATTTGTATCAAAGAAGTGTTGCCTAAAATCAGGAGGAAGGAGAATGCGGTCATATCCTTGAGCCCAGAACAAAGTCTATCCTTGAGCCCAGAACAAAGTCCCATGATATGAAAATAGTAATTGGGCTGATCTTATGCTTTGTCCATCCTGCATGGTGCATATTGCAAAATATCTTCTCCTTTGGCTTTAGTGTCCTTCTGCAGGAATTTAATGCCCATTGACTATTTTGCTTTACCAAAATACCTCTTTGATACCAGTTGTCCGTGGGAGCCTGAATTGTGTCATATAGAGAGCTAAAAAAATAAATAAAGGGTGTAATGTGCCAGGCCATCTGGTTCTATTATGGACTTGATTGGCTGTTTGATCTATTGCAGAGTTGTGTGAAATGTGTTTTGTGATGCAAGGGGGGTTATTTACTAAAGGCAAATCCACGTTGCACTACAAGTGCAAAGTGCACTTGGAAGTGAAGTCGCTGTAGATCCAAGGGGGACATACAAGGAAAATAAAAAAGCATTTTAGCTTGTACATGATTGGATGATAAAATCAGCAGAGCTTCCCCTCGTTTTAGATCTACCGCTCAGTTCTGCAGCGACTGCACTTGTAGTGGTTTGCCCAATGGTTTGCCTTTGGCATTTAGTATGCTTTAAGTAAGATAAAATATATACTGTTTATAATATAATGTAGGGATATTGTACACAATGAGCACAGATATAGTTTGACATTAAAAAAAGAACAAATGGATATGACCGCACAAAGGAATACGTATTTGTATTGGCTTTATCTTGAACTGGCAGCATTTACAGAAGCAGTTTTGTAGAATATACAGAAGCCTGACTACAGATGAAGTGAAATATTCCAATACTGAAAGTTGTAGAGCCAGAAAGCGAATAATGATGAGAGAAGCCGTGGAAGTATTTGGAACAGGGAGTGGAGGGGAAATACTTTTGTTAACTTGTATATGGTGTTGAGGATTTTTTGGTCTCCAAGTGACATTTTCACCATTAATTCCTGGCTGACCTTTGATGTTTTTTTTTAAACCGTATATACCAGGGGTCTCCAAACTTTGTAAACAAAGGGTCATTTGACACAAAATGCTATTATCAGCGTTTTTCATCCCATTTTTTTTTTTTTTTTTGCGCTTTAAAAAAAAACGCTAGTGTGCATGGAGCCTAATTGTGCTTATTACAGCTTGGAGAGGTTTTCTATGGGCTCCAAATGTATTTTATATATTACAGTCATCTACATAGACTATTTTTGCATACTGTACATTCAGATCAGTCCCTGCCAACTAATCTTCCAGCATGTCTTTGGAGAGTGGGAGGAAATCGGAGTACCCGGAGGAAACCCAGGCAAGCACAGGGAGAACATACAAGCTTCATGCAGATGGTGTCCAGGCTGGGATGTGAACTGCTGACCACTAAGCCATTGTGTATAACGCCTGTGCTGCTACAGCAGTTTATTTCAGCATTGTTCAGTCCAGTCCTTGTACAGTCTCTTTTTTTCCTATTACCTTCTTGGGTCCATGGTGCCTACTGTGCCTATTCTGACGCAGATCCCTAAAGGTCTGCGTGACCCAATTCATAGACTCAAAATCTCCATGTACCCGCCTTCTGAATGTTCGTTTTAGAGATGGTTTCTTCGCTTATAATATAATCTTCTTTTTTTTCCTTTTTCCCACAGCGGAATTTGTTAGAAGAGGACTCTGATGAGGAAGAAGATTTTTTTCTGTAAGTCTATGGTGAAATCATAGAATAAATGATCTTTTAGCCACTTTCTAGTTGTTTAAAGCCTAACTCAACATTTATTGTACTTCTAAATAATTTGTTTGGGCCAGGCAGGCCCAGATGAACTATTTACTGCACTAACAGATGCGCTTGCTGGATACGCTGTATTAACTGTATGTACTATCAGCTACATACAATATACATTGCTGTGTTTCGGCAGCGAGATGAGGACTTCACATCCACTGCCGGAACAAAATAGAGTCAGACTGAGGGAACAAAGCTTCTTCTGATTGAATGAGACGGAGAGGCGGGTGAATGACGTCACAAATTCCAACTTGGCCAATCAGAGGGAGCTTTGTATATGTTCACAGAATACAAAGCTCCCTGTGAATGGTTAAGCAGCGCTCAGCCCAAGTCTATTTTGTTCCGGGAGCGATACGGAAGTCCCACTGCTGGAACACAACGATGTGTGTGATATAGATATAGATATAGATATATATATATATATATATATATATATATATATATATATATATATATATATATATAATATAATATACACAGGGGTGGACTGACTACTCATGGGGCCCCCGGGCAATAGGAGATTATGGGGCCCCCAGGCAATCAGATTATGGACACACACACACACACACACACACACACACACACACACACACACACACACACACACACACACACACACACACACACACACACTATACAATCAGTATACACAGATATGTTTCTATTGGCTGAGAAGGTACTGGAGAGGTGGGGCAGCTATAATCTCAAAAGGATGTCGGTAAGGGACATTTCAGAGGCAGATGTAAAAAAAAAAAAAAAACACAGATTTTTACATACTGTCCCTGGTTTTACTGAGGCTGGCAACCCTGATGGGGCCCCCTAGTGGCCCGGGGCTCTCTGGCAGTGCCCGAGTGGCTGAATGGTCAGTCCGCCCCTGTATATACACACACAATAGAATATACTTTTTTGAGTTAAGAATGCATACTGGAATTGTTTTATTTTGTTTTAACCAGAGTTTGGGGTCACTTTTTAAGAGTAAATGTTCTCACTTTGAGAAAATGGAATGTATGGATAAGGACCTAACACTTGGTTATACTTTATATCTTACTTGTTATTTGATATCTTTTAAGCAAACTATTGATTTTAGGTAAAGTAGTTGTAAAATATAACAATCAAGTGTTGGGCTGTGGAGGGGGAGGGGGCGGCAGTGACCCACTCAGGCTCTCAGCGGGTCGTCAAGAGGCTAAGCTAGGTGACAGTCCAAGCACGTGGGTTGATACAATGTTAATGACACCCCCAGAGAGGATCACAGTGCTAACTCTGGATTTGGACATGAATCAGATCACATGCGCCTTTTTTGTGCGAATCCAATGTGAGTTCAGCCTCGCAACTGTATGGCTGAACTCGCACTGCACAGACATCGCATGTGATCGGCATCATAGTGCGGGCACGAATCACATGCGACGTCTGTGTTACCTATAGTGTGAACCTGGGCTTAAACTATAAGAAAAATGTGTGACCAGAACAATTCGAATGCAGCCACCACATCTAAAGGCAAGTCGGCTGCGATACTAGGAGTTCTTGTTTTTGGGTTTACATGCACTTTAAAGGAAATCTATACAGAAGGAAATATGGCGCTCTTATTAATGACTTTTTTCAGAAAATGCTTGTTGCCTGTCTGCCACTTCTGGCTGTCTGACTTGCTTTGCTCAGGATGATCAAGATGCCTACCTAGGGACATGTAAAAAATTTAAGTCAGCACCACAGCCTGGCTGTTAGCATTTTCAGAACAATAGTTCAGCATGTGCATCCTATGATCCTTTGATATAGGTTTTCTGTGCACAGCATCTGATATGTTAACATTTTGCTTGTTGCATCCAGGTATGTTTATTTGAACTGTTAGCTGTTGGTAGAGTAGTTGTGTTTTATAGCATTAAATTATTCTCTATTATAGTAGGACAGCAGCCAGAATTGAAATGATGGTTGCTGTGGATACACGACAAATACAAGCAGTTCTTTCTTTTCAGTATTATTTATTTAATCATGCAAGCACACTTGGAAGAAAATGAGTACAACTTGTATGAAAATGGATACTTGCCTACAGGATGCATATACAATCGATGAAATCAAATTTATTTTAATAAAATGCTTTTGGAGTAAAAATCTATTTAAGATAAATTAATAATTTCGTTTATTCAGCCTGAAATGAAGCTTAGTTATGTAGCATGTGGCTGTATATTTTGCAATATTTTACATTTTTGGTAAACTGTATGATTGAATCGGTTCTGATATCGCTGTTTTACTAACCTGACAGCTTATTCTAATTAGGAAACCATAATTTTGTTTGCAAATATTAAAGGGGTTGTAAAGGTAAACATGTTTTCACCTTAATGCATTCTATGCATTAAGGTGAAAAAACATCTGACAGTGCCAGCCCCCCCGTTGTACTTACCTGACCCCTCGAAAGTCCCGCGCTCGCCTCTGACATCCTGTTTGCCGCTCAGCCTGGCCGTTGATTGGCTAGAGTGGATGGATTGAAAGCAGCGCAGCCATAGGCTTGCGCTGCTGTCAATCAAATCCAATGATGCGCGCACCGGGAGGCGGGGCTGAGCGGCTATAGCCGCCGGATGTATCGCGGGAGCGTGCCCGCAAGTACTTCTCACCATGCGAGGGAGCTCACATGAATGTGAGAAGTACTTGCGGGGGGAAGCCGAGACAGCCACTGAGGGACCCCAGAAGAGCAGGTTCGGGGCCACTTTGTGCAAAACGAGCTGCACAGTGGAGGTAAGTATAACATGTTTTTTATTTCAAAAAATAAAAAAATTCCCTTTACAGTCCCTTTAAAGATTCTAACTACTAGCAAGAATGAGTCCTTATATTTTAAAGAGCACCTGTCACTTCAGATCCATCATGGCAGCGCCTGTTGGCGGGCATCCACTCACCTGCTGCCACCACATCCCTCACCTTGTTGTGTCACTGCCATATTACCAGCCATCCCATTAAAGTGAATGGGACTGTCGTTGAGTCAACACAGTTGGTCAGAGGAGGTGCCGTCGCGGGACAGAGATGACAGTTGCTCTTAAAAATTATGATTTAAATCAAGCTGTTTTACTAATGATTTAAATCAAATCCACCCTGCTTACCTAGACAATCGTGCCAACATACATTGTATTTAGACTGGTAATATTTGCTTGAAATGTAGTTTCATCAACTTTTACAAATAAAAGGAGATCTAGAACTTGCTTACATAAGCTAATATAGTTATATGAAACTAATTGTTGAGGTGGAAGTAGGAATAATTGAAGCCTAATGTATCCGTTCATTGGACCTGCACAAATGTACACTGTTATATGCATGTGGAGATCAATGCGGATCTGTGCAACGTCCCGCCTATCGTTTGTTACCCGGCTGTCTGCTTGGGTCTGCGCGGCACATCAGTGTATCTGCATATGGATCAGTACCTTCGTGAGCAGACTCATTCAGTCCAAGATTCAGGATCATCTTTGTAAAACATAGAACTCGTTTGTAATTGCTGTGTTTTTACCGCCCCCCCAAACACCTCCATTCTCCCAAAAGCTGTAAAGGTCAAGCAAATGATGCTGCCCCAGAATTCACATACAATGCACTGTTGCAGTGTGGTGGTGCGTCATTTACAGGGTTAAAATTGTTGACATGTCACGACCTGTCAAAACGCCTCTGAAAAGCGTATCCCTAACAACCTAGCCTTAAAATGGACCTTTCTTCCCAATAGTAAAAAACAGTGGTGCATGCTGATATCATATTTAGTATGTTACATGTTTGGCTATTACTTACATGTAATGAGTTTGCATAGCCCTGGTTTCACAGCTGTGCCCTGGGGAGGCTACATTGCCAATGCATTTCATAGAGCTCTACGAAGAGAAAAAAATAAATGGGCTTTTTTCCAGAGACCTCAGAAGATTTCTTGAAATACACCCAACTTCTGCAGTGTGTTATAGCCCCTGTCAGTTTTTTTTGCCATCTGTGCCTCCTTGGGGAGATTTCCCTTTGCATCCTGTCCCATAGTTAAAACAGGAAGTCCATCCAATGTGACTGAATCCCTGGCTGTCATCAGAACTCGTGTCCTCACTGGAAGATTCCGCATCTATTACTGTTCTGGGGTCAACACACAATTTTTGTTTTGTTTTTTTGTTTTCTTTCAGTCGGTGATAATGATAAACAGGACAGATAGAGAGGGTTAATCTCTCCCTGAATGGTGTCACAGACAGCAATAGAAACCTGACAGGGGTTCTGAATGAATGAATGAAATACTTGTATAGCGCACAATTCGAACTGAATCGCCTCTAGGTTCTAATCCCTCTTCACTCTATCCAAACCAAAAAAAAAAAAGTAAAGTTTTGGCTGCAGCTGAGGTAAATCCATCAATTTAACAGTTTAAAAAAAACGCTATATTCCCACTTTTAAGCAAGACCAAAATGGAAAGTACTGCTTTCTCCCTCCCTTCGTTTTTTATTTTTCTTGACAGGTACCCACTCCTATTTCCTCAATTCTCAGCAAAAGTGACAAATTACAATCTTTATCCAGCTTAAAGTGGAACTTTAGGCAGAAAATTATGTCCTGCTAGATCACTTCAGGCTGGCCCCTTTTGCAGGCATAGCTATGTAAAACATTAAAAACAAATGTCTATACTGTTTAAAATCCCAGTAATACACTGGCTCAGCCTGCTCTGCACATGCTCAGTTGCTCGAGGCCGATCTGCTGACAGCCATAGCCACTTGCCACCTAGGCCAATTCTGACAATTTTTTTTTTTTTATTGTTAATTATACTTTTTTTTTTTTTTTGACACGTTTTGAAAAAAAAAATTGATCACTTTTTTTTATTCCTATTACAAGGGATGTAAACATCCCTTGTGATAGGAATATGACATGACAGGTCCTCTTTATAGTGAGATATAAGGTCAATAAGACCCCACATCTCACCACTAGGCTGGGAAGCCTGAAATCAATAAAATAAAAATAAACTGATCACCATTTCCCAGCCAAATCGGTGAAGTTTTTTGAATGCAGAGGCCAGGCGTGACGTCATAACATCGCACCCGGCTTCTGACGATCATAGAGACTCCGGCGACCATGTGGTCTGCCAATAATCTGTATGATCAACATCTGGGGCTGGCGGATCCTCTGTCCGACTCACTGATCATAGCAGTGAGAAGAACCGGAGGGGGGACGTCCCCTCTTGTCTCCTGTAAGACCGATCAATCGGTGCAACAGCCGCTATGATTGTTCTTATGGTGTGTAGGGAATCACCAGCTGAAAACGGCAATATATGAATGATGTCTGTAGCTACAGGCATCATTCAGATATCCCTGCTCAGTCAGTCACTTCATATGATGGCGGGTGGGCGTGAGGCAGTTAAAGGGGAATTAAACCCTCCTATCCTTTACAGCCAAGGAAGCTGCATCTGTTTGATCTGCAACTGCCATGGTGCTGCTCATGTGATCAGTTATAACACCAGTTATTTGATGGTTTGACAGTTTGGTTGAGGACACAATCAAATGTGACAGTTTGCATTTCCAGCATTCCAGGGTTGTAACTGTTTTTTGAAACTGGTAAATTTAATTGATTTTAGCTCTGCTTTATGATTTACTGCTGTTCAGGGATTCTGGGCTTCAGCAAAATGGCAGCCTCCAGCAAGAAGAAACAGGAACAGTGCTGGAGGCAACTTACAGCACACACTAATTTTGGTAATATAATTATTAATGTGGAACGCATTTTCCTTGCTGAAGAACATTATTTTTTATCAAGCTGTTATGGGTAAAGTTCCACTTTAAGTAAAATCTGATAATTCTATCCAAAGAGAACTTGCCACTAAGCTACTAAATCCAATAAAAGTCCAATACATTCCTTTAATTAGTTGTTGTTGCTGAGACAAAGGCGGCAAGAGTTGGGCTTTCAAGTGTAGCTGCACTTTTATGTTCAATTCCAACAAAGCCTTCTCCTTGTAGTAATCAGGTTAAATGACATACCCCTTCATTTCTCTTGGCCTATTGCTGTGCAATTATTCGGGATCACAATACTATCTGGCGCTTTTCAGGACAGGGCAATGCCACCCAGCCTGGATCTAAGGACTGTCACTATTTACAAAAACGAAAAAAATGACCCCCATGCTTACACCCTATAGAGTTTACAAAACCAAAAATTTGTACCACTAATTAGGTTGGCCATACATAATACAATTTTCCTTTAGATTTACCAAAACCTTATAATATGAGGTCAAAGGTAAACACTTTCAATTTGTATGCAATCAGGCAGGCCCTTGCACTGCATAGTTGAAGGTAAATCTAAAGGAAATTGAATGAAAAAAATGTATAATGTATGACCAGCCTAAATATGTCAAGAGCTGCTTACACTAATATGTGTTATCACTCTACACAAAACACATAAAAATAGACAATAGTGAGGCGCTCAAGATGAGCCTTAAAAATCACAATATCAGTAGTGTCCTTAACGGTGAATAAATCACTTGTGACATGCGTTTACATACCAACCATATGTTTACCTCAAAATATTGTATTGTGTCTGAACTTCTTAAAACATTTGTATGGAAGGGCAAGAGAGACAGATGGATGCTTCTATGCCCAACTAGTAAAGCACAGAAGTGTGGGGGGTATGACAATGGTAGACATAAGGGACTATGTTATTGCAGCTCGCCTGGATCAATTGAGATTTTGGTTTATGGGCGCATCTGATGTACTTTGGAGGAAATAGTCCGTTTTGTCCAGTGTGTCAGATGTAAGTACATTGCTGTTGGCTGATTTGTGGAAGCGAGGCAAGACAAAGTTGTTACCTCCGATGGTTCGGGCATCGCTAGAGGCATGGAGGGCCCTTCTCGGCCCACTGAAGTGTTCATCTATGTCAGTCCTTGAGGCCTTGATACCAGTGCTTTCTGTTTGACCTCTGATTGGTTGTGGCCTGCGATCACTTGAAAATTTCTTCCAAGGAGGGTCAGCTAAAATCTCCAGAACATTTAATAAGAGTTCACATTAGCTGTGTCTGCCCATTTTACGTATATTCAAATTCTGAATTTCCTGTGAAGTTCAAGGTCAATATTTCATCCCAAAGTGTGGCATTTTTGTAACGGTGACAGATCTGCCATCAAAGGCATAACCCTGTTCTATGGCCTTCTGCAAGCCAAAACATCATTTGCTAAATCCTCCTTCATGCAGAAGTGGGAGGCAGACTTTAATACTCAATTTCTCCCTTCGCAATGGCTAGCAGCTCATAGTACATACTCATTACGTCAATCCCTGGGAACTAGCCTTCAAGATTATTAGCAGATGATACCTTATCCCTCGCAGGACTGCTAAATTTTCCACCACCATGTCTGTATTATGTTGGCCAAGCTGTGGGCAATTAGGTGACCTTCTGCCCGTACTGTGGTCATGCCCCAATCTCAAAAGCTTCTGGCGTAAAATCTTCTCTTTGATAGCGAAGGTAACGGGAATTCTTGTTGCCCCTTAATCCAGGGCTCGACAAACCCCGGGCGCCTGGTCGCATTTGCGCCTAGAATTCGTGTCCTGGCGACTGGGGCAACGCTGCTGGGGTATCCCGTCTCCATTTGGACCCCGAACTCCGCCGCGCAATTGCATCGGGCCGCGCCGGCCAGTAATTGAGGCCGCGGCTTTGCGGCCTTCTAAAATCATTCGGTAGTCTGGCGCCATCTTGTGGTGGATGTAGAAATTACACCCTATTCCAATAATGCTAATTCCTAATGGAGTGAAGCTCCCCTGCCTGTTTTTCACTGCCCGCCCATTTCCTTCCCAAAGTGAAGAGAAGGAAGTGATTGCGGGCGTCATCTGGCGCCTTTTGCCCAACGGTGAGTGTGGTGGCTGGTAAATGGCTTCTCATTTATAATATATATATATATATATATATATATATATATATATATATATATATATATATATATATATATATATATATATATAATTTATTTATTAATTTACTTATATATATATATAAATTTTTGTAAAAAAAAATAAAATAATTTTAATTAAGGGAAAAAAAAGGGGGCGGGGGGGCTGCGGCGCTATCTTCCCCTCACTCGTCTCCATGTCAGGCCAGGGACAGGTCCGGATCGCCGTTACCGACCTGGCTCCTAACTTTTTAAGCTGGCTCCTAGATTCCAAGCAAATTTGTCAAGCCCTGCCTTAATCCTGCCCTGGCAATCTCTTGAGCTTAGGAATTGATAGATTTTCCCTCAGTCGTAGATTGGTAGTCTCACATATTTTATTGGCAGCATGTATCATCATAGCAAGGCACTGGAGAGCCAACGTGGCCCAAAAACCCGTCGGAGGTGGTAGCTTTGGTACAGCAGAACTACACTCTGGAAAGACTGCTCTCACTATGGTCTATTACCTTTGTTAACTTTACTGCTTCATCGTGAATATGTGTAGAATGGTACAAGATGTAATTGTTGCACTGTACTGGTATAATTGGTCCATTTTGATTATGCACTGTTCTTTTATCACTTGAAGAGTTAGGGAGTTTAGTTATACTTCACTGTCATGTGGTGTTACTTTGTAATGTGAAATTCTTTCCATAGAAATTTAATGAGTAAAATATATCCTATTATATCATGTGCAAAACATACAGAAGATGAAATAAATGTTTATACAAAAACCATCACAATTTACAAATGATTATATATTTGTCCAAAATACTGGTTTGATAGCACAAAAGTCCTTTTTGCATTACAAAGATGCCTGATGTTCTTCTGTGTGCCTTTAAATAATCTTCCATGCATTGGGCACATATTCCGCCACCATGATGTAAAAGGTGTGTCCTCACGTTATACCATGCACCCCACTATTTGTATAAACAGGAGGTCAAATGGTCCTTCAGTATAGTAAACGTGGTCTCCAGATACTCCTATCAGGGCTCTTGGTAGCCTCGGCTGGAAAGGCTGTTAACATCACCTTTTCTTTACAGGTACCTCTGATCCAGGGCCATCCATAAAGCAGAGAAAAAACACTTAATTTTTATTTTAAAAATATACTTGCAATCTTTAATTGCGATTACAAACCATGATGGCACCTCGAGTGGTTCTGACATGAGGCACAACACAGCGGTTCCCCCTAC